>NC_140009.1:19196374-19266374 GCF_964263955.1 Coregonus lavaretus
GCACCGGTGGAGCAGACTGCTCTTGCTCCGGAGTGGAGCCGCTGACCGGAGCTGGACTGGACCCCGGTGGAGCGGACTGCTCTGGCTCCGGAGTGGAGCAGCTGACCGGTGCCGGATCAGGCTCCGGTGGAACGGGCACGGGCCGTGCCGGACTGGACACGTGCACTACTGGTCTGGTGCGAGGAGCAGGCAAGGCCGGACCGGACTAGGAACACGCACCACTGGCTTGGTGTGAGGAGCAGGAACGGGCCGGGCCGGACTGGCAACACGCACCACTGGCTTGGTGCGAGGAGCAGGAACAGGCCGTGCCGGACTGGGAACACGCACCACTGGCTTGGTGCGAGGAGCAGGAACGGGCCGGGCCGGACTGGCGACACGCACCACTGGCTTGGTGCAAGGAGCAGGAACGGGCCGGGCCGGACTGGGAACATGCACCACTGGCTTGGTGCGAGGAGCAGGAACGGGCCGGGCCGGACTGGCGACACTCACCACTGGCTTGGTGCGAGGAGCAGGAACAGGCCGGGCCGGACTGGGAACACGCACCACTGGCTTGGTGCGAGGAGTAGGAACAGGCCGGGCCGGACTGGCGACACGCACCACTGGCTTGGTGCGAGGAGCAGGAACAGGCCGGGCCGGATGGGAACACGCACCACTGGCTTGGTGCGAGGAGCAGGAACAGGCCGGGCCGGACTGGCGACACGCACCACTGGCTTGGTGCGAGGAGCAGGAAAAGGCCGGGCCGGACTGGGAACACGCACCACTAGTCTGGTGCGAGGAGCAGGAATGGGCTGGGCCGGACTGGGAACACGCACCACTGGCCTGGTGCGAGGAGCAGGAACAGGCCGGATGGGAACACGCACCACTAGTCTGGTGCGAGGAGCAGGAACGGGCCGGGCCGGACTGGAAACACGCACCACTGGCCTCGTGCGAGGAGCAGGAACGGGCCGGGCCAGACTGGGAACACGCACCACTGGCCTAGTGCGAGGAGCAGGAACGGGCCGGACCGGACTGTGGAGGCGGACTGGAGGTCTGGAGCGGAGAGCTGGCACAACCCATCCTGGCTGGATGCCCATTTTAGCACGGCACGTGCGTGGTGCTAGCACAGTACGTAGCTCTGCATAACTGGGTTCCTCTATTAACCCCCGCTCCTTATGCTGCCTAACCAGCTCCTCTCTCCGTGCCTCTACTTCCTCCTTCTCCCTACGAGCCTCCTGCAGTGCCTCCTCTTGAATGGATCTCTCTCGCTCCATTCTAGCTATCAGCCCCCGTAATGTGGTGGCCTCCTCTCTTACCCTGCAGATCCAATCCTTCTCTCACTCTCGGCACTGCCGAAACTCATTGTCGTCGTCATCCTCCGAATCCTCAGTATAGAACTGTTCCCACTCTTCTTCCCATGGTCGTAGGGAATTAATCTGGAAACCCACCGGGTGCAGTGGTCGGGGCTCTTCTCTCTCGCTCCCTGACCACCCCTTTAGCCCCCCCAAAAATTGTTCTTGGGGCTGCTTCTCGGGCTTCCTCCTCGGCCGGCTTCCTCTCCTTCGCCCATGGTCCTTTCCCCGCAAATATCTCCTCCCAAGACCAAATCTTCCCCACCTGTGTCCAGGGTGTTCGGTCCTCCTGGGCACGCTGCTTGGTCCGTGTTTGGTGGGATCTTCTGTCACGTTCGTTTAAGGACAGGTCAGACCAAGGCGCAGCGTGAAATGCGTACATGTTTATTAACTGATAAACACACGACAAAACAACAAACCAAACGAAACGTGAAGTCCTAAGGCTGAACACAAAACAAGCCTACACACAGAACAAGATCCCACAACTAACGAGTGCCAATAGGCTGCCTAAGTATGATCTCCAATCAGAGACAACGAGCGACAGCTGCCTCTGATTGGGAACCACACCGGCCAACATAGATCTACACATACTAGAATGACAACATAGAACTACACAACATAGAATATACACACCCTGACTCAACAAATAAGAGTCCCCTGAGTCAGGGCGTGACAGTAGTGCATAGTAATTCCTGTGACCTCACCTTCTCTGCCAGGGCGTCTTGGTACATCTCAGCGTTGGCAAAGTAGAGGGTGGCAGAGGAGCGGAATATCACCACACCAGGGACCTCCTTCACCTGAGAGACAATGGTTATTTATATCAATGCTCTTATTATAATAAAGACTAACAAGAATGATGAAACATAGCCATTACACAGAGTTGCCCCTAGACACTGATCATGGGCATAGCCGCTGGAAGTAGTTTGGGAGTGGGGGGGGCTTAGAATGTTTGCCCGCGCTACAGACATCTATATCGGTCCACTAATACAGTACCCAGTGCACTACTTCTGGGAAAAAATAAATATTTGTATTCATATTTTTATTCATTTATGATTTTTCAGGGGGTGCTGGCATCACCCTCAGCACCCCTATTTCTCACGGCTATGATTGAAAAAATACAAAAGTGGTTACCCTGCCTCTGTTTTGGTAAAAAGCTGAGGGATGGGCCTGGAGAAATGTATCCACTCTCAAATTCATAGACAGAGCGATGGATGCAAGGACTGACCATCCATGATATCACAATGATAGTTTTAACCATGTTTTGAGGCTATACAGTGTTTGTTTACATTTACATTGTTTACAAACATTGGAGTAAAACAAGCTTATATTTTGGGTTCTGATCGGTTACGACCGTTATGGCATTTATAAGTTATATTCTTCTAGAATCAATGGGTCTATATAATTAATGTATACGTCCAAAAATGGATGTAGCAACTAATGATTCTAGCTTTAAACATATGTTTGAGGGAGGGGAAGCTGATCCTAAATCTGTATCTAGGGGAAACCTTACAACTGATATACTGTAGAAAACCAAAGTGAAACACCTTCACAGACATAGACCTGGTACCTACAAGTTAAAGACTCCCTCTTGATTGGAGTGGCGGTATGATTAGAGAGTAACTGAATACGTACTGTATATTTATATATCTGGTTGCCATGGATGCATACCTGATTATAGTTCTCCACTGGTCTGTAGATGTCAGTCTCAGGGACCTGCCCTAGGAGGGAGTACTTCGGCCTTAAACGGACAAATAGACAAGTGTAGGGATTTAACACACGATTTATTACACAATTTGGTATGTTTTTTCAAACATAGTTTCAGAAGTGGAGCAGATGAGACATCTAGTCCCTTTTAAATCTGTTAAAATGACTTTAAAGAGTGAATGGGTAGTTTAATGACGTGTGGGGTAAATTAAAATGAGTAGTGTTTGAGGTTCGTGGTTAGATGGAGTCTGTCTGGGATAGAGTTTTGTGTGTGTGAGTGTGTACGCGCTAGTGTACAGTACCAGTCAAAAGTTTGGACACACCTACTCATTCAAGGTTTTTTATTATTTTTACTATTTTCTACATTGTAGAATAATAGTGAAGACATCAAAATTATGAAATAACACATATGGAATCATGTAGTAACCAAAAAAGTGTTAAACAAATCAAAATATATATTTTATATTTGAGATTCTTCAAATAGCCACCCTTTGCCTTGATGACAGCTTTGCACACTCTTGGCATTCTCTCAACCAACTTCACCTGGAATGCTTTTCCAATAGTCTTGAAGGAGTTCCCACATATGCTGAGCACTTGTTGGCTGCTTTTCCTTCACTATGCGGTCCGACTCATCCCAAACCATCTCAATTGGGTTGAGGTCGGGGGATTGTGGAGGCCAGGTGATCTGTGTCCAAACTTTTGACTGGTAGTGTATGTGTGAGCGGTTGTATACTCACAGCTGGGTCCTGAAGATGACCGTGAGCATGGAGAAGGCAATGGAGGCTGCCAGGCCCAGGTCAGGGTTGAAGAGCACAGTCAGGATCAGAGTGGCCACCCACACCAGCTAGGGAGAGAGGGAGGGGGGCAGACAGAGGAAAACCCCAGAGTTAACACACATCCTCCTCCCTCATTAAACTCTCTCACTTTACCACTGAGACTTCTGTTTCTACTATGGGATTATATTACCTCTGTGATGAGAAACCAATTAAATAAAATCTAACTCATCCTCCCGTTTCACCCCTCTATTCTCTTTCTCCGCTTTTCTCCTTCATCTCACCCCGATCCCCTCTATAACACCTTACCCTTACTCCCCCTGCCCTCTATCTCTCTCTCACCATATCAACTTTATTGCTCTTCCACAGAGTTGGGATGTCCATGAACTGCTTCATCATGCCATGCAGGTTCACATAGATGATGGCTGCCAACACGGCCTAGTGGACAGAGAGACAGCCACCAATCACAATCACACACAGAACCACCTCAGTCTATAAACCAACAGCCAATAGAATGGTACCTTTGGCAGCTCTTCAAAGAGAGCCCCAATCCACAGCATGATGACCAGAATCACCATGGCTGAAAGAGCACTCGCCACCTGGGAGAAGAGAGAGAGATATAAGAAAAGAAAGAAAGAGCTGGATCATTGAGGGTTAAAACAGACAACAACCAGGCCCTCCTGTAATTGCGTAGTGTTGTGAATATTGAGCCCTGGCTGTTGAATTGAAGTGCTAGACAACTAATTACTTGTGTTTTAAGGAATCCACGTGGGTTTGTGATGTGGGTTTTAATGAACGCTTTGAGTGTTTTTTAATGAACCCAGTTATCAATGCAACAGAATAATGTATGATTACTGTCATAATGAGATGAGTCTGTACCTGAGTCTTGCCCCCAGTGCTTTCCTGTACCATGGTGCGGGACATGGAGCAACTGATTGCAAAGCACTGAAACACCCCTCCGATGGAGTTGCTGAGACCCAGGGCTATCAATTCCTAAACCAGGAAGAGACCACTTTCTTCAGTAAATAGGGGAGTGTATAGCACAAACAGTCATTCACAAGCAGTGCATGCCACACATTACAACAACCACACCCAGAAAGATTTCCAATCACATAGTCATTGACAATATTTTTACCTGGTTGCTGTCAACTTTGTAGCCATATTTTAGGGCAAAGATCCGTCCGAGGGAGATGGCAATGCCGTAGCCAACCACAGACAGAGCGAAGGCATCACCTATCACCTGCCCAAATAGAGAGGCTGTAGGCATGACAGGGGGCTGTAGACTAGGGAAGAGAAACAAGGGTAACTGTTATTCTCCTTGACAAGGATATCTTTGTGTGATCATGTTGTGTACTGTAGTTTGGTGGTTGTGTATCTAGGTATAATGCCATCTGTACAAGTGGTTGTGTAGGTAGACTACGTGACTGAGTATCTGGGATGTGGGCTGTTATGGCTGTGCATGTACTGTATGTTGTTGTGCATCTATGTGGTTGTTTATCTATGTGGTTATGTATCTGTGGTTGTGTATCTATGTGGTTATGTATCTGTGTGGTATCTCTATGTGTGTATAATGCTCCTCTCCTCACCCAGAGGGGATCTCTCCCACCACTTCCACTCCATACTTCCCCTCCAGGTTGACCTGCCAGGAGATCACCGTGGCGATGATGATCTGACGACAGACAGACAGAAAGACGAAGAGATGAATGCAATGTCTAAACCCACATTAGAAACGGACAGATTAGGGCCTCCCGAGTGGTGCAGCGGTCTAAGGCACTGCATCGCAGTGTTGCGGCGCCACTACAGCCTGGGATTCGATCCCTGGCCGTGCCCGGGAGTCCCATAGGGCGGCGCACAATTGGCCCAGCGTCGTCTGGGTTAAGGTAGGGTTTGGCCGAGGGGGCTTTACTTGGCTCATCGTGCTCTAGCGACTCCTTGTGGCGGGCCGGGTGCCTGCAGGCTGACTTCGGTCGTCAGTTGAACAGTGTTTCCTCCGACACATTGGTGCAGCTGGCTTCCGGGTTACACGAGCGGATGTTAAGAAGCGCGGTTTGGCGGGTCATGTTTCAGAGGACGCATGACTCGACCTTCGCCTCTCCCGAGCCCGTTGGGAGTTGCAGCAATTAGACAAGATTGTAGTCACGAAATTGGGGAGAAAAAGGGGGTTACAAAATTACAACAACAAAATAAAAATAAAGATAAATGGACAGATTGTAGTGCACATTATACATTATTTCCAGATAATCTTTTGTCAAAATAAATTCTGCTATTAAAGTCAATGTTGTCCGAGAGAGATAGAGAGAGCAACTATTTTCACAGATAGATAATTGTTACAGTACTTTATGTTGTACTTTCATCAAAATAATGTTTGGCTGTTTATGTGGTACTAATAAAGTTACTATATTTTTGTTCTACATTAACAGTGTTTCTCCTACTCCACTTCGTTATCCATTGTTTATGCACAAACCAATTTTAGCTCACTGCCAGTCATTTGGTCTAATTTTCACAGTGGGAACTAATCTGTTTGTCCTCTGTTGGGTGTAGGAGGAGTGGGACTGTGACTCACGCCTAGCAGCTCTACAGGAATGGGTACCGGCAGCTTTTTGCCCAGGTAGGTGTTGAGCTCCTTGACGCTGATGAGGCCAATGATGGACACCAGGCTCACCACTAGGGTGCCTATGTTGGTCTCTGGCACCAGATAGCACACCTCTATCACTGTCTACAAAGAGAGAGAGAGAGAGAGAGAGAGAGAGAGAGAGAGAGAGAGAGAGAGAGAGAGAGAGAGAGAGAGAGAGAGAGAGAGAGAGAGAGAGAGAGAAAAGAAACAGATAAAGAGCGAGAGAGAGAGAAAGAGAGAGGTGGAGAGAGAGAGAGAGAGAGAGAGAGAGAGAGAGGGGGAGAGAGAGAGAGAGAGAGAGAGAGAGAGAGAGAGAGAGAGAGCGAGAGAAGGAGACAGAGAGCGAGAGAGAGAAAGAGACCGATAAAGAGAGGGAGAGCAAGAGAGAGAGAAAGAGAGAGGGGGAGAGAGAGAGGGGGAGAGAGAGAGACGGGGAGAGAGAGAGAGAGAGAGGGGGGGGGGGGGTAGGAACTGTTACTGCATATCAGTAGAAAATGGCAGAGGCAGTTCTTTCCCCCACCCATAGAGGGCACCACCACATGAGTGTAGGACCCTAATGCCCATGCCTATGTGTGTTTGTAGTACTTACAAAGATCAGGGAGAAGGGTCCACTGTAGCGTTGTGGACTGATACCAAAGGTGTACTTGAGCTGAGAGACGATGACGTGGATGGCTGCTCCGGTGGTGTACCCTCTGACCAGGGGCTCAGACAGGTAGGTCACCACAAAGCCAAACTGAACCAGGCCCAGGAGCATCTACACACACACACACACACATATGTGAGAAGCTGTCATACAATCTCTGCTAATATAACAGGTATTTCGGAGATAAGTAATGATGACTAACCTTGCCTGAGACCTAAAGACTTCCTAGGCTTTAGCTCAGCAGGCTAACAGTCTTGTGGCATGCAGTTGACGTTCAGTCAGATTTACCTGGAAGAGGCCGGACATGAAAGTAACGGCAGCAGCCACTTTCACCCGCTCCGTGTCTCGAGCAAAAACATCCACCGTACTCTCATTGGTGGCGTTATCATACATCATGAAGTTAGAGTCTGGGGCCAAGCGCTCGGTCACTCCCCCGATCATCACACTCATCACTGCATATGTACCTAAGAGAGAGAGGTTAGGGTTAAGGTTTATATACATAAAGTAGTTCGTTTGAAATTAATGTTCTGACTCTAGGCATAACATTAGTTGTGTTCACTGGATGGCAAAATGAGTCATAAGGTGTAGTCGTCTCGGGTCCTACTAATCACCCCAAATAACCCCAAACCACACCAAACAGGTACCCAAAACAACCCTAAATTACCCAAAACAACCCAAAAGTACCCAATACAACCACAAACAACCACAAACAGTTACCCAAAATGACCTTAAAGTACCCAGAAGTACCCAAAACAACCACAAACAACCTCAAACAGGTACCCAAAACAACACAGAAGTACCCAAAACAGCCCCCAAAGTACTCAAAACAATTCAAAAGTTCCCAAAACAACCACAAACAACCACAAACAGGTACCCAAAACAACACAGAAGTACCCAAAAGAACCACAAACAGGCTACCAAAACAACACGAAACCACCCAAATTAGAGGTTGGTTCACGTTTCGGTCTGGTTTGTGATATATTGGGTTCAGGATTCTATATTCTATATGGTCACGATAGCAGAAATAATAAAAATGTATGACTGAAATGTTTGTGCATGTATAGGTTTATTAGGTTATTTTGGGTTGTTTGGGGTTGTTTTGGATTGTTTGGGGTGATTAGTAGGACCCATGGTCTCTGTGTGTGACATAAAACATTAAACATGGTTTGTACTCTCTATATAGCAAACTACTTACCCACAGAGATGTGTTTGGACGACCCAAAGATGAAGTAGATGAGGATGGGGTAAAAGGAGGAGTACAGACCAAACACTGGGGGCACTGCTGCTAGCAGAGCATAAGCCATCCCTACAGTGACACAAAATATATTAATATTCCAAAGTTACTCAAAGATGGTTATTATATGGTTATTAATGATGGTAACAGGGTAATAATACAAGGTTATATTTAGTCAGGCAATCAGACCTTGTGGTAGGTGCATGATGCCCACACTGATGCCTGAGATCAGGTCTCCGACGGCGTTGTCTCTGAGGGAGTAGCGAGGCAGCCAGGAGAGAACAGGAACAGATGACAACATAAAACTCTTCAGCCTGGGGCCAGAACACCTGGGAGAGAAGACACACACACACACATATGCACGCACGCACACACACACACACACACACACACACACACACACACACACACACACACACACACACACACACACACACACACACACACACACACACACACACACACACACACACACACACACACACACACACACACACACACACACACACACACTGAGACTGAGAAGCTCACACTAAAGAGACATATGCAGGCCAGTGGTTAAAGAGGGTACAGAGATTTGCCTTCTCTAATTTTCTACTGTTTGAGTACCAGCACCTGGTATCAAGTACCAGTTCTAAAATGTTAACCCTGGTATGATAACAGTAAATTGAGTACCGATATCTTTTTAATCTCACTGAAACAGGCACACAGGACCTGCTGAGACATACAGGTGTAGGATGTTAATTTGATCACCCTGTTGCAGGATAATCTTTATATGAAAAATGTGCATTAATTATAATCCACATAATAATTCACATTTCCTGTTGCTGCAGAATAATTTTCCTGCTGTAGCAAACTTGCTCAAATTAAGATCCTACATCTGTAGGGGGAACTAAGAGGCACACTCAGTTCCTCTTAAACATACTATACTAAAACAACACTAGGATACACTGAGACTGTCCAGGCATTACAGATGGTATTATTCCTTACACACATTTTTTATTTATTTACTGTAATCAGTTACGTTACCAGCTAAAATATTGTAATCAGACTACAGATACTTTTGAAAAACTGGATGATTACTTCTTGGATTACTTTTAGGGATGGGAAAGGGGATACCTAGTCAGTTGCACAACTGAATGCATTCAACCGAAATGTCTCTTCTGCATTTAACCCAACCCCTTTGAATCAGAGAGGTGCGGGGGCCTGCCTTAATCGAAGTCCAAATCATCGGAGCCCGGGGAATTAAGTTCAGAAATTGTGTTTGCAGAAAATACATTATGACACCTTTCTGTTGTCTCAATGACATTCAATTCAGCATTGAAAAAATGCGCAAGTTTAAGTTTGTTCTTCCTGAGCGAGTCTGACCACAAGTCAGAGATCACTATGATGACATACCAAATGCATTTGATTGATGCCTCTTAAAGTGATGTTCCAGAACTTTTGATTCATTTCAGATAGTAGTTTTGAAAGTGGTGGTCAAGAGATAAAAAGGGACCCAATTTTATGTGTACTACATCATCCAACTGTGTACTACGCCATCCATTTCTTATATGTTATGTCCTGCAAAAAAACGTTTTTTCCCCCAGATTTTTGGCAATTCATATGATATGTTACGAATCCAATTCGTACAATATGTTACAAATTTGTTGTGCTTAAGATCCCGGACAGCATCTTTAAGGGGAAAGTAGTCCAAAAGTAACTAAAAGTAATCAGATCACGTTACTGAGTTTGGGTAATCCTAAAGTTGCGTTACTCATTACAATTTTGGACAGATAACTTAGAACTGTAACCAATTACATTTACAAAGTAACCTACCTAACCCTGGGCATTATTATACTTAACAATACTCACTCAATAGTGAGTCATTTCTGAACACTGTTTTGTCACAGTTCCATTTCATTTTCGTTTTTGTTTTCAGTTGTATGCAAGGTTAAAGTAAGGTTATCACCTTACCTCATTGACTCTCTGATTTTTTCAGAGAAAGGGACTTTAACATCTGATTTCTCAGCCAACTGGTCCACCTTTCCTTCATCCAACACCTCTCTGTGCATGCAGTAGCCCACACGCCTTCTCTCCGTCATGGTTGGGCCTGTGTGATCTGCTAGAGTCTCGTCTGTGTAGAGGTCACCTCTGATAATTCCTTCAACCTTGTCTGACACCTTGTCTCTCCCTGTGTTATGATGTGTTGTGATCTTATGACTTAAACGTCTTATGTCTCAATAGAAACTGGCTTCAGGTTGATTCTCAAGGATCAGTTGTGATGTCCCACTTGTTGTAGTTTCAACTTGTGGAAAGATGTTTCTCTCCTTCAACGCTTGTTTGTACTTCAGCTTCAAGTTGTCCAAATATGGTAATCCTAATGCTTGATGAATCTGTGTCCAAACTGTCTGAGCCTTTGTAAGACTTTGTTCCAGTTAGAGAGGATCTTTCTTATGTTATTAATCCCTTCAGGATTCACTGATCCTGTATTGCCACCCTCTTTTCCTCTTAAGCCTTCTCTGTCACTGAGTATTCCCGCTTGTCCAAGTATCTTGACAGTGGACCTTGAAGACAAAACAGAGATATAGTCGGGGAGGTGGGGAGGACTGAGGAGGAGAGCAAAGTCCCAGTCAATCATTTGTCACAGTAGAGATGGACAGCCAGGCATGCAGTTGGACGTTGGAGCTTCAAGCCAAGGCAGTGAGACAGCAGGTCTTTAGAAAGAGGCATATGAGGAGCCTTATCTGGGCCTGATTAGATAGAGGACATAATTCAGTCAAGTCAGGGATATTACCATTGTTTTAGCTTACCCTGTGAGGATGGTGTACGACTTGGTTGTGTGCACAATCTGTTACGGCCCCAATAATGATACTAGGGGACCTTGAGGGATAAATAATGAACCTGTTGGGTTGGAGTTTGTTTGACATTCTAATGTTATAAACCAAACCTCCTTTGGAATAGGATATTGTTGGTCCATGTCAAAGGAAATGCCTAAAACAGCGATCCTCGATGACCTTTGAACTTTGCCCTCCAGTTCACCCCTCTTGTGGAGTCCTAACATGTAACTATATTTATGCTCTCTGCTAGACTTTTTATCTATGGGCAGTTCTTCTGTCCCTCCCTTTGCAGTTAAGTTAAACTATAGGCTGTACTCTTTTCCTCCCTCTTCTGACATGGAGTGGATATTTAATATTTATTTGTATTTAATAGTGTTTTAATTTCCATCTGGAGCTTGATGATATGAGTTGAAACAATATTACATTCTTCAGTATTCAAAGGTTCACATAGAGTTTAATAGAAGTGTTGACTTTACAACTTTGTATTGGGAAAATAATCCTAATGATAAGTAATCAAACAGGGGTGTTGCACCTGTCAATCATTAAAGGTAAACCCCCCGCTGTGAAAACTGCAAGTTTTATATTCTAGTGGAGCTGCAGACAGAGTAAGTTTACAAAGATTTTAACACAATGATGATACAGTATGGCTATAATGAAAAATAATAAACCAATTGTGTAGGGGAGATTGGGGTAAAAAGGCTCAATTTACCCCATGGCCATTGGTTCAACTTACCCCAAATTAAAACATTTTGACTATATTAGCCCACACAGCTAAAAGGATGCACTTTCATGCTAGGTTCAGTACCTCATTTTGAAGCTTATAGAGACCTCAACTGATGTATAGAACAATTTGTGTGTGTTATGTGTGTGTGTGTGTGTGTGTGTGTGTGTGTTGGAGTGTCAGTGTGAGTGTGTGTGTGTGTGTGTGTGTGTGTGTGTGTGAGTGTGTGTGTGTGTTGGAGTGTCAGTGTGAGTGTGTGTGTGTGTGTGTGTGTGTGTGTGAGTGTGTGTGTGTGTGTGTGTTGGAGTGTCAGTGTGAGTGTGAGTTTGTGTGTGTGTGTGAGTGTGTAGAGTCCTATTTGGTCAAATTATTAATTTTGTGTATGGATTCCTAGAAACGGGTAGCTCAACTTACCCCTTTGGCTCAACTTACCCCACTCTCCCCTATGAAACATCAGGTTTACATTTATTGTCATCAGTCTTATCCTGGAGGCAGAACTGAGCGATTTCCTATTAGAGAGGCCAGCTGCAAAGTCAGAATTGCCTATATTGTAAAGATTCATGAAAACAAAAATGTGCTTTTTGGTCTTAATTTAAGGTTAGGGTTAGGCATTAGGGTTAGCAGTGTGGTTACAACATGATATCATAGGAAAACGTTATCTTGTTTTTTGCAAACAAATTAAATGTCACAGTCGTTTTTCTCAATACATTGCTCAACCCTAAACCTAGCCTCAACCCTAACCCTAACCCTATCTTCATATAAACTCCCGGCTCAACCCTAGCCTTAACCCTAACCCTCGCTTCATCTCCACATCTTGGCTCAACCCTAACCCTAGAATTGAACACAAGAAACCATATTGCTCCAATACATATTTTATATAAACAGCTTCTATTTCCATTCTTTATAAAACACACAGCAGAATGAATGACCTGACAGTATGGTCCATACTTCACAACATAACCGTAGTAGGCTATCAGCATGTGGATTGCAGATCGTCCTGTTGCACTCACTTCTGTCGTCATGAAGTGCTTTGAGAGGCTAGTTAAGGATCATATCACCTCTACCTTACCTGACAACCTAGACCCACTTCAATTTGCTTACCACCTCAATAGATCCACAGACGATGCAATCGCCATCGCACTGCACACTACCCCATCTGGACAAGGGCCCCAAGCATTGACTATAGCTCAGCATTCAACCCTATAGTACCCTCCACGCTCATCATTAAGCTCGGGGCCCTGGGTCTGAACCCCGCCCAGTGCAACTGGGTCCTGGACTTCCTGACGGGCCGGCCCCAGGTGGTGAAGGTAGGAAACAACACCTCCACTTCGCTGATCCTCAACACAGGGGCCCCACAAAGGTGCGTGCTCAGCCCCCTCCTGTACTCCCTGTTCACCCATGACTGCGTGGCCACGCACGCCTCCAACTCAATCATCAAGTTTGCAGACGACACAACAGTAGTAGGCTTGATTACCAACAATGACGAGACAGCCTACAGGGAGGAGGTGAGGGCCCTGGGAGAGTGGTGCCAGGAAAATAACCTCTCACTCAATGTCAACAAAACAAAGGAGCTGATTGTGGACTTCAGGAAACAGCAGAGGGAGCATGCCCCTATCCACATCGACAGGACTGCAGTTGAGAGGGTGGAAAGCTTCAAGTTCCTCGGTGTACACATCACTGATATTCTAAAATGGTCCACCCACACAGACAGTGTGGTGAAGAAGGCGCAACAGCGCCTCTTCAACCTCAGGAGGCTGAAGAAATTTGGCTTGGCCCCTAAAACCCTCACAAACTTTTACAGATGCACAATTGAGAGCATCCTGTCGGGCTGTATCACCGCCTGGTACGGCAACTGCACCGCCCGCAACCGCAGAGCTCTCCAGAGGGTGGTGCGGTCTGCCCAACGCATCACTGGGGGCAAACTACCTGCCTTCCAGGACACCTACAGCACCCAATGTCACAGGAAGGCCAAAAAGATCATCAAGGACATCAACCACCCGAGCCATGGCCTGTTCACCCCGCTATCATCCAGAAGGCGAGGTCAGTACAGGTGCATCAAAGCTGGGGCCGAGAGACTGAAAAACTGTGTCTATCTCAAGGCCATCAGACTGTTAAATAGCCATCACTAGCCGGCTTCCACCCGGTTACGCAACCCTGCACCTTAGAGGCTGCTGCCCCATATACAGTTGAAGTCGGAAGTTTACTTGCCCCTTAGCCAAATACATTTAAACTCAGTTTCTCACAATTCCTGACATTTAATCCTAGTAAAAATTCCCCGTTTTAGGTCAGTTAGGATCACCACTTTATTTTAAGAATGTGAAATATCAAAATAATAGTAGAGAGAATGATTTATTTCAGCTTTTATTTCTTTCATCACATTCCCAGTGGGTCAGAAGTTTACATACACTCATTTAGTATTTGGAAGCATTGCCTTTAAATTGTTTAACTTGGGTCAAATGTTTCGGGTAGCCTTCCACAAGCTTCCCACAATAAGTTGGGTGAAATATAATAATTCCTTCTGACAGAGCTGGTGTAACTGAGTCAGGTTTGTAGGCCTCCTTGCTCGCACACGCTTTTTCAGTTCTGCCCACACATTTTCTATAGGATTGAGGTCAGGGCTTTGTGATGGCCACTCCAATACCTTGACTTTGTTGTCCTTAAGCCATTTTGGCACAACTTTGGAAGTATGCTTGGGGTCATTGTCCATTTGGAAGACCCATTTGCGACCAAGCTTTAACTTCCTGACTGATGTCTTGAGATGTTGCTTCAATATATCCACATAATTTTCCTTCTTCATGATGCCATCTATTTTGTGAAGTGCACCAGTCCCTCCTGCAGAAAGCACCCCCACAGCATGATGCTGCCACCCCCGTGCTTCACGGTTGGGATGGTGTTCTTCGGCTTGCAAGCAACACCCTTTTTCCTCCAAACATAATGATGGTCATTATGGCCAAACAGTTCTATTTTTGTTTCATCAGACCAGAGGTCGTTTCTCCAAAAGGTACGATCTTTGTCCCCATGTGCAGTTGCAAACCGTAGTCTGGCTTTTTTATGGCGGTTTGGAGCAGTGGCTTCTTCCTTGCTGAGCGGCCTTTCAGGTTATGTAGGACTCGTTTTACTGTGGATATAGATACTTTTGTACCTGTTTCCTCCAGCATCTTCACAAGGTCCTTTGCTGTTGTTCTGGGATTGATTTGCACTTTTCGCACCAAAGTACGTTCATCTCTAGGAGACAGAACGCGTCTCCTTTCTGAGCGGTATGACGGCTGCGTGGTCCCATGGTGTTTATACTTGCGTACGATTGTTACAGATGAACGTGGTACCTTCAGGCGTTTGGAAATTGCTCCCAAGATGAACCAGACTTGTGGAGGTCTACAATTTTATTTCTGAGGTCTTGGCTGATATCTTTTGATTTTCCCATGATGTCAAGCAAAGAGGCACTGAGTTTGAAGGTAGGCCTTGAAATACATCCACAGGTACACCTCCAATTGACTCAAATGATGTCAATTAGCCTATCAGAAGCTTCTAAAGCCATGACATAATTTTCTGCAATTTTCCAAGCTGTTTAAAGGCACAGTCAAGTTAGTGTATGTAAACTTCTGACCCACTGGAATTGTGATACAGTGAATTATAAGTGAAATAATCTGTCTGTAAACAATTGTTGGAAAAATTACTTGTGTCATGCACAAAGTAGATGTCCTAACCGACTTGCCAAAACTATAGTTTGTTAACAAGAAATTTGTGGAGTGGTTGAAAAACGAGTTTTAATGACTCCAACCTAAGTGTATTTAAACTTCTGACTTCAACTGTAGACTTGGAATCACTGGCCACTTCAATAATGGAACACTAGTCACCTTAATAATGTTTACATACTGCTTTACTCATCTGATATGTATATACTGTATTCTATTCTACTGTATTTTAGTCAAAGCCACACCGACATTGCTCGATCTAATATTTATATACACTACCGTTCAAAAGTTTGTGGTCACTTAGAAATGTCCTTGTTTTCGAAAGAAAAGCTAAATGTTTTGTCCATTAAAATAACATCAAATTGATGTAGACATTGTTAATGTTTTAAATGGCTATTGTAGCTGGAAACTGACGATTTTTTATGGAATATCTACATAGGCGTACAGAGGCCCATTAGCAGCAACCATCAGTCCTGTGTTCCAATGACACATTTACATTTACATTTTACATTTTAGTCATTTAGCAGACGCTCTTATCCAGAGCGACTTACAGTTAGTGAGTGCATACATTTTAATTTTTTTCAAACACATTGTGTTTGCTAATCCAAGTTTATCATCTTAAAAGGCTAATTGATCATTAGAAAACCCTTTTGCAATTATGTTAGCACAGCTGAAAACTGTTGTGCTGATTAAAGAAGCAATAAAACTGGCCTTCTTGAGACTAGTTGAGTATCTGGAGCATCAGCAATTGTGGGTTCGATTACAGGCTCAAAATGGCCAGAAACAAATAACTTTCTTCTGAAACTCGTCAGTCTATTCTTGTTCTGAGAAATGAAGGCTATTCCATGCGAGAAATTGCCAAGAAACTGACTGACGAGTTTCAGAAGAAAGTTATTTGTTTCTGGAAATAAATGTTCATAGTCCTATCACAACACCAGCTTGAGCTGAGAGTTGAGAGTTCAGTCTACTCCATATTCTGATTGAGGTAGGAGTTCTACAGTGGCATTCTCCATCCACTCCATGAGCTGCAGGCTGCACATCAACACTCAGTCAGCTCTGTGTTGTGGTCTTATAGGAGCAGTAAAATGACATCAATGCAGAAGTAGACAACAATCACAAGCAAACAAACTAATTCTAAGAGACAAATGGGTAGACATAGGACACTAGGTAGCAATGCCTGTAGCAATGCATACAGCAAAAGTGAGCATACTCACAGCCAGGGATGGAGATGTCTGGCAGTTTTCGACAGCGTGGTGCATTGAGGGGAAGAGGCAGGACCTGGGCAGAGTGTTTGGGACAAAGCCCTGGACCTGCAGCTGACTCACCAGCCTGTCTACAGCACACAGGTAACACACAAGACCAATCCATTACAATCTGAAACTGACATGCACAGTACACTACAATCTGAAACTGACATGCACAGTATTCTACAATCTGAAACTGACATGCACAGTACACTACAATATGAAACTGACATGCAGAGTACACTACAATCTGAAACTGACATGCACAGTACACTACAATCTGATATTGACATACACAGTACACTACAATCTGAAACTGACATGCACAGTGCACTACAATCTGAAACTGACAAGCACAGTACACTACAATCTCAAACTGACATGCACAGTACAGTACAATCTGAAATCGACATGCACAGTACACTACAATCTGAAACTGACATGCACAGTACACTACAATCTGAAACTGACATGCACAGTACAGTACAATCTGAAACTGACATGCACAGTACACTACAATCTGAAACTGACATGCACAGTACACTACAATCTGAAACTGACATGCACAGTACACTACAATCTGATATTGACATACACAGTACACTACAATCTGAAACTGACATGCACAGTGCACTACAATCTGAAACTGACAAGCACAGTACACTACAATCTCAAACTGACATGCACAGTACACTACAATCTGAAACTGACATGCACAGTACACTACAATCTGAAACTGACATGCAGAGTACTCTACAATCTGAAACTGACATGCACAGTACAGTACAATCTGAAACTGACATGCACAGTACACTACAATCTGAAACTGACATGCACAGTACACTACAATCTGAAACTGACATGCACAGTACTCTACAATCTGAAAATGACGTGCACAGTACACTACAATCTGAAACTGACTTGCACAGTACACTACATTCTGAAACTGACATGCACAGTACACTACAATCTGAAACTGACATGCACAGTACTCTACAATTATAAACTGACATGCAGAGTACACTACAATCTGAAACTGACATGCACAGTACTCTACAATCTGAAACTGACATGCACAGTACACTACAAACTGAAACGGACATGCACAGTACACTACAATCTGAAACTGACATGCACAGTACACTACAATCTGAAACTAACATGCACAGTACACTATAATCTGAAACTGACATGCACAGTACACTACAATCTGAAACTGACTTGCACAGTACACTACATTCTGAAACTGACATGCACAGTACACTACAATCTGAAACTGACATGCACAGTACTCTACAATTATAAACTGACATGCAGAGTACACTACAATCTGAAACTGACATGCACAGTACTCTACAATCTGAAACTGACATGCACAGTACACTACAATCTGAAACGGACATGCACAGTACACTACAATCTGAAAATGACATGCACAGTACACTACAATCTGAAACTAACATGCACAGTACACTATAATCTGAAACTGACATGCACAGTACACTACAATCTGAAACGGACATGCACAGTACACTACAATCTGAAAATGACATGCACAGTACACTACAATCTGAAACTAACATGCACAGTACACTATAATCTGAAACTGACATGCACAGTACACTACAATCTGAAATCGACATGCACAGTACACTACAACCTGAAACTGACATGCACAGTACACTACAACCTACAACTGATTTCTAAAGCAACTGCAGCTACCATCACATCTTACAAGCTGCCAGAAACACACAGTGTGGAATATCTCTTGTGCCCTATCCCTATCTCACGCTCTCTCTTCTGCTCTTTATCACACACACACACACACACACACACACACACACACACACACACACACACACACACACAAAATAACATATGCCCATCTTATTCAAAGACTGTCTGTATGGTTGAAGATAACACAGAACACACAGATAACATCAACAACATCCATTATGGTACGCTGTGAGGTAAGGAGGACCATACATTTTGATCTCACAGCACAGTCATATTTTATGATGTAATGTGGATTATGTTTGACTGGATTACGCAATATGTTATGCACCACTCACAAAGCTATTGTTAAAGGCAATCAACCCAATAAAGCAAATTGTTTGTACAGCTGGAATGCAGAACTAGAGATAGTGACCTAACATAGTATAGTAACACCATTGTCTATACATGGGGTTTGTGTTATTTGTTTCAGGTAATGACTGTTTGGGCTCACCTTGCATAGTGCTTTGATTGACACAGAATCCATGAAGATGACTGAGCTAAACTCAAGCACCAGACCGTGCCTTGTTCCTGACATTTGAGGTAAGGGGTGGTTCTCAACAGACTGTATACACAAAAACACACATACACGTATGCATGCACAAACACGCACGCACGCACACACACACAATTGCTAATGTTAATAGATTTTCACATTGTATGAATTATAGGTGTCAACCTACAGTAAGTGCGTGAAGGAATGCACAAATATGTATAAACAAACAGTGGAATGTGGTGGTTCTGGGTTGAGTTATGGTTTATGTTATATTGTCTGGGTTGAGGTATAGTTTATGTCTCGTGGCATGCAGCCTACCTACAGTACCTCTCTGAGAGAGCTGAAGAGCAGCTCAGCGTTTGCAAAGTACAGAGGGTTGGAGCAGGAGAATACAGTCACTCCAGTGATCAGAGAGAGGGCCATGGTAGCAAACAGGCCCAGATCCAGGTTGAACAGCAACGTGGAGATTAGGGAGGCCAACCACAGCAGCTGTAAAGAGAGACTAACGTATGATGTCTTTTTATGACGGCTTATTACTGACCAGAATATGTATTTTTCTGACCACCATACGACCAGCTGGTCATAATTGTGACCTCTATCTGACCAGCTGGTCATAATTCTGACCACTATATTATGTGTTATATTATGGGGCCTACTTGTCATAGTTAAGACCTCATCATAACCTGGGGTAACACTTCATTTTAAGGTGTCCTTATTACAGTGTAATTACAGTGTAACAAGTATTGTAGTTAACTGTGACAACCAATAGTTATAATAACAACATGTAACTGGTAGTAATTGTGGTCTGTAATTACAACGGTGTAACAATTAATGCTTGTTACAAATGGGCAGGTTTCCACTACATTCACAAACTTTGTGTTTTGTTTCTTCTCAGCTGCGTCCGATTCAGTAACAACTCTCACAAAGGCTGTGACCCCTCGTGGATGTTAACATGGTCATCCCAGATAAGGAAAAACATACTATTTCAAAGCATAGTACATGTAATGTTTGCATAAGAACAACGTAATTAATAGGTGTTACATAGAATTTAGCTAGTTAAAATGAAGTGTATCTTGAGGGGTTCTTACTTGTAAATAATGTGTACTTATACAGTACATTACCCATCCTGACAATCTGGCCCACATTTTAAAGCTTCTGGAAGTTTCCAAAAGGGTTCTTCGGCTGTCCCCATAGGATAACCCTTTTTGGTTCCATGTAAAATTATTCTTGGTTCCAGGTAGAACCCTTTTGGGTTCCATGTAGAAACCTCTGTGGAAAAAGGGTTCTACATGGAACCCAAAAGAGTTCTACCTGGAGAACAGGGAATACCACTTATCAGTCAAATCTTTTTGCCTTTTTTTGTGTACATTTCGAGAAACAGTTGTTTTCCAGCTTTGTTGTTGTGTAGCCTACCAGGCGCTCTGTCCCAACTACCATACGAATGTTGACCGATGCGCTCGAGCAGGCTGCCTGCACACAGAGATCTATTGCTGCACGTGATTCTAATCCATGTTTTAGCTGAAACTGATATGCCTACCTCCTTATTTAGCTACTGAAATTGAAATAAAATGACTGCATGCATTATGTTAATTGATTAAAAGCTTTAAGGGAAAATATAACAGTCATATTTTCAGGTGCAATACTTTTTGGACTAATTATGGATGGAAATAAATGCAATAAAAATAGGGTTTTGTAAATCCTGGTGGATTGTAGTAGGATATTGAAATGAAATACATAGGCCTATGTGTTATTTGTTAAATAATGGGCAATTGGACATTTTTACATATGACCCTAAGCATGATGGGATGTTAATAGCTTAATTAACTCAGGAACCACAGCTGTATGGAAGCACCTGCTTTCAATATACTTTGTATCCCTCATTTACTCAAGTGTTTCCTTTATTTTGTCAATTACCTGTACATATAAGAGATAGAAGATGTGAGATGAAGTCTTTACCTGTGCCAGAGTTTAGTCTAGCGACAATGCAGCCAACTATGGACTACATATTCCCAGGGGGGACCAGGGTTCAATTCCCGTATCAGACTTTTAATTATGTATCCCTATCACTTGTACCCCCCCTCTCATTTTACTACTATGTCTATCACAAAGAATAATTCCATTCTCCTTAAAACATTTAAAATAAATCACTACCTGAGTTTTCACCCCAACACTCCCTTGGACTGTACTGTGTGACAAGGATCAGCTGACGGCGAAACACAAGAACATCCCTACAATTGTGTTGCAGAGGCCTATCGTCAACAGGTCCTACAGCAGGGAGACCACTTATAACAGTTAAATAGGGGGAGAGAAAAACGGGTCCTTCTAACAGTGGAGTGAGGATAGCGAGTTCATTATGAGACAATGTGAGAGCTCATTTCTCTGTTACCTGGTTGCTGTCCAAGGTGTAACCATGTTTTTGGGCGAACATTCTCCCCATGGAGGATGTGAAGCCTAAGCCTACCACAGCGAGGGACAGAGCCGGACCAAACAGCTCCTTGGCTTGGGGGGACAGGCTGGAGCCACGGAGAGAGAGAAGGGACATACTGGTAGTTTCCCATGTAGCCTGGGAACATAACATTCTAATAACTTAAGTTTCATATCACAAGTAAAGTCTCTGTCAACCCTCCCGCTCCTCAACACCGTTGCTAAGCAACTCCACATTACCCTTCACAGTGCCAATCATTATGATAGCAAGTGTGGCGAAAGTACCTGTGTGTCAGTCATACATACAAACATACCGATATATATTATATTCAAAGCCTTGCATTATTTCCTTTCTCAGGGTAACTCGACCCACATTTCACTCTTTCAGCACTAGCTGAAAGGACAAATAAATAACTCCTCTGTCCTTTCTCCTCCATGACCTGGAAACCGATAAGTGGTCGAGTGATCGAGGAGTGTCAAATCATTATTAGGTGAACAGAGGAGTCTGCCTCTGTCCTCGATTGCGTCTTCCCTGCGGAGGAAGCACAAGTGCATCCTCTGAGTCTCCTCTGCCGAAATCCGCCACACACAAGAGAAAATCATGCACACATTTTAAAACGATATGCTACTTATCCTTTTATCTCTCAAATAAATTTGTACCACTTTAGTCATGTATTCGTACTCTGTAAGGATAATTTGCCTGATGCTGTGCTAGTGGAGAAGGAGAGTGCATTTGTTTCCACGTTTCCTCTCCTCCACCCTCTCCTCGATTAACTTTTACCTTTTTCAAAAGGATGCAAGGAGAGTACGGAGGACAGAGGAGTTCAGCAAAACCTAATTGAGAATCTCCCAATGAATACAGCGCTGGGGCAAACAAGGCCCCACTGTCACTCACCAGCATTCTGCGTTCAACCTCTCCCAAACCGACCGGGACTTCTTTCTGAACCGCTGCCCCAGGATATCCAGCTGTGCTTCATCCAGCATGGCTTTGTGATCAGGCAAAACAGGCTTCAGAGGATTAAGAATAATACTGTCCATCTTGAAGTCAAAAGCATAGTGCAGAAACACTCTCCAGCACTGCTATAAAAGGATGGTCAACATTCACTGACTTCTGCCAATTTTCCGTTCGCCAGTGTATCTCTATTTATTTTATAAATAGTAAAGTGAAACAGTTTTGATATAATTAGAGTGAATGCGCAAAAATAATAGCATAGTAATTAAATAGAGAAATATCCAAACAGTGTGTAGTAGAGTAAATACTATGGTGAAGATAAAACCTGTACAAAACTATGTGCAGAGAGAATGAGTAGACCTATGTGATGTGAATGTGAGAGTGTGTGTACCGTACACCACGTGAGCCGGGGAGGGTGGAGGTAAGCCTTGAACTCCACCCTCCCCGACTCCCTCCCTTCCCCTCCCAACTGTTCAATGCTACTGAATACCTCCTTTATCAATGGCTCCCATTCAGACAGAGGTTGCGTCCCAAATGGCACCCTATCCCTTCATAGTGCACTATATGGGGAATAGGGTACCATTTGGGATGTAACCAGAGCTGTGGCGTTAGTAGGGCCTTGCTCAGGAGAAAGAACCCAAACAAACCCCATGATCTCCTGGCCCATCTCTATAGCCATACTGTCATATCCACAGGATGACTTAAGCTATCAAACAAACACATTTATTTCTAAGAGATCAATGTAAAATCTTACAACACCACCAGTGAAATGGTTGGTGGATTACAAGGCATTATTCCCTACTACATTGAACTAATCCCTCAAAGCCAACAACAGTGTGGAGACCTGAGGAAAGCATTTAACACATATATGAAATCACGGAAACACAAAACTGCTTAAAGGTCCTGAAAAGTCAGAATCATGTTTTCATGAAATTGGATTATAATTGGATGAAACCAGATCAAAGTTTTTATTTATTTATTTTACCTTTATTTAACTAGGCAAGTCAGTTAAGAACAAATTCTTATTTACAATGATGGCCTACACCGGCCAACCCCGGACGACGCTGGGCCAATTGTGCGCCGTCCTATGGGACTCCCAATCACGGCCGATTGTGATACAGCCTGGAATCGAACCAGGAGGTCTGTAGTGACGCCTCAAGCACTGAGATGCAGTGCCTTGGACCACTGCGCCACTCGGGAGCCCAAAGTAGGACTACCAAAGTATGCAAAATGACTGTTGCTTCTACACTGATAAAGTTTGATCACAGGGTTATAAGAGTGTCATGTTGCACCCCATTCTGAGTACAAAGTCCAAATAGACAACTTCAAAGCCTCTACCTATCTGTCTCACTATCCACTGATATCAGACACCCACACGTGACACTATGTCAGTTAGCACAGGAGGGCATGTACCTACAGGACCAGAAGTATGTGGACACCTGCTCGTCGAACATCTCATTCCAAAATCATGGGCATTAATAAGGAGTTGGTCCCCCCTTTGCTGCTATAACAGCCTCCACTCTTCTGGGAAGGCTTTCCACTAGAAGTTGGAACATTGCTGCAGGGACTTGCTTCCATTCAGCCACAAGAGCATTAGTGAGGTTGGGCAATGATGTTGGGCGATTAGGCCCGCAGTCAGCGTTACAATTCATCCCAAAGGTGTTCGATGGGGTTGAGGTCAGGGCTCTGTGCAGGCAGGTTAAGTTCTTCCACACCGATCTCGATAAACCATTTCTGTATGAACCTCGCTTTGTGCACGGGGGCATTGTCATGCTGAAACAGGAAAGGGCCTTCCCCAAACTGTTGCCACAATGTTGGAAGCACAGAATCGTCTAGAATGTCATTGTATGCTGTAGCGTTAAGATTTCCCTTCACTGGAACTAAGGGGCCTAGCCCGAACCATGTAAAACAGCCCCAGACCATTATTCCTCCTCCACCAAACTTTACAGTTAGCACTATGCATTCGGGCAGGTAGCGTTCTCCTGGCATTCGCCAAGCCCAGATTCGTCCATCGGACTGCCAGATGGTGAGGCGTGATTCATCACTCCAGAGAACGCTTTTCCACTGCTCCGGATTCCAATGGCAGCGGGTTTTACACCACTCCAGCCGACGTTTGGCATTGCGCATGGTGATCTTAGGCTTGTGTGCGGCTGCTCCGCCATGGAAACACATTTCATGAAGCTCCCGACGAACAGTTATTGTGCTGACGTTGCTTTCAGAGGCAGTTTGGAACTCTGTAGTGAGACTATAACTGATTGTAGAATATAAAGTGATTTGATGACAAACAAATAGAGACTTTTTTACCCAGTATTGGGAGATAATTATTATTGTAAACATATGCCACATTATATTAAACATTAAAGTGATTCTCCTGTACTTTTGCATACTTTTTAGCCACTAGTTCTGAAAGTAGCGCCCACGAGCCAAAAGTGGTCACCAACAATGTCTTACTATGTCACGTGCAGATATGTGCACCTCGTCATTGCTCGCTCTCTCGCTCTGCTATGTGTGCATCTTGCTAGCTGTCACTAAAATAGCGAGGGGCGGAAACTCATTGGCTAGAACTCGAATTGCGTCAGTGCTTGTGATGCAACCAGAACTGGACCACTGTCCTGGTGGGTGGTCAAGTATTATCCTAGGTCATGGTGTGTTGCGGTCATACAGTAGTGGACCTGTCTCAGCAGCAGCATGAGGTCTCGGATGTGCTCAGCGCGACTGCGGGGGGACTGGTGAAGTGGCAGCTCGAAGAAGGAGAAGGTGAAGCTGCAAGAGAAGCTGAGGTTGGTGACGGGTCTGAGTGGGGGCAGGCGGGGGGCACGGGGCAGCCTGCGCTGGGGGAGCACCCTGCGCCTTACCCTCACCGCCCTGCCCTCCTCCGTGGGTGCTGTGACTAGGGGCGAGGGGGCAGGGCTCTGTCTGGACACCTACACCCCCTGACAGGTGACAGGGGAGGTGGGGAGACAGAGGTGCGGGGAGAGAGGCGGGCGGGGGTGGAGGGATGCTGGTGAAGGAGGATTCAGACAGGGACAGCCCGCCCCACGGGGTCATGCTGTCAGGAGGGAGGTTGGCTGAGGTCTGGGCCGGCTGGGTGCGCTTCCTCCGTCCGGCCTGAGAGGGGCGTTGGAGGGTTGTCAGAGTAGGCTTGGCTGTGGATCAAGAGAGATTCTCAGTTTAAACCATGTTGAGAAGACAGTAAATGTTCAAATCGTTTTAAAGTAACTTTATTTGTCACAGATATACAGTTGAAATAGGGCAAGGTTGTCTTTGACTTTGTATACTGTACAGTTCTATCTTTTTATGTACATTTTTATGTACTTTTTATGTAACTCCTAAGTATGTGACATCTAAGTTTATAAAAGCATTATACTAAATCAAGATATTCATACCTGCATAGGCTATATGTTAGGATAATTGTGTGTGGTTAGGCAGATAAGTTGTATAACACTTTCACTCAGGTTATGCCATTGTGAACCTTACAGTGCATTGTTTATTATGTCATATGTACAAAGCGTATTATTTTTCATGTGTATTTCCTTGCCCTGTGTGTCTCTGTTGATAGGATCGAGTGTCTGTGTTGACAGAGAACAAAGCCAGAGGAAAACAAACACTTGAGAGCCAACAGAGATGAGAGAGGGGAGGAGACAGGAGAGGAGGAGTGGGAGAGAAGGCAGAGTAGGAGGGGCCGGAGCAAGAGAAGGAGCTGGCCTTTTAAACAGTAATGTACCAGAAATCAACACACAGACAATGAAGCAGGTTAAAATAGTAGCGCTGGTAAATTAAGTGGTGGGAAACCATAGTTGGTTCACAGTACCTGCTGGTTTCCTTCCAAAGGAGCCAATCATAGGCAACCGATCCCGTAACATCATAGATCCTATAGCCTGTGATGACAGAGCAGAGAGATCACAGTTTATTCAGACCAGAGGACATTTCTCCAAAAAGTACGATCTTTGTCCCCATGTGCAGTTGCAAACCGTAGTTTGGCTTTTTTATGGCGGTTTTGGAGCAGTGGCTTCTTCCTTGCTGAGCGGCCTTTCAGGTTATGTCGATATAGGACTTGTTTTACTGTGGATATAGATACTTTTGTACCTGTTTCCTCCAGCATCTTCACAAGGTCCTTTGCTGTTGTTCTGGGATTGATTTGCACTTTTCACACCAAAGTACTTTCATCTCTAGGAGACAGAACGCGTCTCCTTCCTGAGCGGTTGTCACGCCCTGACTCTGAGGACTTGTATTTGTTGAGTCAGGGTGTGTATTTTCTGTGTCGTGTTGTGCTATGTTGATTGTCTATGGTTGATCTAGAATGTGTAGATCTATGTTGGCCTGAGTGGTTCCCAATCAGAGGCAGCTGTTGCTTGTTGTCTCTGATTGGGGACCATACTTAGGCAGCCTTTTGGCACCTGTTAGTTGTGGGATCTTGTTCCGTGTAAGGTATGTTGTGTGTATGCTACCTTGGACTTCACGTTTCGTTTGTTGTTTTGTCGTGTGTTTAGTCGTTAATAAATATGAATGCATATCATGCTGCGCCTTGGTCCTTCTCCTTCATGAACGATCGTGACAGAAGATCCCACCAAAATAGGACCAAGCAGCGTGTTCAGGAGCAAACGCCGGGAACTAAACAGAAGGTTACGTTAGTAGATGTCCTCCTCGGTTGGGGGAGAATTACGAAGGAGGAGGCCGTCCGCTACCGGAGAGCGATGAATGAGGATGCCCAGGTAGGAGAGGAGAAACGGCGCCAACAGTGCCGACGACGGAGACCCGAGAGGCAACGGCAAGAACATTTTTGGGGGGGGCACACGGTGTGGACGACGAGGCAGCAGGAGGCAGCGACAGGGCGATTCTGCAGGTTAGGAGAGGAGGCCACCAGGTTACGGGGGCTATTGGTCCAGAGGGAGCAGGAGTTATTTGGTCAGAGGGAGGAGCTACAGGAGGCTATAAGGGAGAAGGAGAGTGTAGAGGCACGGCGAGAGGAGCTGGTTAGGCAGCAGAAGGAGCGGGGGTTTATAAGGGAACCCAGTCCCGCTCCTCGCACCAAGCAAGTGGTGCGTGTCGCCAGTCCGGTCCGGCCCGTTCCTGATCCCCGCACTAAGCCAGTGGTGCGTGTTCCCAGTAAGGCCCGACCCATTCCTGCTTCCCGCACAAGGCCAGTGGTGCGTGTTCCCAGTACGGTCCGGCCCGTTCCTGCTCCCCGCACTAAGCCAGTGGTGCCTGTTCCCAGTACGGCCCGACCTGTTCCTGCTCCCCGCACTAAGCCAGTGGTGTGTGTTCCCAGTACGGTCCGGCCCGTTCCTGCTCCCCTCACTAAGCCAGTGGTGTGTGTTCCCAGTACGGTCCGGCCCGTTCCTGCTCCCCGCACTAAGCCAGTGGTGCGCGTCGCCAGCCCGGTCCGGCCTGTTCCTGCTCTCGCACCAAGCCTGTGGTGCGCGTCGCCAGCCTGGCCCGGCCTGTTCCAGCCCTTCGCACCAAGCCAGTGGTGCGCGTCCCCGGCCCGGCCTGTTCCTGCCCCTCGCACCAAGCCAGTGGTGCGCGTCGCCAGCCCGGTCCGGCCTGTTCCTGTCCCTCGCACCAAGCTAGTGGTGCGCGTCGCCAGCCCGGCCCGGCCTGTTCCAGCCCTTCGCACCAAGCCAGTGGTGCGCGTCGCCAGCCCGGCCTGTTCCTGCCCCTCGCACCAAGCCAGTGGTGCGCGTCGCCAGCCCGGTCCGGCCTGTTCCTGTCCCTCGCACCAAGCCAGTGGTGCGCGTCGCCAGCCCAGCCCGGCCTGTTCCTGCCCCTCGCACCAAGCCAGTGGTGCGCGTCGCCAGCCCGGTCCGACCTGTTCCTGTCCCTCGCACCAAGCCAGTGGTGCGCGTCGCCAGTCCGGTACGGCCCGTTCCTGCTCCCCGCACCAAGTCAGTGGTGCGCGTCGTCAGCCCGGTCCGGCCCGTTCCTGCTCCACGCACCAAGCCAGTGGTGCGTGTGTCCAGTCCGGCACGGCCCGTTCCTGCTCCCCGCACCAAGCCAGTGGTGCGTGTGTCCAGTCCGGCACGGCCCGTGCCTGTTCCACCGGTGCCTGTTCCGGCACCGGTCTGCTCCACTCCGGAGCCAGAGCAATCCGCTCCACCGGGGTCCGGTCCAACTCCGGTCAGCGGATCCACTCCGGAGCCAGAGCAATCCGCTCCACCGGGGTCCAGTCCATTTCCGGTCAACTGCTCCACTCCGGAGCCAGAGCAGTCCGCTCCACCGGTGCCTGATCCAGCTCCGGTCAGCGGCTCCACTCCGGAGCCAGAGCAGTTCGATCCACCGTCGTCGGGTCCAGCTCCAGTCAGCGGTTCCAGTCCAGACCTAGACGTCAGCCCCTCTCCAGGTTCGGGGTCTCCCACACCAGGGTCCAGACAGAGAGATCACAGTTTATTCAGACCAGAGGACATTTCTCCAAAAAGTACGATCTTTGTCCCCATGTGCAGTTGCAAACCGTAGTTTGGCTTTTTTATGGCGGTTTTGGAGCAGTGGCTTCTTCCTTGCTGAGCGGCCTTTCAGGTTATGTCGATATAGGACTTGTTTTACTGTGGATATAGATACTTTTGTACCTGTTTCCTCCAGCATCTTCACAAGGTCCTTTGCTGTTGTTCTGGGATTGATTTGCACTTTTCACACCAAAGTACTTTCATCTCTAGGAGACAGAACGCGTCTCCTTCCTGAGCGGTTGTCACCCCCTGACTCTGAGGACTTGTATTTGTTGAGTTAGGGTGTGTATTTTCTGTGTCGTGTTGTGCTATGTTGATTGTCTATGGTTGATCTAGAATGTGTAGATCTATGTTGGCCTGAGTGGTTCCCAATCAGAGGCAGCTGTTGCTCGTTGTCTCTGATTGGGGACCATACTTAGGCAGCCTTTTGGCACCTGTTAGTTGTGGGATCTTGTTCCGTGTAAGGTATGTTGTGTGTATGCTACCTTGGACTTCACGTTTCGTTTGTTGTTTTGTCGTGTGTTTAGTCGTTAATAAATATGAATGCATATCACGCTGCGCCTTGGTCCTTCTCGTTCATGAACGATCGTGACAGCGGTATGACGGCTGCGTGGTCCCATGGTGTTTATACTTGCATACTATTGTTTGTACAGATGAACGTGGTACCTTCAGGCGTTTGGAAATTGCTCCCAAGGATGAACCAGACTTGTGGAGGTCTACAATTTCTTTTCTGAGGTCTTGGCTGATTTCTTTTGATTTTCCCATGATGTCAAGCAAAGAGGCACTTAGTTTGAATGTAGGCCTTGAAATACATCCATAGGTACACCTCCAATTGACACAAATGATGTCAATTAGCCTATCAGAAGCTTCTAAAGCCATGACATCATTTTCTGCAATTTTCCAAGCTGTTTAAAGGCACAGTCAAGTTAGTGTATGTAAACTTCTGACCTACTGGAATTGTGATACAGTGAATTATAAGTGAAATAATCTGTCTGTAAACAATTGTTGGAAAAATTACTTGTGTCATGCACAAAGTAGATGTCCTAACCGACTTGCCAAAACTATAGTTTGTTAACAATACATTTGTGGAGTGGTTGAAAAACAAGGTTTAATGACTCCAACCTAAGTGAATGTAAACTTCCGACTTTAACTGTACGTCATTGGTCAGAAGGCATCACCTCCCTCCATCCTCGGGCTCTTCAAGTACTACTCTCTCAATAGTTTACGTATTCATTCACCTCTACTGTCCATCTCCATACTCAAACCCTTCTCTCTCTCGGTGCCTTCTCCTTTTTCTGATTCACTCTCTCTTTATCTCCTCAGTGAAGTTGGCACTCTGATGGGTGCTGGATAAAAGGCAATCGGAGACGTGACTAAAATATTCATGTTCACCTGTGTCAGTCTTGCCCCCCTGTAAACTTGTGCACTGACTTCCATCAAAAACCTAAATTTCACATCACAGCATTTGCATTACCCCCCTGTAAATGCTGTATCACCTGACAGGAGGGCGGGCCTAACTCTCCATTTCCTCCAATCAGCAGCCGGAAGCACTGCATCTGAGCCCACCCACCCGCAGATACGAACAGTGCAGAGAGGGCCTGTGTTGCTGTATGTTCATCTGTCCCTCTGTCAGTCCTTCCATCCAATCGTTTGACTGCTGTCAGTGTCCGAACATTAGAGATGTGGTCGGTGAGGACCGACAGCACTCTGACCGTACCTGTCTGCAGTCGGACCGCCAGGACGATCAAGCTGGTGTCCTCTCCTCCGGTCACCAGCACCTCCCTGCAGCCCTCTCCAGCCTCCACCACCCCCATGCGACACACACAGCCCACTCCCCTGCCAAGCAGCCCCTCTCTCAGGCCCAGGCTCCCTGCCCGGCTGGATGCCTCCCCTGAGGGCTGAGATGCCAGGACCACCACCTGCTTGATGAACACCAGGGCCCCCTGGCCCACTGAGAGGCAATACTGGTGGGGGCAGTTGCTCCAGGACCGATGGCCTCCTCCACAGGGCACTGAAAGCAGCCTTTCCTGCCTCATAGGGTCCCAAACCACAAGGTGGACCGAGTGGTAGCCAATGATCACAAAGCGGGCCTCTTTACCACTCCCAGACCCAGTCCCTTCTAGTTCCTGGACCCTCTGGTCCTCTTCAGAGTCCTGGGGTTCCAGAAGCAGAACTCTCTCCAGCCACTCCATCCCCCTGCAGACCCTCAGAACCTCCAGGCCCGGAGGACTCTCACACAGCCATCTCTACCTGCGCTGTACAGCAGCCCCCGGTGCTCACACACCCACGTCACCCCCTGCTTCCCGTGCACCCCAAACAGAGAGCTCACAGGCTGGAGGGCTGGCCTCTCTCTTATCCTTATCCACCTCTCTGACTGTCACATCCCCTTTTTCATCATTGCTTTCAACCGTCCCATTACGTGCCTCTCTTCCAATCTCTTCATACCTATGCTCTGCTCCATCTCCCCTCTTCTTCTCTTGCTGGTGTTTTCTCTCTTCAAAAAGAAGCAGTGATCCTCTCCTGTCTCCACATACCCACAGTGCCCCCTGTGGACGGTTGAGGTAAACTACAGCAGTGAGCCAGCGTTTTGCACAGGAAGGCAGGAGGGGAGGACAGAGAGAGTGGTTCTTCCCTTAGAGCCAGTCCTGTGTCTCTCATCTCTACCTCCACCTGCCGACGATAGACTAGCCCCTCTGCCCCGGACGCCAGCAGGTATCCCCTGTCCCTCTGCCTGCCCCACCCACAGCACACTGTGGACCTTTCCTGGCCCTGCCCTCGACAACACCCCTGCGCCAGGCTGGGACATGGGGAAGACCTGCACCCCTCCACTGAGGCTGCCTATAGCACACAGCCCCTCCCTGGATGCAGCAGACCCCCAACCCATAACCCTCAACACCTCCATCACACAGTTGGACTGCAACTCAGGACCTCCTCCCACAGGAGATCCCAACACCCCCCTTCATAGAGGTAGACCTCCCCATGGTCTGTGTTGACCACCACCCTGCCCTTGCTCCAGTGCCCATCCCCCACCCCACCCACTACCTTTGGCACACCTTGGCCCTGGAAGCCCAGGTCCACCAGGCTCTCCCCCTCTCCTCGCTCAGCATTCCCCTCCCCCTTCTCCTCCTCACCCCCCACCTGCCATAGCCGGACCCCTCGATCTGCCGCCCCCCGGTGGCCACCCACCCACCCACCTACCCTGGCCCTCCCCTCCTTCACTGACCGCCAGTGCCCTCACCCCCCCGGCCCGGTGTCCATTCAGTGTCCGGCCCACCCTCTTTTCAGTCTCCTGAGGGGGAATAGGCTTTGTCGTGCCCTCTTCACGACTGTCTTGGTGTGTTTGGACCATGATAGTTCGTTGGTGATGTGGACACCAAGGAATTTGAAGCTCTCAACCTGTTCCACTGCAGCTCCGTCGATGAGAATGGGGGCGTGCTCAGTCCTCTTTTTTTTCCAGTAGTCCAAAATCATCTCCTTTGTCTTGGTCACGTTGAGGGAGAGGTTGTTATCCTGGCACCACACGGCCAGGTCTCTGACCTCCTCCCTATAGGCTGTCTCATCGTTGTCTGTGATCAGGCCTACCACTGTTGTGTGTCGGCAAACTTAATGATGGTGTTGGAGTCGTGCCTGGCCATGCAGTCATGGGTGAACAGAGAGTACAGGAGGGGACTGAGCACGCACCCCTGAGGGGCCCCCGTGTTGAGGATCAGCGTGGCAGATGTGTTGTTACCTACCCTTACCACCTGGGGGCGGCCCGTCAGGAAGTCCAGGATCCAGTTGCAGAGGGAGGTGTTAAGTCCCAGGATCCTTAGCTTAGTGATGAGCTTTGAGGGCACTATGGTGTTGAACGCTGAGCTGTAGTCAATGAATAGCATTCTCATGTAGGTGTTCCTCTTGTCCAGGTGGGAAAGGTCAGTGTGGAGTGCAATAGAGATTGCATCATCTGTGGATCTGTTGGGGCGGTATATAAATTGGAGTGGGTCTAGGGTTTCTGGGATAATGGTGTTGATGTGAGCCATGACCAGCCTTTCAAAGCACTTCATGGCTACAGATGTCAGTGCTACGGGTCGGTAGTCATTTAGGCAGGTTATCTTAGTGTCCTTGGGCACGGGGACTATGGTGGTCTGCTTGAAACATGTTGGTATTACAGACTCAGTCAGGGACATGTTGAAAATGTCAGTGAAGACACCTGCCAGTTGGTCAGCACATGCTCGGAGAACACGTCCTGGTAATCCGGCTGGCCCTGCGGCCTTGTGAATGTTGACCTGCTTAAAAGTTTTACTCACATCGGCTACGGAGAGCGTGATCACATAGTCATCCGGAACAGCTGGTGCTCTCATGCATGCTTCAGTGTTGCTTGCCTCGAAGCGAGCATAGAAGTGGTTTAGCTCGTCTGGTAGGCTTGTGTCACTGGGAAGCTCGCAGCTGTGCTTCCCTTTGTAGTCTGTAATAGTTTTCAAGCCCTGCCACATCCGACAAGTGTCAGAGCTGGTGTAGTACGATTCAATCTTAGTCCTGTATTGACTATTTGCCTGTTTGATGGTTCGTCGGAGGGTATAGCGGGATTTCTTATAAGCGTCCGGGTTAGAGTCCCGCTCCTTGAAAGCGGCAGCTCTACCCTTTAGGTCAGTGCGGATGTTACCTGTAATCCATGGCTTCTGGTTGGGGTATGTACGTACGGTCACTGTGGGGACGACATCATCGATGCACTTATTGATGAAGCCAGTGACTGATGTGGTGTACTCCTCAATGCTATCTGAAGAATCCCGGAACATGTTCCAATCTGTGCTAGCAAAACAGTCCTGTAGCTTAGCATCTGCGTCATCTGACCACTTTTTTATTAACCAAGTAACTGGTGCTTCCTGCTTTAATTTTTGCTTATAAGCAGGAATCAGGAGGATATAGTTATGGTCAGATTTGCCAAATGGAGGGCGAGGGAGAGCTTTGTATGCGTCTCTGTGTGTGGAGTAAAGGTGGTCTAGAGTTTTTCTTCCTCTGGTTGCACATTTAACATGCTGGTAGAAATTAGGTAGAACGGATTTAAGTTTCCCTGTATTAAAGTCCCCGGACACTAGGAGCGCTGCCTCTGGATGAGCGTTTTCCTGTTTACTTATGGCCTTATACAGCTCATTGAGTGCAATCTTAATGCCAGCATTGGTTTGTGGTGGTAAATAGACAGCTATGAAAAATATAGATGAAAACTCTCTTGGTAAATAGTGTGGTCTAGAGCTTATCATAAGATACTCTACCTCAGGTGAGCAAAACCTCGAGACTTCCTTAGTATTTGATTTTGTGCACCAGCTGTTGTTTACAAATATACACAAACCGCCACCCCTTGTCTTACCGGAGTCAGCCGTTCTATCCTGCCGATGTAGCGTATATCCCGTCAGCTGTATGTTGTCCATGTCGTCGTTCAGCCACGACTCGGTGAAACATAAGATATTACAGTTTTTAATGTCCCGTTGGTAGGATAACCGTAATCTTAGGTCATCTAATTTATTTTCAAATTATTTAACATTGGCTAATAGGATTGATGGAAGAGGCAGTTTACTCGCTCGCCGTCGGATCCTTACAAGGCACCCCGACCTACGTCCACGATATCTCTGTCTCTTTCTCCTGCAAATGACGGAGATTTGGGCCTTGTCGGGTGTCTGTAGGATATCCTTCGCGTCCGACTCGTTGAAGAAAAAATTGTCCATTACGAGGTGAGTAATCACTGTCCTGATATCCAGAAGCTCTTTTTTGTTATAAGAGACGATGGCAGAAACATTATGTACAGAATAAATTACAAATAACGCGAAAAAACACACATAATAGTACAATTGGTTAGAGGGCTGTAAAACGGCAGCCATCTTCTCCGGCACCATCTCCATAGACTGTATGATGATCTACATATGAAAATGTCAATATATTTCATTATTAACTGAAAGCGCTTCTATTATAAGAGCAGAATGTCTGACAGTACATTTGAAATCTAACCCAGTGCCATGTCTTCCCCAGGAGTGTGAGACCAGGTAGCCATGAGTATCGGCATCACCTCCTTCACAGCACTAACAGGAAGTGGTGGACCCCTCTGGGCCCCCTCCACCAGCCAGCCCAATGCCTCCACTCTCACCCACAGTGGATCCACTGGGTCTGGGACGTCCCCCTCCTGCACTTCTCCGTCCATCCCATCCGCCTCATCCTCCAGCCTGCTCACCTCTCGCCCTGTGAACTTTGACCTGCCCGACATGCGACCCCTCACCTCTCTGGCGGCAGTGCGAGGTGCGGAGGACCCACGGTATGGGCTGCGCATGTTGGAACTGTCTGCGCTGGAACATGAGCAGAGGATGAGGCTTCTACAGATGGAACAGAAGGTTCTAGAAGATAAGAGACAGGCGGTGAGGCAGAAAGAGAAGGCCTACAGGCTAAAAAATAGATACTATCAGGCTAAGCTGAAGAAGATGGGGGAAGAGGTACGACCGTCCTCTAGTAGCGAGGACATGGAGGACGATGATCACGATCAAATCATTTGACTTTTTTAAAAACATTTCTATTGCTCTTATTTTATGAAAGAGTTTCAGTTTTTGACAGTTTCAGGTTTTTGTGATCTTTGTTTTAGCATTCCTTTTCATTGCTGCTCAGAATCTGGGGGAGTTTTGTTGTAATGGGCTGGTGGAGATCTCTGAATATGAAAAGACACCTGGCAAATAAAAATACCTGAAAGAGAGAAGAGCCTCTGGAAACAAACTGTCAAAACTGGTCTCTGCTAACACTGAGTTGTTTTCATCAGGGAATGTCACTCACAGAAAACAACACATCTTGTTAGGAATAGTTCTTTTTTTAATGTGCAACATTTCTCTTGTATGGTTTCCACGGTAACTGAGGAGCAACTGTTTCAAATTCCCCCCAAGCTGACGGGATAGCACATACCCCAGAATAAACAAACTGACAAAGACAGTCCCCCATCCCAACCTCTCTCTCTATCCTTTCATCATCACACTTCAATGTCTTTCCTCTTCACTCTTGTCCTCTCACTCTTTCTTTTCTCTCAATGCATTTTGTCACAGTGGGAGAGTCAGGCCATAGGAAACATTACATGTAAAAAATAAAAAAACATTTGAACAAATACTGCTGCGTACTCGCTTTTAAATTACATTCTCTCACACAATATTACAAAGTAATAAATATGATAAATAGTCATAAATAAAATTAATCTTATGTCTGTACAAGTTAAAGGTACTGCAATAATAAATCATGTGAAAAAAGAACTGACCAATAGCTAAATAACTGGAGCAGTTAAACATAGCTGGAACATGGGTAAGGATGGATATTGGGGGGACCCTGGGTAGATTTTTTGGCAATTAAAGTGTCACATTTATATTAACATACCACATCCCAAAGACATGAAATTATATTACAGCAGGTAGTTGAAAAGAGATTTGCACACCGTCGGTGTGTGAGACAAGTCGGGTTCTTTCAATAAATCTGTCTTTTCATCCCTCCTTCCTCTGATGATGAGGAGCAACTTTTCCCTCGTTTCCTTCTGTCATCTTCACACATTTCTCTTTTTTGACCTTTTTTTGTTCCGCTTGTCTGTTTAGTATTTTATTACATGTGCTATGAGTTCTCTCCTTTTAAGGTCCTGGACTAACTGGTGCTCAGGTGACTCACTCCTCTACCAACTCATCTTCCTCTCTGATCTGCCTTCATCTCAGAGCCTACATTTAACACCACTTTAGGGCTTTTAGTGCTAACCTAAAGGTGGTCTCTCTTTACGTCTCACACCCCAGATGTATACGTGACCCTTTTCCCAACAGAGGATTTTTTACATTTAAATGGACCAAATATCCTCAGGCAGAGAAACCGTTAGATATGTAACCGTGCCGGATATAATACTTTTTTTGACTGATATGTTTTGTTTGTGATATATAGTAGCACAGAGCGATATATGATGCTGTAGAATAGATGATCGACATTCAAATGCAGTGGGTCTTGGATTAACAGAACAATTCGGTCTAAAGAATGAGGAGATAATCAAGCCATCAAGCCTAGCATCTGCTTTCTTTCTTGTTCACAATCATTTGTTCTATCAAATCTCGCTTTCCTAGAATTCCTTCCTATTTACAATCACCCGCCCCCAACATCTTCCTCATCCTATCACGTCTCATAATCTCATCCAATCAACACTAACCAACCCCTGTCCCTAGTTTTATACACATAGTTGACAGGTTTGAGGAAAGGTTTCGGGATGACGGTAGTGAAATTTGGGATTGAGTTAGGGCTATCGCCCATAGCAACAGATTCCATTCACACCTCGTTCACAACCGCACATGGACACAATCTCCCAAAACATCACAAGATATATTTTTTTTCATCTCTGATGAAAAAGATACAAAATGTATAAAATGTTTATCTACAGGTTCATCTTTTTCTTAGCAGATCGATTACGATCTTTGTGTTCATGTTGAAATCTGAGGATCGAAGTTCGTTAAAACGTAGTGGCTGAGGTAGCCACCCCTCTGTTTCAATCATATAGCCCTCCTCCCCATACTGGTTGCTACTTGTGACCGAAAATACTTAACAACAGCACCATCCCAAGCACCTCCAAACTCCCTCTCACTGTCTCTGCCTTCCTTCAACACTTATATCCTCCAGTATCCCAAAGTGCTTCAGCAGTCCAGGGGCTCCTTGACCTCTGCCCTACCCCATGCAGTCCATGGTAACCCCACTACAGACATGCATTGTGGGATTTGGAGGGTGTCATCAAGACTGTCCTTCACTTCTGTTGACTCTGAAGAGGCAAGAGAGACCACAATCAGTGACAAGGGAAAATAACATCACTGTGATAAATGCTACATAAATCTCCTGACATGTAGGCTATGACACATTTAGAATCCAAATCACCACATCTTTGATGGGGACCAAAAAGAGGGATGACCAAAAAGAGGGATGACCAAAAAGAGGGAGGACCAAAAAGAGGGATGACCAAAAAGAGGGAGGACCAAAAAGAGGGATGCGTGAGGAAAGTGAGAGAAAGAGAGCAGAGCAGGAGTGTGAAGAGAAAAGGCAGCAGGTTGATGAAGGTGAGTGAGTGATTGAGTTCAGGACTTACTCAGAGTCTGGGGACACTTCAGAGATGCTGTGGGAGGTGGCGGAGTGGGGCGGGGAGGGGGAGGGTCCCTGTGCAGAGGAGGGGGCTGGGGGGGTGAGCACAGAGGAGCTGAAGGAGGCCAAGATGGAGGACAGGATGTCCAGGTGCTCGCTGGACGGGTGGCGGCTGGGGGGGGCGCCGAGGGCAGGGAGGGGGTACCTACACGGGGGGGCAGAGTCCAGCCTGCCGCGGCGGGGTAGGGGGGACTCCTGGGGCTCCTCACTGATGGGGGGCGGAGGGGAGGAGGGTGGTGGCTGGTCGGGGTGCGAAGGCTGGCGGGGGGGCAGTGTGCGCAGCCACTCCCTGCAAGGCTGGGACTGGGTCACCCCACCGCCCCCGTTGGCCTCCAGCTGCTCGCGGGAGCGGCTGCTCATCAGCGCTCCTCCCAGGTGTTCACGAGAGGAGGCCTGGCGTCGCATCAGGGTGTTGAGATGGGAGCGTGACCCCCCCAGACTCAGCGCCACACCTCCATTCCCACTCAAGTCCTCCTGGGAGGCGTGGGCGCTGTGCTGCTGGATGTCCAGCCTGTCTCTGGAGCTGCTCAGGTTCTCCCTAGAGGCTCTGTCCAGGCCCGGCTCACGGCGGCGGGGGAGCAGGTCCAGGTTGTCCCGGGAGCCCTGGCGATCCAGGCGGTTCTGGGACCCTCCTCCAGCCTGGCGGCCCAGAGAGTCTCTGGAGAACTGGCGGCGAGCCAGAGAGTCCAGGTGCTCCCTGGAAGAGTAGCGGGAGGCGGGCTGGGACAAGGAGCCCGTGCCAGACAGGGAGCCTGTCCCAGAGTACATGCGGCCATAGGAGGCTGCCGGGACGCCCCTGTGGCCCAGGGTGGAGGTGCGGTACCAGGAGAGATCGCTGGGGACCCGGCCCATGGTGGAGAGACCCTGCAGGGCCGGTGGACAGCCAATACGGTTCTTCAGGATGCCTGAGACAGCAGGGAGGGATGAGAAGAGAGAAAAGGTTTTAATAATGTGTATGTATTTTGGCCTTTGAGTCTACATGAAGCTGTATGTGGAACCCATTGGTAATAAATGTTGGTCATCAGCACGCCAAAGTCAACCATTGATACCCACAGACCAAAATAGTAGCATCTGGTCCAGGGGCAAGGTTACTGAGGTTGTGACTCACCCTTGCGGTGGCGGCTGTGCTGTCCTGTTAGGCCGTTCTCGTCCCCGCTGGTCAGCGCTGCGTCAGGCTGGTTGTTGTTGGTGGCGTCCTTGCTGTAGTTGGCCCCTAGGCGGCGCTCTGAGCCCCACTTCTGCAGGGAGTGGACCTCGCACTCCTCCAGCGCTGGCCAATAGGAGAGCAGGTCATTGCCGTCCAGGTCTGACACACAAAGATGGACAATGGCCAATGGCCAACAATTCCAAATAAATCACAACTGTATCCAATATGAGAGAATGTTTTGTAGAAGTGACATGTAAATGCATAATGATTTTTATTGATTTATGGATATCGGTTTCTGACATTTATGATATCTGTATGTATTAATTTGTCAGTCTATCAGTCTGACATAATTTTTTGTGTCTGTGTGTACCTTTGGTGCTATTCTGGGCGGGCTCTGTGAGCAGCCGCTCGCTGTGATTGGTGCGTTTGAAACGCCGTTGGATGCGTCCACGGAGACGAACGTTGTCCTCACTCTCGGAGGAGGGGATGGAGAGACTACGTTCCCCTTCCAAAGAGAGATCCGAGTCTGAGTCTGAGTCCTCACCTGAGAGGAAGGACAGAAAGAGAGAGAGAGAGACAGAAAGCGAGAGAGAGAGCGAGAGAGAGAGAGAGAGAGAGAGAGAGAGAGAGAGAGAGAGAGAGAGAGAGAGCAAGAGAGAGCGCGATTATAGAACCAGTTATAGTGTCAGTCACCAATAAAAACATACAATTGTTAATGCACATTTGTTATCATTTTAATTGTATTGTATACAGTATTAAAACCCTAGTTGAGTGTTTATGAATATGTGTATTTGTATTAAAATGCATGTGTGCACAGGCGCGCAAGAGTGCCTGTGTGTGTGTGTTTGTGTGCCAGTGGGTACCTCTGTCTCTATGGAACATGGCCACGTCCAGGTCTGTGGTGCCAGTATGTCCCAGATTGTGTTCCAAGGTCTGGCGGGCCAGCAGGTTCTCTCTGTGGGAGGAGAGGAGGTGTTAACCAGAGCATTTACACATGACATCACACACATTGAGACACTGGACTGGCCACTACATTAAGCAAGCTCCATATAAGCCTTATCTACATTATCCTGGTAAATAATCTATACCTTTATCAAACTTCAGATACAAATCAATATAGGTCTACACATTATACAGTTTAAAAACAATGGAAGCCTGCAGTACATGTACACAATGGGCCGGTTTCCCGGACACTGATTAAGCTAACTCCTGGACTTAAAAGCATGGTTGATGGAGAATCTCCATTGAAATAGCTTTTTAGCCCAGGACTAAGCTTAATCTGTGTCTGGGAAACTGCCCCTACATGTTTTAGCCCCACAGATCCTGTGCATCTCAGATGGCTTACTGACCGAGCGCTGCTGACAGAGGAGATGGTGGAGGCGCCGAGGGTGATGCGGTGCAGCCCGCTCTGCTCCAGCAACGACGCATTGTTGTAGGGCTTCTGACCCTTCACACAAACACACACACACACACACGTGTTCAAAAATACATTCAGGACTAGCGCACACATCAACATTCTAGGTCAAACCACGCTAGTCGAGTCTGAATTAGTGAGAGCAAACACAGCAACAATCATTCCCCAGATGAGTCAGAGGAAGAGAACAAATGTAAAGACATTAGGCTAAGCACAGTGCATTGTGGAATGTGGGTCAAGTGAAGAGCCCTGAGGGGGTTACGTTAAGGGAAGACCAGGGTGTGCTGATGTGGATTGGGGGGTAGAATGGGGCCAGATGATGTGCAGTGGATGGGTGGGTAGATGGGTTCCTTCTTGGTGTACTGGGCTGTGTGTGTGTGTGTGTGTGTGTGTGTGTGTGTGGTGGAGGGGAGGAGAGGGGGCCATGCTCACAGGGATCTGTGGGGCTCTAGGTGCGTCCTCGTTGGGGCTCTTCTTGCCCAGACATGACAACTTCCAGACCTCCTGCACCTCCTCGTTCAGCACCGTGAACACCAGGAACATAGCCAGACCCTGGGCAGAGGGGAAGAGGGGAATGCACACATTAACACACAATTTAACTCCAAAACACACCACCAAGTACTCACCAAGACCATAAAGCAACTCACAGTCTAATAAGGCACACACACACACAAACACAAACACACACACACACACACATGAACACACACACACAAACACACACACACACATACACACAAACGTGCACATGCACAAACACACACACACACGAACACACAAACAAACACACACAAACACACACACACAAACACACACACAAAAGTGCACACACACACATAAACACACTAGACATGGTCAGTACCTGCAGTAAGCATAGTACAATGAAGATATAGTGGAAGGCCAGAATGCTGTTGTTGACAGCCATCAGCCCAAAGAACCAGGTAGAGGTGGCCAGGAGCAGCAGGAGGAAGGCACCGCGTATAGTGGCACTGGAGAGACAGGAAGAGGGAAATAATATAGGTAGAAAGAGAGAGAGCGAGACACAGAGAGAGACAGAGAGAGACAGACAGAGAGAGACACAGAGAGAGAGAGAGAGAGAGAGAGAGAGAGAGAGAGAGAGATGAGAGAGAGAGAGAGAGAGAGAGAGAGAGAGACAGAGCGAGAGAGAGAGAGACACAGAGAGAGAGAGAGAGAGACACAGAGAGAGAGAGAGAGAGACAAAGAGACACACACAGAGAGAGAGAGAGAGAGAGAGAGAGAGAGAGAGAGAGAGAGAGAGAGAGAGAGAGAGAGAAAGAGACACAGAGAGACACAGAGAGAGAGAGAGAGAGAGAGAGAGAGAGAGAGAGAGAGAGAGAGAGAGAGAGAGAGAGAGCGAGCGAGTGTGTCAGACAGTGAAAGAGACACAGAGAGGTTTTTTATTATTATTTAAAGGTATATTACTGCAATAGAATTGTATTCAGCCAGAACCTGGCCTATTGTATGTAATCTGTTCAACCTCTCTGGAATACTCACATGACAGGTAGTTTCTTGGTCTCTTTCTGGGAGGGGTTGCAGGACATGCGTGCCACAATCAGAAACATCCCACCATTCATCTGCAACAAAGAGGCAGACCTACATGAGACTATATAAAACTAGAACTACAGAGGTACAGAGGCAAACAAAGTGACTGACACAGAATGACACAGAGTGAGAGGGAGACAGTACCAGGATGACGATGGCGATGGGTCCAGCGAAGCTCCAGATGAGTTTGTCATAGATGGAGATCCAGCAGAAGTCTGGGTTTCCATAGCCCTCAGGATCCAGCCCTACTGCCAAACCTGAACAGAGAGTAAGATGTGTTTTTTACTTTGTGTTCTTGCTAGAATCGGTGAAATCCATTCTAAAACAGGTCTCTGTAGGGAACTGTGTGTGTGTGTGTGTTGTGTACCTGTGATGATGGCAGGCACGCCCCATCCGATGGCATAGTAGAACCTCATGGCTCCATAGTTGATGTTGCGTGCCTCTGTCTGCATGCGGTAGATATGGAGCCCTTCCACAAACAGCCAGGCAAACGTGGCCATGAACAAATAGTGCAGCAAGATGGCCACCACCGTACACAGGAACTAAGAGAGAGAGAACAGTCAGGGCCATGTATAGAGATTATGTTATGACAACTTTCAATGTATTCCTATGGGTCTGCTAGCCGAGTTCAGTGCCATCTTGCCCATTGGGGTTCTATTGGTGGGTTTGGTCAAACTTTGTTTAAGGCCTTTGGCTTTCAGACTAGTTAGAACATATTTACTGGGAGAGAGAATGTATGAAATCTGGTGTTATACTGTACGCATCACAGTGCAAAGCACCAATGAATAAATGACCTTGGCACACGTTCAGCCAGACGCTCATTTTGTCCACCCACTCAAACAGAAGAACCTTTCAGTCAGTTTGACTGGAAATGATCCAGATTCTGTAGCTTAGCTAGTTAAAAATAATAAATGGGATATTAAAGGTCATTGAAGACAATGATATAACATACTGTTACTGTACATACGATAAACAGTTGGAACACACAGTTGTGAACGCACCCATGCATACTGTACCATCTTGGTTGGGTACACACACACACACCCATGCACATAAACACACACACACCCATGCACACTGTGATCTCGCTCTTTCTCTCGCACACACACACACACCTCCCCCCACACACGCCCACAAACACACCTAACCTACCCACCCACACATACCTGTTGCTCGGTCTGGTTGATGCCAAGCAGGAAGTCGAGCTCAGAGAGAAGCATGGCGGCGGCCATGTTGGAATGGATGGAGCGGGTGTTGGACTTGAGGCCCTGGAGGCAGGACAGCACCAGGACGGTGAGCAGCAGGGCCAGCATGGACACAGACAGGGAGAAGTAGGTGACCAGGGCCAGGGTCTCCAGATCCCCCTCCAACTGTTCTCTCTGGGAGCTGTCCATTAGGACACCAAAGGTGCCCAGCCTCTGACACTGGCAACGCACGTGGGACGTGTTCCTGTATACTACGATGCAGTCCCTCACTGTCCAGCAACCTCCCACCTCCATCCTGGAGAGAGAGGGGGGTGGGGTGAGTGAAAGAGAGAGCGAAGAGAGAGAGAGAGAGAGAGAGAGAGAGAGAGAAGGGGCAGATAGAGGGGGTAGAGAAAAGGTGGGTGGGAGAAAGTCAGGACGAAGAAAAGAGATGGACTGAGTAAGAGAAAGATGAAGGCATCTAACACACTACAAATCCAAGATTCCCAGTTGACAGTATCTATTTCGATTTGAGCACAAGCCCCTTCAAGTCATGTAAAGCTCCACTCACGGGCTGCTGTGGTTCCACTGGACACACAGGGGCTTGCTGCGGTTGGTGGTTTCCAGCAGGCGGAACTCCAGCAGCAGGGGTGAGTCCAGCGGACCCCCGACAAATGTCTGGTTGTTGTAGATGGACACACTGACCACTGGAGAGTTCATCACTGGATGTCTGGGGAGTCTGAAGGAGAGGAGGAGTGGCAGAGGAGAGAGAGAGAGAGAGAGAGAGAGAGAGAGAGAGAGAGAGAGAGAGAGAGAGAGAGAGAGAGAGAGAGAGAGAGAGAGAGAGAGAGAGAGAGAGAGAGAGAGAGAGAGAGAGAGAGAGAGAGAGAGAGAGAGAGAGAGAGAGAGAATTTGATTTAGTAGGACAGACACACAATACTTTTGGCACAATTCCAATGCTGTGCTTTGAAAAGTCCAATGAATACATAAATAAACAGTCATAAACCCACACACCTGGTAAACCAGATTTCATGAGAGAGACAGACACTGGAGGGCAGGCATATACAGCACACACAAAAACACACACGCCCACGCATGCACACAAACACACACACAAACACACAAGCATACAGTATATTCAGTATAATAAATCCATATGTTACCTGACTCCTCGTCGGTCAGTGTGGTACTTGGGGGGGAGTGCCGCTCCAAGGCTACGATAAATCAACATGATGACAATGGTAACAGGCGGCTCCGGTAGCGAAACAGAATGCCTGGCTGCAGCATATTCTCCTGTCTGATTGGCCAACATACTGACGGGGGCAGGAGCTGTGTTCTGTGAAGCTGGAAAAGGCACAAGGCATAGCAGGAGTGACATAAGGCAGGTCTGTGCATGTGCTTGTGTGTGTGTACAGTATGTGTTTTTGTGTGTTTCAGTGGCTCTCGTGTGTGTGTGTATGTTCTCCTTACATTGGTGTCGTTGTGGCACCAGGGCAGCAGGGGGCAACACCACATGTGTGTGGGGGTCCCAGAGAGCCTGGCCGCGGAACAGAGGGCTGTGGTAGCGAGGGAAACGTCTGCGCACGTGGGTGTGGTTCTCAACGCGGTCCAGGTTCATCACTGAAACGCGCACACACACGCACACAGTCCATGAGTCCAGGTTACACCACACAACATAACAAAAATAACCTGATGGACAATGTTTGTTTACTCACTACTCTGCAATAAAAAAATATTCAAGTCAAGGTCGGTCGTCTGTCATCAGTGTGTGGTTTTTACACTTGTTTTGGATACATAGTTGTTCGTGCCAAAACCAGCCCCTGGATCTCTACATGCACTGCTGTGCACAGGGTTTTCTCTTTAGTTTTTACACAGGAAAAGGACTAGGGCTACACACTTGCATGGATTGACTACTTGACCAAACAAAGCAAGAACAACCACTCAATACAGAAAGGTAGACCTCACTTGACACAATGTACTGATCACACCACATAAAGGGTAAGAGAGCAGACGGTTCTGTCGTGGGGGCGGTGACTCACCGATGTTGGGGGCGACCAGAGCCACAGGGTTTAGGTAGGTGAGCTTCATGTTCTGGGCCAGGGTCTGGGCATACTGCTCCAGCAGATCAGCCAGCCCTCCTGCCCCTCCCTGGGCCTGGATCTGGGCCCGCCACAACCCTGCACTGTCTGGACCCAGCACCGCACTGCAGCCCCGCAGAACATTCTGGAGACGGAGGGGGAGAGGGAGATTCAGTTCCTACACACACAATCTAATAAAACAGTGACTACATTTTCCAAACTCGACTAAAACCTTTTACGAGCGTGTTGCCAGGCAACCCTCACCTCGTTAAAGTGCGCGTCCTGGGTGGCGGTCAGGCCGAAGCCCGTCTGCAGACTCTCGAAGGTCAACAGGCGGGACAGTAGCCGCTCAGCAATCTGGAGGTCATTGCCATAGAGACGGGTCGTGGCCTCGGTGACATCACGGAGCTGGTGGGCCAGTTTCTTCTCCATGATGGTGCTGAGCTCTGTCTCGTTCCGCTCAACCGACTCCAGCTACGGATGCACACGTGCACACACACACACAATATGTTAGACACCATTCCATAATGTGCAGTTCCAACCAGTATGAGCAATAGGGTAGCGGAGTATTCTTACTGCTGCATTGAGCTCCACAAAGGGAGGAGAGGTACAGTTGTAGAGATCCGGCTCCAGCCAGCCCCTCTCCACATCACAGTGTCTGACAGCAGCACCTGGGGAGAACAGACACAGACACTAATACCTGTAGAACATATCCACAACACTAAAAAGCAGCACAGGGGATACATTCAAACACAGATACTGGGTTTCAAAGGAATGGGGTGTTTATCTGGCTACAGTCAGTATAGATCCTGAGTCTTCTAATGGGAGATGTTATCATATTTCCTTCTTTGGAAGATTGAGGAAATATACAGTATACTGAACAAAAATATAAATGCAACAATTTCAAAGATTTTACTGAGTTAAAGTTCATATAAGGAAATCAGTCAATTGAAATAAATTAATTAGGCCCTAATCTATGGATTTCACATGACTGGTAATACAGATATGCATCTGTTGTACAGACATCCACTAAACTACAGAGAAAGTGTAGAATGTTGAGGGACTGACCCACGGATCCTTTAGGACAGGGCACGGCTGCTGGCAGATTGAACTTGGTCCTGGGCCACCAGATACCCAGGGTGATGGTCTTAGGACAGCCATCATAGATGACTAACAGACAGAGAGAGAGAGAAACGGGAAAACAGAGTCTTCGTTAGTATGCTCAATATAAGTCAAAAACTGTGCGTGAAGACAATGAGAACCAAGAGAGAGATTTTTGAGAGAGAAAGAGTCTTACAGAAGGGAAAATAAGGGAATCAGAGAAACGGGAGGCACAGAGAAGATGACAGAGAAGACGTGGGAGGAAGAGAGAAAGAGAAGATCGCAGGTAGTAGGAGAGGAATCCCTCGGTCTCACCATCGCAGCCCGTCTGTGTGACCTCAGCAAAGGGGTTGTCGCACATGTTGCACTGTCGACCAATCACGCCAGCCCGACACTGGCACTGGCCACTCTCTGGGTCACATGACCGGGAGAAGGAGCCCACAGGGTAGCAGTCACACGGCAGGCAGGAGTCACTGCCCCGCGGGCGGTAGTGGAACTCCTGACACGCACACGGATATATACACAGAGATTGACACACAGAGAGACAGACACACATATACAGAGATATAGACAAACAGGACACAGATACACACCCAGACACATGTAGACGTGCAGAAACAGATACATAACACTCAGACCAAAGACAACCACATCCAAATCCACACAAAGAACAGACATAGAAAGTCACATACATATACACACAAACATACACATATACAGGCATATACATAGACGCACACAGACAGATACACAAATGCACACACGTTAACATGAGAGAGGAACATGAAAGCAGACAGATTCACAGAAAAGAGAAGGATTTAGAGAGAAAAAGAGTGACGTACGGAGACATGGACAGACAAACACAAAAAAATATTGTCAGGTGAGCGTTTAGAAACACCAGTATGTTAAATCTCCTATAAGAACAATTCAACATTTAAATTACAATACTCAATATAATACTATACTGTGAGAAAACGGAGCTTCTGTACTGTCCTTGAAAAAGGATTTAAGATGGGGTCACAGTGTGGAGGATGGCATGAGGGATAAGGGGGGTCTGTTGACATTAAGAGTGTTAAGGGTAATTGGGATGCTCAGATTACAAGGTGAAGCTGCTGATAATGCCCCATAAGACAATGGCTGTTTGATAGCAGTGTCAAGTTATGATCAGTATCAATGATTAGGGTTACAAGCAGGGATTAGAAAACAGTAGGGTGATATACAGTGATGATATGTCTGCTGAGGTATATAAGAGCATGGATCAGTGCCTGGGATTGCGATATGAGTTGATTAACGGTAAGAGTATTTACTGCTGATATGCGTGATTGCGCGTGCGCTTGTGTGTGTGTCGTGGCGGGCAGGTCACCTTGCAATGGCAGTGGCCGCTGGTCTTGTTGCAGTCGGGGTCGAATCCTTTACTGGCATTACAGTGGCAAGGCCCACATGTTGGAGAGCCCCACCAACCACGCGGACACTGGTGGTCAATCCTACACACACACACACACACACACACACACACACACACACACACACACACACACACACACCACACACAGGCACATACGCACGTTAAAAGTGGTAGTTCTCTAAATTTCAGTCCCTGTCTGCTATATAGGCCAGAGTATACATCAGAGTACATCACAGTACCTAGATCAAAGGGAAATGAAGAAGTGACAGATATGTGAGACCTAAAGCTGGGAGGGATTTCACATGAGGGTGGGGTGACGCCTGGGTCACTGTGTTTTATCATCACAGAGAAACCTAAGTCTCTTCTCATCCTCTCCCGGGGATTAGGGCATATCTGTGGAAAAACAAGGACAACCAAAGCCACTTTCACAGATAGACAGAGCAGAGCACTGGAACGTTGTCTCACCCCGGTCTCAGGCACTGCTATGGTGTACTATTACTAACATTAGAAACACACACAGACATTTGGGACTCAGTCATATAGTTGGGGTTCAGTCATCTAAAGTTGATCTATAGTTATAGTGTTTACTGACCTGTCTCCACAGTCACAGATGGACAGTATGTTAATAATGTTCATTGTGTTTATAGTTGATGTACAGTACCAGTCAAAAGTTTGGACACACCTACTCATTCAAGGGTTTTTCTTTATTTTTACTATTTCTACATTGTAGAATAATAGTGAAGACATCAAAACTATGAAAAACACATATGGAATCATGTAGTAACCAAAAAGGTGTTCAACAAATCAAAATATATGTTATATTTGAGATTCTTCAAATAGCCACCCTTTGCCTTGATGACAGCTTTGCACACTCTTGACATCCTCTCAACCAGCGTCACCTGGAATACTTTTCCAACAGTCTTGAAGGAGTTCCCACATATGCTGAGCACTTGTTGGCTGCTTTTCCTTCACTCTGCGGTCTGACTCATCCCAAACCATCTCAATTTGGTTGAGGTGATTGTGGAGGCCAGGTCATCTGATGCAGCACTCCATCACTCTCATTCTTGGTAAAATAGCATTTACACAGCCATGCTGGTTAAGTGTGCCTTGAATTCTAAATAAATCACAGACAGTGTCACCAGCAAAGCACCCCCACACCATGACACCTCCTCCTCCATGCTTTACGGTGGGAACTACACATGCGGAGATCATCCGCTCACCCACACCGCGTCTCACAAAGACACGACGGTTGGAACCCAAAATCTCCAATTTGGACCAAAGGACACATTTCCACCAGTCTAATGTCCATTGCTCGTGTTTCTTGGCCCAAGCAGGTCTCTTCTTCTTACTGGTGTCCTTTAGTAGTGGTTTCTTTGCAGCAATTCGACCATGAAGGCCTGATTCACACAGTCCCCTCTGAACAGTTGATGTTGAGATGTGTCTGTGACTTGGACTCTGTGAAGCATTTATTTGTGCTGCAATTTCTGAGGCTGGTAACTCTAATGAACTTATCCTCTGCAGCAGAGGTAACTCTGGGTCTTCCTTTCCTGTGGCGGTCCTCATGAGAGCCAGTTTCATCATAGCGCTTGATGGTTTTTGCGACTGCAAAACTGACCTTCATGTCTGAAAGTAATGATGGACTGTCGTTTCTCTTTGCTGTTCTTAATATGGACTTGGTATTTTACCAAATAGGTATTTTACGAAATTCCACAAATTAACTTTTAAGAAGGCACACCTGTTAATTGAAATGCATTCCAGGTGACTACCTCATGAAGCTGGTTGAGAGAATGCCAGGCGTGTGCAAAGCTTTCATCAAGGCAAAGGGTGGCTATCTGAAGAATCTCAAATATAAAATATATTTTGATTTGTTGAACACTTTTTTGGTTACTACATGATTCTATATGTGTTATTTCATAGTTTTGATGTATTATTCTACAATGTAAAAAATTTTAAAAATAAAGAAAAACCCTTGAATGAGTAGGTGTGTCCAAACTTTTGACTGGTAGTGTATATTTGACAGTATTGCCCATAGTAGTTGATCTATGGTTGAAATACAGTTGATGTAAAGTTGACAGTCTGACCTGTGGCGACAGTACTGGCCATAGTGGTTGTCTCCACAGTCACAGATGTATCCGTGTGATGAGCTGGGCTTCCTGTGGCACTTGGCATCATTCTCACACGGGTTCAGCTGGCACGCTTCTATGCAGCCCTTACCATAGAAACCTACAAAACACACACACAGTCATTACCATGGGAACATACAACACATGTACACAGTCATTACCATGGGAACCAACAACACATGTACACAGTCATTAACATGGGAACCTACAACACGGGCACACGCGTTAGGAACCTATTACAATGCACACTTTAATATAAAAAAGGGAGTGGCTCCTAATCCGTGACCGGATCTTTTATTTCTGAGGCTTCATATCCGTGAGTGCGCAAATTTTCACAGCATCTCACAGGAATTTGGGACTTCACTCATTTTCTCATGCAGAAACAGGATTAGATACATAGCTAGCTAAATAAGAGTTAAAAGCCAAAAAGATGATATTCGCAATGTCACTAAGCAAGAAAACAACCAAAACAGCTCAGAACCATTTGCTTGATTTTGTGGACCCACGACTATGGTGTATCGACATTAGCTAGCTAGCTAACTTTAGCATGCTAGCAACGCTAGGAAATATTTTTTATAACTAACCCTCATTGTTCTATACTGAAAAAATATATAAACGCAACATGTAAAGTGTTGGTCCAATATTTCATGAGCTGAAATAAAAGATCCCAGAAATTTACCATACGCACAAAAAGCTTATTTCTGTCAAATTTGGTGCACAAATTTGTTTACATCCCTGTTAGTGAGCATTTCTCCTTTGCCAAGATAATCCATCCACTTGACAGGTGTGGCTTACCAAGAAGCTGATTAAACAGCATGATCATTACTCAGGCGCAACTTGTGCTTGGGACAATAAAAGGCCACACTCAAATGTGAATTTTTGTCACACAACGCCACAGATGTCAAAAGTTTTGAGGGAGCGTGCAATTGGCATGCTGACTGCAGGAATGTCCACCAGAGCTGTTGCCAGAGAATGTAATGTTCATTTCTCTACCATTTGGCAGTACGTTCAACTGGCCTCACAACCGCAGACCACATGTAACCACTGTTTAAGTTGTTTGTTTTTTGCTTAGCGACATTGCGAATATAATCTTTTAGGCATTTAACTCTGATTTAACTACCAGTATGTATCTAATCCGGTTTCGGCATGAGAAAATGAGTGAAGTCCCAAATTCCCCTGAGAATTTGCACACTCAAGAATTCAGAGCTTCAGAAATAAAATAACCGGTCATGGATTAAGAGCCACTACCTATATAAATAAAGCTTACAGACGGTAGGCAATTAAGGTCACAGTTATGAAAACTTAGGACACTAAAGAGGCATTTCTACTGACTCTGAAAAACACCAAAAGAAAGATGCCCAGGATCCCTGCTCATCTGCGTGAACGTGCCTTAGGCATGCTGCAAGGAGGCATGAGGACTGCAGATGTGGCCAGGGCAATAACTTACAATGTCCGTACTAAGACAGCACTACAGGGAGACAGGACGGACAGCTGATCGTCCTCGCAGTGGCAGACCACGTGTAACAACACCTGCACAGGATCGGTACATCCAAACATCACACCTGTGGGACAGGTACAGGATGGCAACAACAACTGCCCGAGTTACACCAGGAACGCACAATCCCTCCATCAGTGCTCAGACTGTCCGCAATAGGCTGAGAGAGGCTGGACTGAGGGCTTGTAGGCCTGTTGTAAGGCAGGTCCTCACCAGACATCACCGGCAACAACGTCGCCTATGGGCACAAACCCACCGTCGCTGGACCAGACAGAACCGGCAAAAAGTGCTCTTCACTGACGAGTCGCAGTTTTGTCTTACCAGGGGTGAAGGTCGAATTTGCATTTATCGTCGAAGGAATGAGGATTACACCGAGGCCTGTATTCTGGAGCGGGATCGATTTGGAGGTGGAGGGTCCATCATGGTCTGGGGCGGTGTATCACAGCATCATCGGACTGAGCTTGTTGTCATTGCAGGCAATCTCAACGCTGTGCGTTACAGGGAAGACATCCTCCTCCCTCATGTGGTACCTTTCCTGCAGGCTCATCCTAACATGACCCTCCAGCATGACAATGCCACCAGCCATACTGCTCATTATGTGCATGATTTCCTGTAAGACAGGAATGTCAGTGTTCTGCCATGGCCAGCGAAGAGCCCGGATCGCAATCCCATTGAGCACGTCTGGGACCTGTTGGATCGGAGGGTGAGGGCTAGGGCCATTCCCCCCAGAAATGTCCGGGAACTTGCAGGTGCCTTGGTGGAAGAGTGGGGTAACATCTCACAGCAAGAACTGGCAAATCTGGTGCAGTCCATGAAAAGGAGATGCACTGCAGTACTTAATGCAGCTGGTGGCCACACCAGACACTGACTGTTACTTTTGATTTTGACTTTGTTCAGGGACACATTATTCAATTTCTGTTAGTCACATGTCTGTGGAACTTGTTCAGTTTATGTCTCAGTTGTTGAATCTTGTTATGTTCATACAAATATTTACACATGTTAAGTTTGCTGAAAATAAACGCAGTTGACAGTGAGAGGATGTAAGTAACAGCAAATTTTCCAGGACATAGTCATGTCTTATATTGGCAGAAAGCTTACATACGTGTTAATCTAACTGCACTGTCCAATTTACAGTAGCTATTACAGTTAAAAAATACCATGCTATTGTTTGAGGAGAGTGCACAACAACAAAAAATGTATCATGGCAACTGGTTTGATACATTGTGGTCCTTTGTAGCTCAATTGGTAGAGCATGGCGCTTGTAACGCCAGGGTAGTGGGTTCGATCCCCGGGACCACCCATACATAAAAATGTATGCACACATGACTGTAAGTCGCTTTGGATAAAAGTATCTGCTAAATGGCATATTATATTATATTATATTACATTCACCTCTGAAGGTAAATAATGTTCAGTATTCTTGCTCTGATTTGTCATCCTAAGGGTCCCAGAGATAAAATGTAGCATAGTTTTGTTTGATAAAATCAATTTTTATATTCAAATGTAGGAACTGGGTTCTACAGTTTGAACCCCTGCTGTCTCTGGCTCCACACCCACCCCGCCCGGCCATCTAGATGTGTGAAAGTTAGTGTATAAGCTTATGATCCATCATGTATGACATTCCTGGGAGTGTGTAAACTTACATTTCGTATTACCATATGATTTTTGTATGTTCTCTATAGTTATTTACTTGAAAATGCATCAATTGAACAATTCGGCACATTTAGGAAGACTTGATACAAAATAGTCCAGTATTGCAACGCTTCACTAGATCAATCTGAAACTTTGCACACACAGTGCTGTCATCTAGTGGCCAAAATCTAAACTGCAATATTATATTGTGGCCTTTCTCTTGCATTTCAAAGATGATGAGGAAAAAAATAATAGAAAACACATGTTTTTTTGTTTGTACTATCTTTTACCAGATCTAATGTGTTATATTATCCTACATTAATTTCACATTTCCGCAAACTTCAAAGTGTTTCCTTTCAAATGGTATCAAGAATATGCATATCCTTGCTTCAGGTCCTGAGCTACAGGCAGTTAGATTTGGGTATGTCATTTTAGGCGAATATTGAAAAAAAGGGTCCGATCCTTATGAGGTTAATACATTATATTACACACAAAAAAACCACTTTTAGCATAGAACTGTTCACACAAGATACATAGGCCGCGATTCAATCCTATCGCATGTTCTAGGAACTGCGGCTTTTAAAGGCAATGTGTTTGTGGAGATCCAATTGATGGTAAACACTGCAAATGTTGGCTAAATTGGAAATTGCCTTTAATTAAAAACCAAAGTGCCTATACCCTGCGATCGGATTGAATCCCGGCATTAGAATATAAAGAACATAGCCTCAGTCACTATAAAAACCTATACAAAACAGCAACAGCAAAACACCATAGAGCCCTACTGTCCACACACATACGATATTTGTGTATCAAATAAATCCATATAAAACTACAGCCTCTTCACAAACACTGTTTTCATTTTAAAAAACTAAGCTTCCTATAGAGTTCTTCTCACATCGTTTTCTTTAGAGAACCGAGTTTAAAAGAATCTCCCTATAGAACCAGGTGAGTGCTGTGAGCTGTGAACCTCTTTCTGTGAACAGCTCTTACAAAAGTCCCTCACAAAAAACCCAGCGCCTATTAAACGTGCCCTTGCATTCACTATATAAGGATATCTGTCACTATAGATTTCTCACCATGGAAACTGACAAAGACAGAGGTTGGCCTTGACTGCATAAAAATGCACACAATGACACCGTCCTTGCCATGGCAAGCTGCAGCAGAGTCTAAAAGCCTACATGTTGGGAAATTAACATTCACTATATGTAAAAAAGTATGTGGACACCCCTTCAAAGTAGTGGATTTGGCTATTTCAGCCACACCTGTTGCTGATAGGTGTGTAACATCGAGCACACAGCCATGCAATCTCCATAGACAAACATTGGCAGTAGAATGGCCTTACTGAAGAGCTCAGTGACTTTCAACGTGGCACCGTCACAGGATGCCACCTTTCCAACAAGTCAGTTCGTCTAATTTCTGCCCTCCTAGAGCTGCCCCGGTCAACTGTAAGTTCTGTTATTGTGAAGTGGAAATGTCTAGGCGCAACAACGGCTCAGCCGCAAAGTGGTAGGCCACACAAGCTCACAGAATGGGACCGGCGAGTGCTGAAGCGCGTAGCGCTTAAAAATCATCTGTCCTCGGTTGCAACACTCACTACCGAGTTCCAATCTGTCTCTGGAAGCAACGTCAGCACAAGAACTGTTCGTCATGAAATGGGTTTCCATGGCCGAGCAGCCAAGCCTAATAAACACTATGCGCAATGCCAAGCGTCGGCTGGAGTGGTGTAAAGCTCGCCGCCATTGGACTCTGGAGCAGTGGAAACGCGTTCTCTGGAGTGATGAATCACACTTCACCATCTGGCAGTCCGACGGATGAATTTGGGCTTGGCGGATGCCAGGAGAACGCTACCTGCCCGAATGCCAACTGTACATTTTGGTGGAGGAGGAAAAATGGTCTGGGGCTGTTTTTCATGGTTCGGGATAGGCCCCTTTGTTCCAGTGGAGGGACATCTTAACGCTACAGCATACAATGACATTCTACACAATTCTGTGTTTCCAACTTTGTGGCAACAATTTGGTGAAGGCCCTTTTCTGTTTCAGCATGACAATGCCCCCGTACATAAAGCGAGGTCCATACAGAAATGGTTTGTTGAGATCAGTGTGGAAGAACTTGACTAGCCTGCACAGAGCCCTGACCTCAACTCCATCGATCACTTTTGGGATGAATTGGAACGCCGACTGTGAGCCAGCCTTAATTGCCCAACATCAGTGCCCAACCTCACTAATGCTCTTGTGGCTGAATGGAAGCAAGTCCCCGCAGCAATGTTCCAACATCTAGTGGAAAGCCTTCCCAGAAGAGTGGAGGCTGTTACAGCAGCAAAGGGGGGAAGCAACTGCATATTAATGCCCATGATTTTGGAATGAGATGTTCGACGAGAAGGTGTCCACATACTTTTGGTAATGTAGTGTATGTTCTCTGATAGTGGAGTGGTGTAGCTTTTTCCCTTAGCCATCTCAGCTGCTCTGGGTCGATTCAACTGCAATCTACCAGAAGTAACCCAATTTCATTTTCATTGCACTTAATTATCCTGTGCATACTAAAAAGCAAACAGGCGAACACAAACTAACACAGCTCCAAACTGACAGCAGATGTCCTCATGTCAGTGCCCTGTCATGCCCTATGTGTTAGTGTGTATGTATGTATGTATGTATGTATGTATGTATGTATGTATGTATGTATGTATGTATGTATGTATGTATGTATGTATGTGTGCATGTTTAGTACAGTGCATTCGGAGTATACAGACCCCTTGACTTTTCCACATTTTATTACGTTACAGCCTTATTCTAAAATTGATTAAATAAAACATTTTCCTCATCAATCTACACACAATACCCCATAATGACGAAGCAAAAACAGATTTTTAGATTGTTTTGCTAAAAAATAATAAAATTAAATAATTTAAATTTAAAATTAAATGGCACAGTGGTCTAAGGCACTGCATCGCAGTGCTAGCTGTGCCACTAGAGATCCTGGTTCGAATCCAGGCTCTGTCGTAGCCGGCCGCGACCGGGAGACCCATGGGGCGGCGCGCAATTGGCCCAGCGTCGTCCAGGGTAGGGGAGGGAATGGCCGGCAGGGATGTAGCTCAGTTGATAGAGCATGGCGTTTGCAACGCCAGGGTTGTGGGTTCGATTCCCACAGGGGGTATGAATTTTTTTTTTTTTTATAAAATAAAAGTATAATAATAATGTGACTAACTGTAAGTCGCTCTGGATAAGAGCGTCTGCTAAATGACTAAAATGTAAATGTAAAAACAGAAATACCTTATTTACATAAGTATTCAGACCCTTTGCTATGAGACTCGAAATTGAGTTCAGGTGCATCCTGTTTTCATTTATCATCCTTGAGATGTTTCTACAACTTGATTGGAGTCCACCTGTGGTAAATTCAATTGATTGGACATGATTTTAAAAAGGCACACACCTGTCTATATAAAGGTCCCACAGTTGACAGTGCATGTCAGCGCAAAAATCAATTCATGAGGTCAAAGGAATTGTCCGTAGAGCTCTGAGACAGGATTGTGTCGAGGCACAGATCTGGGGAAGGCTACCAACAAATTTCTGCAGCATTGAAGGTCCCCAAGAACACAGTGGCCTCCATCATTCTTAAATGGAGTTTGGAACCACCAATACTCTTACTAGAGCTGGCCACCCAGCCAAACTGAGCAATCGGGGGAAAAGGCCCTTGGTCAGGGAGGTGACCAAGAACCCAATGGTCACTCAGAGAGCTCCAGAAATTATCTGTGGAGATGGGAGAACCTTCTAGAAGGACAACCATCTCTGCAGCACTCCACCAATCAGGCCAGACGGAAGCCACTCCTCAGTAAAAGACACATAAAGGCCCGCTTGGAGTTTGCCAAAAGGCACCTCAAACCATGAGAAACAAGATTCTCTGGTCTGATGAAGCCAAGATGGAACTCTTTGGCCTGAATGCCAAGTGTCACGTCGGGAAGAAACCTGGCACCATCCCTACGGTGAAGCATGGTGGTGGCAGCATCATGCAGTTGGGATGCTTTTCAGCAGCAGGGACTGGGAGACTAGTCAGGATCGAGGGAAAGATGAACGGAGCAAAGTACAGAGTGATCGTTGGTGAAAACCTGCTCCATCTGCAGAGAAGAATGGGAGAAACTACACAAATACAGGTGTGCCAAGCTTATAGCGTCATACCCAAGAAGACTCGAGGCTGTAATCGCTGCCAAAGGTGCTTCAACAAAGTACTGAGTAAAGGGTCTGAATACTTAAGTAAATGTGATGTTTCCGTTTATATTTTTTATTTTTGCAAACATTTCTAAAACCTGTTTTTGCTTTCTCATTATGGGGTATTGGGTGTAGATTGATGAGGGGAAAAAACAATTTAATCCATTTTAGAATAAGGCTGTAACGTAACAAAATGTGGAAAACGTCAAGGTGTCTGAATACTTTCCGAATGCACTGTATATAGTGTGTGAACAGCGCTGTAACTCTCTCGTGCATGAGAGAGCCATTAAGCTAATTCAGCACTGGCGTACTTACAGCCAAAGATGAGAGGGAATTATTTAGAGCACTTCTGTGTGGCGTTATGGAATTTTGATTGGTCTCCTCCTGACGCTCATTGGCCAGCTCCATATGTACTGTAATGCTCGTTGTGCTGATGAAAGCCAACACTGTGGTAATGAAGCGCTGCTACACTATGCTAATAGGGAGAGGTGTTTGTTTTAGATGGTGCTAAAGGGATGTCAGCCTCTGTATTTCCTCTCCTCCCCCCCGCGGCGCTCACCGCTTCCTCTCTCGTTCTTTTTCAATCTTTCTCCATCACACCTTTTCTCAAACTTTCTTTCTCTTTTTAGTCGCCTCACCTGATAGTTTTGTATTTTTTGCCAAACGTAGGTCTTTTTGCAAATGCTAAATGCCTGCACATACACACATACACATACACACACGCATTTGCTCGCACACAAATACCTATTCTCTCTCTTGCAGTATCTTACCTGGTTCGCACAGACAGGTGTGGCGTTCCCAATCGTCACTACAGCGGCTGTGGGGCGGACAGGGGGAGGAGACACAGGGGTTGCCAACGCTACAGCCCGTCTCCACTTTGACAGCCCTGGAGGGGCGGGGCAGGGGCGTGGCATCTGGTCGTACCCCTAAACGAACCCCCTAAGAACATAGATGAAATAGGTGTCAAATACAGTCTCAAAAGAACATAGACCAATATACCATACATAGCATACATGCTAACACACAAAGTCTATAAGAGTCCCAGAAATAATTATGGGCATTGGTTAAGATACAGTTGCCATGGTGATCGGACCCTTACCTGGATGCAGCCCCGTATCCCATTTTGTACCTCGCCCGAGCCCAGGACTCCGCCCACATGGAGGTGTTTCACTTTCAGCCCATGGATCTCATTCCCCACTATCACTGTGCCCTGAGAGAGAGAGGGAAGAAAGAGAGAGAGAGAAAAAAAAATTGATTACACTAACACTAAAAAAATTAAAATTTTAGTCAGTTATCAGATGCTCTTATTCAGAACGACTTCAGTGCATTCAAATAGATGGAGTTAGAGAAAGAGGGGGGAAAGCGTGAATAAGTGAAAGAACAGAATAGATAGAAAGGGTTAGACAGGTTTAGGGAGAGAAAGAGTGAGAGACACAAAAATATTTCAATGAAAGCAAGTAAACAAGAAGGATACAGGAGAGATCATAAAAGAGCATAACAAGGGAGTGTGTGTGTGTGGTGCTACATGGCTGGAGTCAATATTTACAGGTTTTAATACCAGCAGTGGGCATTCATTACACTAGCTTTAGGATTGGATATTGGGATTAACAACCTACAGGATTACAGGGCCATTTAGAGGTTATGATTTGCATTGAGATGTCTGCATTGCTGAGTAGTGGGTCACTGGTCATTCTGGTCACGGCCTTAATGTGTCTCTCCCGGTAAAAGTCACCGTTAGGCACAGATCTAGGATCAGTTTACCCCTCCCCAATCATAGCCTAATCAATTAAGGGAAGAAACGCAAATCTGTGTGTAGGGACAATGTGGGACTCTCACCTGGAAGAGGCCAAAGTCTAGGCGGACGGTAGCCACGTAGCGCGTCTCCCTCCCGCTGCGGACGTCTCGGAGCTCCAGCTGCAGGTCGTGCCAGCGCCCGTCGCTCACCTGCACCTGGTCCAGACGTAGACGCACCGGCAGCGTCGACCCCTTGGTCACCGAGAACACCAGCTGACCACTCACCAGCTGCCAAGCAAACAGAGACACGTGTGAATAATCCACAGAGTAATCCTGTAGATGACCACACAAATATGGTTTGGAATCCCCCTGCAGCTTGGTATTACTTCAACATAAATGGACCCATTTACAAAGACAGACAGACATATAGACACAGATAAACTAGTGCAGGTTAGGCAGCACAGGTGAGTGTCGATGTATGTGTGTACAGACCTGGAAGACCAGGCTGGTGTACTGTCCGGCCTGTGCCTGCAGCAGGGTGCCCTCCCTGGCCCGCGTCCTAAACACCAGCCCCAGGTACCAGGGTGTGGAGATGGTCACGTCATTCTTCAGGTCCCACCAGAGGGCACTGTTTCCCAGGAAACGATGTGGGTGGGGCATCACTGTAGGGGGGCAGGGAGAAGAGGTGTGGTCAGTGAGGTTAGTATGAGGTGTGTGAATATATGTGTTTATATAGGAGTGAGAAAAACCTATGTTTACTGGACAGGTATGTCAGTGCTTATCTTACCATGGGTGCAGTCCTTCCCTCCAAACCCTAGGGGGCAGTCACATGAGAAGGTCTCCCAGCTGACACGACACGTTCCTCCATTCTGACACGGGTCGGAGTTACAGAAGAGCAGCTTGGCACTACAGCCTATCAGAACCAGAGAAAATCACCACATCTGTGTTAACAACCTCAACCAACTTAGCGGTTAGTGGTTTCCATTGACAACACAAACACAGACAGGTATGCCAAAGACTTTGGCAAAGCGTCAAGTCTACAAAACGTATACTTTTAGGAACAGAAAACTGTATTGAGATTGAATTTTTCATCAAATGTGTAGAACGTCAGCCCAGTTTCATCTCGCTCCATCTTCTCCAGCTGCCAGCCACTGGACTTTCTCTCATCACCATATTGGTGGTGAGTGAGTGAGTGGAAGTTCCAACCGGATGCTTCAGATTTTTACCCCCTGTGAAGTATCTGAGTCTCCACTTGTATCTGTGAGTATGCTATACAGACCAGGTAGGGTTCCATTGTTAGCGATGTATCCCGCCAGGTCCAAAGGTCTGTTGTCGATGTGGAGGTCTTTCATACAGCCAATAAACTCCCGGGTATGAAACAGGAAATGATCAGGCATGTTGGGCACTCCGCCCAAAAACAAGGGACCGGTGAGATCCAGAGATCTGAGAAGGGGAGAGAGAGAGAGCGAGAGAGAGAAGGCAGAGGGACAGAGAGAGAAGGAGGATGGAAGAGAGCAGTACAACACTATTAGATGTTGCCCTTGTCCTTTCCTCAGCGCTTACAGAGCACAGCAGCAGCGATGTGAGTGACTTGTCAAGTCCAGACAGGGAGAAGAGGTTTAAGTGGCAATGCTGAGGGTTTAACCCTGACACTGACTTGCAATGGACGTGCACGTGTGTCTGTCTGTGTGTGTGTGTGTGTGTGTGTGAGAGAGAGAAAGAGAGAGCTAGACAGAGAGAGAGAGAGAGAGAGAGAGAGAGAGAGAGAGAGAGAGAGAGAGAGAGAGAGAGAGAGAGACTTACTTCTTGGAGCTGGTCTGCTTGCCCTGAGCAGCACAGCTGTAGTTGCCGAGCTGCGTTCCGAAGCGAAGCGACACGGCCGTGTCACAGTCGTCCACACTGACCACCGCCACCTTCTCATCAGATGGACCCTGGGCCTCCCCACTCACACTGCGCTTGGGCTGGGGCAGACACAGGGACAGTCAAATATAACGGACACACATGCACACGTACACACAGTACACACACAGAACACACTCAGAACACACACAGTACACACACAGTACACACATAGTACACACACAGTACACCAAAACACCTTGCTGTACTCTTGCTGCTTGTGCTGCTACAAAGACAGAGAGTAAAATACAGTACAGAGAGAGGGAAGAATGTGTGACATACAAAGAAACACTGACACTGCACATGGGCTAAGAGGGCAGGGGAACTCACAGCCACACTCACAGAGAGTGAAAGACAAACATGTACACACAGCCATACTGTACTCACACTGCGCGAGGGCTGAGAAAAATGGAGAAGGGGAGAGAATTCGAACAAATGCATGGTATGTGCAGAGATGAAGGGTTACACACACACACACACACACACACACACACACACAGGGACTCACCTTGTTGTAGTAGTGGATGTGGACAGTGTGCCAGTTGCCATCGGCCACGCCCCCAGGTAGGAAGGGGCTCACCTGAGTGGACAATTCACCTGGGGACAGACGGGTCAGAGGTCACACTCAAAACCAGAGTTTCCCCTACCATTGTATAGGCGGGGCACACACACAAACCCACACACATACAGATACAGATAGACACATACCTGTGGAGTACTTGAGCACCACCTGTCCCTCTAGGATCTCCAGAGCCAGGAAGTCGTGTTTCTCATTGAAGCGCCCGTTGTAGAAGAGGAGGCCACTGTTCTCCAGAGTGGCAAAACTGTAACACAACCCACGACCATGTTAGGGTGCTGTGAGTAACCCCACCCGCCATCACACACACACACACATACACACGGTACAGGAGATACTGTAAGGTTCACCGCAAATCTCTAATGCAAGTGTACATGAGTATATAGGACAATGTGATATATAATAAATAAAATATCTATGCCTGCTGAGAGAGGCTGGCACAGATCACGTCATGTGTCTTAAAGCTGATGGACCTCTGAGTCATGGGATTTAGTTAGACCTGAGATCACATTTGTGACCACTTCACCCTAGCAACCACCTCTGACCAATCAGAACACACCAAGGGGCCACGCCAGGTCCCAATTTGGGCCTCTAAGGGTGGAGGGGTGGGGCCGGGGCAAAGAGAACAGGATAGAGGGTAAAATATAAAAATAAATGACATGACACATGAAAGAAAGAGCAGGAAATTGAGAAATGGTCTAGAACGAAAGAGAGAAAGAGAGAGAGAGAAAGAGAGAAAGAGAAGAGAAGAGAAAAGAAAGACAAAAAGAAAGAGAAAGTCAGTACTCACGTGAGAGAAATGGAGAGATGGAATCTCTGGCGGAGGCCTCGGAACATGATAAAGGATTTGGGGGGGAAGGAGCGTGCGGTGACTGCGCAGTAGGGCCGCTCGTACCCCCCTGCGGGGCACTCACAGCGGAACCCCCCTCCAGACAGCTCCCTGCACGTCCCCCCATTCCTACACACCCCCGGGACACAGCGGCCCTGACGCCTGTCCCACTCACACCGCTCGCCTGGGAAGGAGAGGGGATGCAGCATGTTACTATACACATACATACATACATAACTAGTAGGCTTACAACAGATGCAAACATACAGCAATAAAAGTACAGGATATGTATAAATATTGACAACTCACATGAATGGAATAATGTAATCACATAAAGGGATTAACATAAATGCATGCACCATATGTTTTTCAAAATATATGAAAAAATAAACACTACAAAACTCTGAGATACACTATATATACAAAGGTATGTGGACACCCCTTTAAATTAGTGGATTCAGCTATTTCAGCCACACCCGTTGCTGACACCCGAGCACACAGCCATGCAATCTCCATAGACAAACATTGGCAGTAGAATGGCCTTACTGAAGAGCTCAGTGACTTTCACCGTGGCACCGTCATAGGATGCCACCTTTCCAACTAGTCAGTTAATCAAATTTCTGCCCTGCTAGAGCTGCCCCGGTCAACTGTAAGTTCTGTTATTGTGAAGTGGAAACGTCTAGGAGCAACAACGGCTCAGCTGCGAAGTGGTAGGCCACACAAGCTCACAAAACGGGACCGCCGTGTGCTGAAGCACGTAGCACGTAAAACTCTACTGTCCTCGGTTGCAACACTCACTACCGAGTTCCAAACTGCCTCTGGAAGCAACGTCAGCACAAGAACTGTTCATCGGGAGCTTCATGAAATGGGTTTCCATGGCCGAGCAGCCACACACAATCCTAAGATCACCATACGGAATGCCAAGCATCGGCTGGAGTGGTGTAAAGCTCGCCGCCATTGGACTCTGGAGCAGTGGAAACGCGTTCTCTGGAGTGATGAATCACGCTCCACCATCTGGCAGTCCGACGGACGAATCTGGGTTTGGCGGATGCCAGGAGAACGCTACCTGCCCAGATGCATAGTGCCAACTGTAAAGTTTGGTGGAGGAGGAATAATGGTCTGGGGCTGTTTTTCATGGTTTGGGATAGGCCCCTTAGTTCCAGTGAAGGGAAATCATAATGCTACAGCATACAATGACATTCTATACAATTCTGTGCTTCCACATTTGTGGCAACGGTTTGGGGAAGGCCCTTTCCTGTTTCAGCATGACAATGCCCTTGTGCACAAAGCGAGGTCCATACAGAAATTGTTTGTCAAGATCGGTGTGGAAGCCCTGACCTCAACCCCATCTAACACTTTTGGAATGAATTGGAACTCCGACTGCGAGCCAGGCTAATCACCCAAAATCAGTGCCTGACCTCACTAATGCTCTTGCGGCTGAATGGAAGCAAGTCCCTGCAGCAATGTTCCAACATCTAGTGGAAAGCCCCAGAAGAGTGGAGGCTGTTATAGCAGAAAAGGGGGGACCAACTCAATATTAATTACCATGATTTTGTAATGAGATGTTCGACGAGCAGGTGTCCACATGCTTTTGGTCATGTAGTGTATTAAATGTATGGATGAACCTTAGGGATAGATAGAGGACTCATCTTTATATCTGTGCCATTCTAGCATCTGTGACAGCATGGGCAGCGCCATTGAGGCTACAACCCATAGGAATCCCCACCCAGTTGACTACTTTGACTAAATGTCGGATGGATGGTGGAAGCACTCAATGGTGCTGCCCATGCTATAACGGCCATTTGGCCACTAGAGGCCTCTATCATTCTCTATGGGATGAACCAACATTTCCTCATACAATTCCTTTGCCAATATTTCTCAAAATATGACTGTCACTGCAGGCAAACCCATATGTGTGGGCAATAGTCTCTGCTGAATCCCCAGCAAATAAAACTATATCACTACAGGCAAAAATACACATATAGTCAGACTCAGCAGTGTTAGTACAATACCCAGCTAGAGAGCTCCAGCCAGCCTCCCTAACAATGAGCTGGTGTAAACACAGTGTGGGGATGTACTGCCTTCACCCTGCAGACACACTGCTCCTCCAGGACCCCAGTTTAGAGGCCTGCTGAGGTCCATGGAGACATGCAGATCATGTTAGAGCTGCAGGCTAGGCCTTTGTATGGTGGGCCTAATGTTGTCTCATTGGTACAATATTTGTTCAGCGTTGAGGCACTACTATGGTGAATGCAGCCACTGGCATGGTTTAAAAAACAACCACCAACCAGACGATTGTGCTTGGTGGGCGAGACTGCAGAGTGCCTTGGTCTTTTCCTCATGCATGTATGGACACACACGCTGACACGCACACAAACTGACTGTCTGTACCCCCCGGCATGATGTGCAAAATGTTAAAACATGGTAGGGTTCTGTGTCTAAAAGCACCAAGACTTTAAGCGGCTTTCACCCCTCCTCCTCCCTCCTTTCTATTCCCCACCACATACACAAACACACAAAAACCACCACCACCAATTACATTATTTTTTTTATCTCTCTGGAACGTGCATGCTCACACACACACATACACACACACACACACACACACACACACACACACACACACACACACACACACACACACACCAACTCATTAATATTAAAATAAATCAACAGACATTAATAATCATGAATTATTCATTTAGTGATACAGACAGACACACACACAGACAGAGCAAACGTCTAGCAAGCCAAAGGTTGCGTGTTTGAATCTCATCATGGACAACTTAGCATTTTAGCTAATTAGCAACTTTGCAACTACTTACTACTTTTTAGCTACGTTGCAACTACTTAGCATGTTAGCTAACCCTTCCCCTAACCCTAACCCTAACCATAACCCTTTAAACTAAATCCTAACCCTAACCTTAACCCCTAACCCTAACCCCTGGCCTAGTTAACATTAACTAACTAGCTAATGTTAGCGGCAACATATTTGAATTCATAACATATCATACATTTTGCTAATTGGTAACATATTGTACCAATTGCAAATTGTAACATATCATACGAATTGTAATTCATAACATATCATACGAAATGGATGATGGACATCCACAAATTAATGTATGCCATATGAAACGTCACATATCATACTAATTGGAGAGTCCCGGTTATGCATTTACTATGTTACGTCTACCACTGAGTCCATGTTGCCCTGGCAAAGAACAGAAGATTGTTTTCACTTCACTGACTCTCCTATAATTTTCTACTGTACAAATCTGCACTCACTCAAACCGATAGGGAGCAGAGTTTAGCTTCTACATTCATATTCTCCACAGACTTACATTGATATGGAGCAATTACTGTACAAAAGCTTTCCCTAAGATGACAAGACACTTATGCTCTTGTTATAAAAAACGACTCTCCATTCTACCGGTGCTTCCCTCTTTTCTTCTCCCCACGCCCAGTCCATCCTGACTTCCCCTTTTCCTCTCTTCCTCCCTCATTCTCTCCATCCCTATGCCTGCACATCCTTAAAACTATCTTCCTATTGCCCTTCATCCCTATCTTTGCTTCTTATTTCCCTCATGCGTTCTATTCCTTTCTCCTCTCTTCCTCATTCTCTCTGTATCTCGAGCTAATGCATTCACACCCGTTCATTCATGAGATGTTTTATTCATCAAAGCCATCGCTTCCCCTACGGCTCCTCAACCTACCCCTCCTTCCCTCCCACACATGGTACATCCCCAGAGGCCATCTCTCTCTCTTTACCTCCCTCCTTCTCTACCTCCTTCTCTGACTCTTTCGCTCTCTTTTTCTACCTCCTTCCTTCCCTCTCTCTCCATCTTTACCTTCTTCCTTCCCTGTTCTCTCTCTACATCCTTCTCTCTCTTTTTCTCTCTCTGCCTCCTTACCTCTCTCTTTCTCTCTCTACATTCGTCCCTCTCTCTCTTTCTCTGCCTAGTTCTCCCCTCTCTGCCTAGTTCTCCCCTCTCTGCCTAGTTCTCCCCTCTCTGCCTCAGATGCCCCCTTTTCTTCTTCCTAACTTCCCACTCCCTTCAGTCCCCCTTTTCTCATGTGGCTCAGTTGGTAGAGCATGGTGCTTGCAACGTCAGGGTTGTGGGTTCAATTCTCACAGGGGACCAGTATGAAAACGTATGCACTCACTACTATAAATCGCTCTGGATAAGAGCATCTGCTAAATGACTTAAATTTAAAATGTTCTCTTTGCTCCGTCTCTCCCTCTCTACACTCCCCCTCTTTCCTTTATCTATATATACTCTAAGTAGTTATTCTCTATTGCAGAATCATTATTAAATGCCTATGTTAGTTCTCTGCAGGTCCATTGAAACAACACAGTGACATTTCACACCAACACAGGCAATACAGAAAATCATCAAAACTCTATTTCCCATCAGTCTCTATTTTCTATTCATCGTTGCGATTCTCTTTCTTAATTCCCTGGATCTTTCTCTCCCTCTTTCTCTTTCTCCCTCTCTCCTTAAATCTCTAACTTCAATGAAGTCCACAATATAACTATTCTCTCATTCCATCTCCCTCTTTCTCTCTCTTTCTCTCTCTCTGTAAGAGTTTAAAAAGCGCTTAAGGCTCCTTCTCACTCATGAAAGAAAAGTGCTGGTTCACCCAAAGCTTTTTTGATCTGAAATGAAAGAGAACATGAAACACCTCTAACATATTCATCGCATCTATCCTCCATCACTTCCACCATAAGACAGTATTGCAGCTATTCCCAGGGGAAGGGAGGAGGGATGGGAAAACACGTGTAGTCCTGTGTTCTTGTGACTGTGAGGACATAACACTACTCTGTTTCCAGAGACTCACTCACTGGGACAAACACACACATTTTTCATAAACAGCCAGACAATTACACACAAAATCTCACACACAGAAAATGTCAGACACAGTGAATCAGTGAATCAAAACATAAATACCGAACTTGTTTTTGCATGGATTCTGCGACGTGGTTAGCTTTTAACAGCTAGGGCCGCTATTTCTTGTCCCGGAATCCTGCTTACCTGACAGGTTAAAGTCTGCTTGAAAGAGCCGCTAACCTAGCTAAGCTGCTAACGTTAGCCATCAAGCTAACGAAGTTAGTCCCAGATGAGTTTTCCAATGGAGTCCTCTTTGTCTGGAGAAGTAAATGAATGCTTCCAGCGCTGTATCTATTACGCTTTGTTTCGGGACAAACTGGATCACTCAGAGTTCCAATGCGGCAATTGTTTTCTTGTTGAGGATTATAGGCTTGAGGTGGCTTCCTTGATCACGCAGGTAGCCAGCCTACGTAACAAACTGGGGAAAACGCAGAGAGGAATGTTTACCTTTTCTATGCCGGTGGCTGGACGGCGTTCGTTCATGTTGGATGCATCACGGTCTCGTTGTTAGTAGTTATCCGACGGGCCAGTGTTGCCCAGAGTTCGTTCGCCAGGTGAGCCATCTCCTGCCTCTCCTCCCCCATCTGATAGCGGCGTCGAAGGAGCACAGCAAGAGGAGCATGACAATCAACGATGGTCGCATGTCACGAGCCGTGGAAGCCGAAGACAGTGGCCTCCCGCAAAGCAGTCTACACTCCCAATTAGAGGCCCGGAGCGGATACAAACAACAAATAGTTTTGGCACCCTGGAGCCTGATCTTCCTGCACCTTCGTCGCTGGGGGTGCCTGTGTCTGCGGCCGCTGTGCCTACTACTACGACTCCTACTCCTTCCCCTACGATTTTGAAGTCGACGTCATCAACCTTCCATCCCAGCTCTGGATTGAGCGGGGCTTCTCCACTTGTCGAAGGCCTGCACCATCCTGTGAAGCGTGGGAGTGGGCGGATTTCCTCGTCCTTCTCGCCAGCCATGATTTTGGGCAGCTCCATGGTAAGAAATGTGACTGTTCCTGGTGCAAAAACAATGTCCTATCCTGGAGCTTGAGTAAATGACATTACTAAGCTGCTCCCGAATGTACTAAGCCAGGACATCGATTCTATCGTAGTCCATGTGGGTTTTAATGACATTATGAAGGGCAGCTCTGAACAGTTGAAACTGGATTTCAAAGAACTGATTGACTCTCTGCTAGACACTAATAAAATACCCATCATATCTGGCCCTGTGCCCTCTCTGAATCATGGCATTGAACACTTTAGCAGGATTCTTTCACTTCACAACTACGTGATTATTGCAGCTCAATGGGTGTAACTTTTGTTGACAATTTCGATACCTTTTGGAAACAAAATACATTTTATAAGGAGGATGGGATCCACACAAATAATTTGGGTTTCTGTATCCTTTCACAGCATTATAGGGCTGCGTTGAGACAATTACTTATCAATGACCCAATCCCAGCTCAGTTAATCCCTACCATTGTGTCGCTGAGTCATCATGATGCTTTAGCAAATGTACATTATACCAGGGGCATTTGTAGAAACAATGTAAGTAACCTAATGTATGTCCCTCTAACTGCCCTGGTATGCTGTTAGCACTGAGGTGGTGTGCCCTAGTAGGAAGTCCACTGTGTGCAGCTCACCCTGCACTAACATAAATAACATGAGAATATCTACTTCTGCTAAGCTTCCCAGTAAAGCAATGAAAACAAGCAAGCATCCCAGAAAAGTGCTCAAAATAGCCCACATTAACATATGTAGCTTAAGAAACAAGGTTCATGAAATCAATAACTTGCTAGTAACAGATGACATTCATATTCTGACTATCTCTGAAACTCACTTAGACAATACCTTTTATGATACAGTGGTAGCAATACAAGGTTATAACATTTACAGAAAAGACAGAAATGCCAGTGGTGGAGGTATTGCTGTTTATATTCAGAACCACATTGATGTAAAGATTAGAGAGGATCTCATGTTAAATACTGTTGAAGTAATATGGCTACAGGTTCATCTGCCTCACCTAAAGCCCATTCTTGTGGGAAGCTGCTATAGACCACCAAGTGTTAACAGTCAGTATCTGGATAACATGTGTGAAATGCTTGATAATGTATGTAATATCAATAGAGAGGTATATTTTCTGGGTGATTTCAATATTGACTGGCTTTCATCCAGCTGCCCACTCAAGAAAAAGCTTCAAACTGTAACCAGTGCCTGCAACCTGGTTCAGGTTATCAGTCAACCTACCAGGGTAGTTATGAACAGCACAGGAATGAAATCATCAACATGTATTGATCACGTCTTTACTAATGCTGCAGAAATGTGCTTGAAAGCAGTATCCAGATCCATTGGATGTAGTGATCACAATATAGTAGCCATATCTAGGAAAACCAAAGTTCCAAAGGCTGGGCCTAATATAGTGTATAAGAGGTCATACAATAAGTTTTGTAGAGATTCCTATGTTGTTGATGTAAAGAATATTTGTTGGTCTGTGGAGTGTAATGAGGAGCAAACAGACATTGCACTTGACACATTTATGAAATTGCTTATCCCAGTTACTAATAAGCATGCACCCAATAAGAAAATGACTGTAATATATGTGACGGCAAATAAGTCTGGCTGCATAACCGATTGGCAAACGTACTGCAAATTGAGAAATCATGTGACTAAACTGAATAAAAATAAGAAAAAACTACACTATGAAACAAAGATAAATGACATAAAGAATGATAG
>NC_140009.1:19271374-19683874 GCF_964263955.1 Coregonus lavaretus
ACATATGCTTATAGTCTCAGTGATCTGATCTATCTATGCATTATCTTCCCAGATGTACAGATGTATCTACCACGCCATGTGTAAGCTAGTTTACAACTACTGTATGTATAAATGACTCATCCGTAGCATACACACTCACATTGACTATACTGTCCTTACGCTTGCACACACAAATACACCTGGACACACTCACTACAGGATGCATTAGTGTGTGTTGAATAAGTAAAGGATGATGCTAAGAGAGTAGAGGAGAGAAAGAGAGCGAGGGAATTGGGCCCTGCTGTCTATTGTGGTTAAAGTGCATTACAGAGAGATTATTTAATGGGAAAATCCTACAGCTGGAGCAGAAAGAGAAGGATCTCTTTACGGACACTGTAAACTGTGTCAAACTCTCTGGCCATCCCTTGCATGACCAGTCAAGAACACATTTATATACAGTATGTTGGACGGTAAACATGTACAACACACATTTTATAGAAAGCGCAAATCAAATCTCTATTATTTGCCTTTCATGTTTAAATCTCTCTGTCTACACCCATATGTACTGTATAGACAAACACAAACACAGATACACATGCAAGCACACTGACTCTCTCACACACACACACATAAAAGAGGGGAAGTGGTGGTGGTGTGTGTTGGTGTCCCAGGGGAAGAAGACAGACAGATGGACAGAGACAGATATCAGATGAGTACATGCCTGCTGTCCTGCTGTCCTGTTGGGATCTTAGACCGACTGGCTATATTACATCTTAATCTCCCCACTCTCTAGTCTTAGACAAGAGCACGACTCAAAGCCAAGCAAGAGAGAGTGAGAGAGAGGTAGAGATAGAGAGAGAGAGAGAGAGAGAGAGAGAGAGAGAGAGAGAGAGAGAGAGAGAGAGAGAGAGAGAGAGAGAGAGAGAGAGAGAGAGAGAGAGAGAGAGAGAGAGAGAGAGAGAGAGAGAGAGAGAGAGAGAGAGAGAGAGAGAGAGAGAGAGAGAGAGAGAGAGAGAGAGAGAGAGAGAGAGAGAGAGAGAGAGAGAGAGAGAGAGAGAGAGAGAGAGAGAGAGAGAATGTGAAGGGAGGGGAGAAGAGAGGAGAGGGGGAGCCAGGCAGGCAGACACAGACAGCAGCACACACAATGAATCTGACAGACTTGCTCTCAGACTGACTGTATTTCATTATAATCTCATAACACTCCTGCCCTGGAGGAGAGGAGTGGGCAGAGAGAGGCTGAGAAAGGCTGAGTGTAGGAGAGACGGAGGGAGGGCGAGATGGAGGGAGGGAAAGGATGAACAGAGACTCCTACTGCAGAGGGAACATTGAAAGGGACAGGTAGAGAGGGAGATGCACAAACACACACATGAACATACGATCACGCACACATACACAGACAAACAAACACAGATAGACAAACAAACACACACTCTCATTCAAAATCACACACAAATATGCATTAGGCACCCACAATGCAATTGGAATAAAAGCTTTGTAAATAGGCCAGCTCACATAAAAAACACTGACCATATAAAACCTCTTTATTAACAAACTAGAAATGCATGACTGTTGTTCAGTAAAATAAATCATAAACCATCGTTACCAGGCAGTTTATCATACCATGCCACATATCGCCTCTTTCATTTATCTCAACACAAATACATTAATCATGCCTAAGTATTTTAAATGCCCCTTTAGCGCTCAGTCATTCACATTTTCTGACCAGCCCATCCCCCACACTCTTTATCTCCCACACACACACACAAACCAACACCCTCTCTTTCACACACAAATCTCTCTGTCCCGTCTCACCTGTGACAGTGATGAGCATGGGGGCCACCAAGGCTCTGTTGTTGTCCAGCTTGCGGCTCAGCCGGATCTCCCCGCTGCTGTGGTTGAGCAGCAGCAGGTGCAGCTCGTTGCCCCGGTCGATGGTGTAGTAGAGGCGGTCGCTGACATCCGGGTCGTGGGCCGGCACCAGTCCGATCACCCCGCTGGGGAAACTGTTGGAACGGTTCGACACAAAGTTGTTGAATATAATCTGGAAGTCCTTGAGCTGGGGCCGGTTGTCGTTCTGGTCCACCAGCCGGATGCGCACCGTGGCCCGGCTCACCAGGGGGGCTGAGGTGGACTGGACCACGATCACGTACTCTGAGCGGGCCTCGTAGTCCAGGTCGATGAGAGAGGTGAGCTCCCCAGAGAAGATGTCCATCTGGAAGATCTCAGGAATGTTGCCTTCTACGATCTGGTACATTATCTGGGCGTTGGCCCCCTCGTCTGGGTCTGTGGCTGTAATCTGGGCCACCACTGACCCCACAGCGCTGTTCTCCTTCACTAGAACCTCAAAGTCGTCCGCCGGGAACACGGGTGCGTTGTCGTTGATGTCGAGAACCGTCACCTGGATGTGGACGGGCGTCCGCTGTGGAGGCACACCACGGTCCACAGCATACGCCGTCAGCTCATAGAAGGGAACGCTCTCGCGATCCAGACGACGGACCGTGCGTACAATGCCAGATGTGGGCTCGATGGTGAAGTCTCCATCACCGTCCTCCCCATTCTGGAAGGTGTACTGGACGCGGCCATTGGCGTGTGCATCTCGGTCCATGGCGGATATCTGTAGGACGCTAGTGAAAGGTGGGGCGTCTTCACTAACGGTGCCCTGGTACCTGGGGCTGAGGAACTGTGGTGCATTGTCATTCACATCATTCACATTCACCTCTACGTAGGTGGTGTCAGACTTCTGTGGGATGCCATTGTCCCGGGCGGTGATGGCCAGAGTGTAGGTCATCTGGTCCTCATAGTCCAGCTCGGCCTGCAGGGTGATGGCTCCGCTGGACGGGTCGATGCGGAACTGGGGGATGTTGTCCTCCAGGAAGTAGGTGATGCGAGCGTTCTCGCCGACGTCATCATCCGTGGCGCTGATGACCACGACCGTGCTGCCCGGTGGCCGGTCCTCGTTCACAGTCACCGAGTAGTGAGCGCTCTGGAACACGGGCCGGTGCGTGTTGGCGTCCGTGATGTTGACGTGGACCTGGCACGTGTCGTATAGTGTGCGGTCTGAGGCGGTCACGGTCAGAACGTAGCGACGCTCCTGTTTGTAGTCGAGTGGCAGCGCTAGAGAGAGCATCCCCGTCCCCCCGGCTGTGCTTATAGCAAAGCGGTTACGTGTGTTGCCCCCCGTGATCTGATAGGTGACTGCACTGTTGACATCACGGTCGACTGCGGTCACAACGACCACACTGGTGCCCACGGCTGCGTCCTCGTTGAGCCTCACAAAGTACTCTTTCTGCAGGAACTCTGGCCTGTTGTCATTGACATCCATCACTGTTATGGTCACACTGGCTGTGGCGGAGAGAGGTGGGATGCCATAGTCTCTGGCATCCACCCCAAAGAAGTAGTGTTCCACAGACTCCCGGTCCAGAGCCGAGCTGACCGTCACCCAGCCGGTGGCAGAGTTGATGGCGAAGGGCGTGTCAGGGCTGGTGCCAGTCAGCCTGTACTCCAGACGGGCGTTGTCCCCAGAGTCGGTGTCGATGGCCTGGATGTGGAGGATGGAGCTGCCCACGGGGGCGCTTTCCAGCACTGACGCCTGGAACGGCGTAGACACGAAGATGGGAGGGTTGTCGTTGACGTCGGTCACCTGCACGCTGATGATACCTGTATTGTTGGAGAGAGGCGGCCGGCCGTTGTCCTGGGCCCGGACCCTCAGAGTGTACTCCCTCTCTGCCTCAAAGTCCAGAGGGGCAACTACCTGGATCTCCCCTGTCACACTGTCGATGTTGAACTGGCCCCGGCTGTTCCCACTGATGATGTTGTAGTGGACGGCCGCGTTGCTATCCTTATCATAGTCCGTAGCACTTACCCTCAAGATCTCTGAGTGGGGCCGGACGTCCTCCCTCACCGCCACCACATAGCGCTTCTCGCTGAACTGGGGAACGTTGTCGTTCTCGTCCAGCACCGCGATGAAGACCGTAACGGTGGCTGAGCGTGGCCCGGGCTCCTTTCCCTGGTCACTGGCCTCCACGTTGAGGGTGTAGCGCTCGTTGGTCTCCCGGTCGACTGCCCCCCGCGTAGTGATCAGCCCTGAGCGGGGGTCGATCTCGAAAGCAGCACGGGCGGCGGCTGCGGTGTCTCCTATGAAGCGGTAGCGGATGTTGGCGTTGGACGGGGCGTCCAGGTCAGTGGCTCGGAGTTGCAGGATGGGGTAACCCTCTTCCACATTCTCCCGGATGGTTTCCCGGTACTCTGTATGCTCAAAGATGGGCGAGTGGTCGTTGCGGTCGGCCACGGTGATGGCCACCATGGTGGTGCCAGAGAGGCGTGGAGAGCCGTGGTCTAACGCTGTGACCCGGAAGTAATGCAGGTCCATGTGCTCCCTGTCCAGCACCTGGGAGGTGGTGATGAGGCCTGTGTCGGGGTCAATGTGGAAGTAGTCAGTGGATCTGCTGTTCATGAGAGGGGCCATTGTGTAGCTGAGCCTGCCTGCGTCACCTGAGTCTGGGTCTGTGGCTGAAATGGAAATGACTGAGGTGCCTGGGGGCTGGTTCTCTGGTACCTGCACCTGGAAGTTATACAGGGAGAAGTGAGGGTGTCTGTTGGCAGCACGGCGAGCGCGTCCCACCACCAAAACCTCTTTCTCTCTGTCCTCCTCACCTCTATCTTCCACTATCTGCCGTTCCAGGCTTCTCTCTCCCCTGGAACTGTGCCTTTCCTCCTCTTCTTCCCACTCTCCCTGTGTGCTTTCATCCCCCTGCCACTCTTTGTTCCCCCCACCTCCCCCTGCTCCACTCTGTGCCTGTGTGTGGCTGGCCCTCTCCTGACCCTTTCCTCCCTCTCCCTCTGCCTCTACAGTTGCATCTGTTTGGGCTGTGGTTCTCTTTGTTATTCCTTCTGACTCCCACTCCTCCACTTCCTTCTTCCACGCCTCTCTGGCCTGTCTCTCCCCCTCCCCCACCTGTAATTCGCCTCCCCCAGACCCCTCCTCAACCTCGACCCCCATATGCCTCTCTCGCAGACTGACACCTTCTTGTTGTAATGGCAGCAGTTTACTGGATTTTAATTGCGTGCGCGTGCCCCCCTGTACAGTGGTTAAGCTGTCGCCAGAGCTGCTGTCAACACACGCAGCGTGGAGGCACTCTTCCGGGAACGACCCCTGCTGTGTCTGTGAGCACGGTCCACTCAGATCCGCCGACACCTGTCTACTATCGGCATCATTACTTTCGTCTTTCGTTAGAACATTCTCCTCTTTGTTCTCCTTGTTGCTATTGTTGTTGTGGTTCTGGTTGTCATTTCTGATGTTGTTATTATTATTGACGTTGTGAACACTCCCGAAAAAGAATGTCTGAAAGTGGTGAGCCGAATCTGCGTGTTTAGTTGGGGAATCCTGTGTAGAGGTTTTCATGGGAGCTGTCCACAGTGCCTGTGGTGCTGAACCCATGTTCTGGGAATGGCTAGTGTGGTGGGGGCTAGCTCGTAGCCGGGAATGTGAGTCTGAGTCATCATCCCGTTTAGTCAGGTTGAGCTCGATGGAGAATGAGAAAGGGTTTGTGGTAAAGATATCCCTGTGAGTAACACCAGACTTAATTGCGCGGGCGTGTGCGGAGGCTGATATAGTGAGAGCGGTGATGGAAGACATTACAGGCGTGACGAGAGCTGACTCACTGTGAGCTGGCTCAGACTGAGGGTGAGGATTAGTGGCTCGAGCAGCCAATTCTGATGCCTGTATATCGTCATGGAATAAGGAAAACAAGTTCGTAGAGCTAAGTGAATTTATGTTTTCATTAGCGGTAGGCCTACCGTTAGATAGAAAACAGAGACTATCCGTAATATTTGTGGTGGGGGAAAATTGGATGTCAACATTACTCCCTACTATGCTCCCCCTAGGTCCAATAACGTTGGCTGAATGTCCTCCCCCCACATCCATTTGCTTCAAGCCACAACACCTCTTTCCGGGGAGAGACCCCCAGGGTAACCCCTTGCTCTCTACACGGGATTGAGAGGTCTGTTCTCGGCCTAATTTATGTGGAGGAGCAGCCCGCACCTTAGGCTTGGTTGTTAGATAAACAGAGGCAAAATCATCATCCTGATCATTTGCGTTTACGTGTTTGTTGCCTTGTGCCTTCTCTCCGTCCATCCTCTGGCCCACACCCATGGCATCCCCAGGACAGTGGCTGGCGCGGAGCCTGTCTCGGATACGCCTGCAGCAACAACCTGTGAGGGCCAACCGCCCTTCAGTAATCCCGGGCGACTGGTAACATCTGGCAGCGCTGCCTGCGACCGCTGAGGTGAGATAGCATGTGTAGGGCCCTTGCGCTCCGCTCCTCCCCGTTCTCCCAATGGCCATAGTCAACCAACGATTGCAACCATTGCTTGTGAGATCAATAGCATTGTGACTGCCCAAATGAGAACAATCCCCGGTGTCCACCTCGCTGGAGTTCAAAGCATTATCGCCCAAATGAGAGTGAGGGCCCCATGTCAGCTGTCCAGGTGGTTGCTTAGCTGTATATATGTGCTGTGTTGGGGGAAGTGGCCGGTAGAGAATCCTTCTACACCTTTCAGAAGCCCCTCTCACGTCCCTAGCCATCTCCAACGCCTCGCTCTCAGGTCCCCGGTGGTGGCCGCGCACAAAGACTCTCCTGGTGTCGGATTTGGAGAGCAGCAGACACGGTGGTAACCGCGCGCACACTCTAGTCCTTTGTACAAACCGCATTTTGCCATTTTGAACCGGGGAAGAGAAAACTGGTGAAACAACGCCCCTCTTCCCACTGCTGCCCCTGCTCCTACCTGCAGGGTGGGGATGCCTGTCTCCATTCCACGGCCCTGTCGCCCCCCCTTCTTCCATGCACAAGGGTCCAAAAGGGTCTCCGTGCGCCCCGTGCCATATAAAAGGACTCCACACCGGGCATTCTGGTCCCGATGGGAGCCGCTGTAACGTCCACCTGGGGCGAATCACCGAGCGACTGTTGCTCGTCAAGAGCCCAGCTTCCCCGGGATGGCTAGGTGTCTCAGGGCAGTGTCCCGCGCTCCAGCGGCTGGGCCCTGCTGCCTTCCCCGGGATAACTGCTAACAAAAGGCTGAGGAGCAGGTGGAGAAGAAGTGGCGAGAGCAGGCAGGAACCCAGTAGCAGTGCAGCCATTAGTCTGGTAAGATCCTTTCTCCTCTCCCCCTTTCTCCCTCTCACCCTCTCTCTTTCTCTCTCCCTCGCTCTCTATCTTCGAGTGTGTCTCTTCCTCTCTTCCGTCGCCGGCTAGGTCGCCAGCTCCAGCGGCACCAGCCGACACCTTCCCCCGCGCTCCCCCGTTTCTCCTTGGGCCCGGGAAGTTGTCATTTACTCGCTGTGTTCGGTAGAACTCGGGCTGTCGGCGTCAGGGGTGCAGCATCTCTCCCTTTCATTCATATCCAACATGGCTCTCAGCAGACCCCGTGGTACTACCATCCTCGCGTTACACTCTCCTCCTCTCAACACCCCTCCCCCTCGCTGCTCTCTTCCTCCACCTCCCTCTCCCTCTCTACTCACAGAAATAGGAGAGAATGGTTTATTCCAGCGCGCAGGGCTGTTACACCACCCGTAGCCGCCATATCCACAACTGGAAGGCGACTCTATATCTCACAATCATCTTTTAATAAACCAATCTAAATAAATTACATTACATTATAGCCCTATAGCCTATATCAGAACCTAATAGCCATGTAGAATATGAAACCAAATGCCATTTTGGTGATAATGATACATATTTAGGCTTTATTAAATATGAAATTATAACACAGAGGGCACTGTAAATTATATGTATTATTGCACATTTTATGTCACTCGTAGCCTAATAAATGTTGAAGACAGGCCTATGTTATGTACAAAATGAGCTTGCTAAATTGAGCCTCTCCATGACGTCATGCTCGGCCTAAACATCGATGAGTAATTTACAGTAGCCTAGGCTACCACCTATTCATTGCTTTTCTTTCGATATAATCATCACCCTTCACGTACTATTTTAGTTAAACATGAATTTATATGTATATGACCAAATATATTTCCTTGTATTTGCAAAATGGATAAAAAGTTTTCTATATGAAAATATCATTTTTATTCCCAATTTAATCACACAATTAATTCTGCTGGTGAATTATACAACCTATAAAATGAAATCCCCACATTTCGGAAATGGCTGAGGGCGGGAAGGCGTGTCTGGCAGCCTTGGCTTGCATCATCGGATGTGCTGTGGCACAAAATTGATCTGTTAGGAAAACCAATTTGTGTTTCTCTCAGTCTGGCTGCCTGTCGCCGCTGCCACGGTTCCACGCATGTTGAAATATTCATGCTCCAACCACAATAATAATAACGCCAACCCCGGCGCTCTATGCTCTTGCTCTCTCCTGCTCTCCGAGACGAGCTGAGAACTGTCAGTCAGTAGGCGCGAGGAGGCGAGGGTCAGGCGGTTTAGGCAGGCAGCCCTGTTGGGTATCATTGCTCGATCGCCTTGCTCACACACCAACAATAATTGCTGTGAAAAGTAGGTTATGCAGGCGAGCCGCCCTCTCCGTGATTAGGACGGATATGTCTACATGTCAACACGCGCCAAGCCGTCTAGCCAAACTGGCACTTGTGATATCATAGTGAAATAGTGTGAGGAAGAAAATGCAAGTTAAAACTGGATATGATTCCATGATATTCCTAGGTTTAATATAAATAATGTATCTGGATAAACACACTTTTGTATTAATGGAAAGTGTTTGAAATGTGAAGTGACGCCAAAGCGGGGTGCTGTAAAACTGTAGCTGTACATAATGTAAAATCCCGGGCCCTGCGGTCCTAAGGGGAGGCCTGTTGGGCATTTCACCCAAGCTCAGGGTCAATATCATTAACTTAAGAAAGATGAAAGTAATAAAACAAGACACAAATGTGATGGGATAGATGGGCGAACGAGCAGGCTATGAAAATTTCAGCACTACAGCACTATGGACAGCGCCCATGTCGACTATGCTGAAAGTAGCCTACATAACGAAGCCCTGTTGAACACTTTAACCAAAGAACTGTAAGTCTGAGCAGTCCACAACATGGATATCTTTCCGACGAGAAATGACTAGAAATGTTGGGTAATATTTAGTAGCGCCGTGATCGAACTCATTACAGTGGACAGCGGCACTCCAAATAGGCCTGCTGCATCTCTCGCACCATTTTAGTCCACACACGACCTGTTAAAGGATAGCTCCTACTCAAAATACTTACCTCTTACTCAGAATATGGGTTGCGCGTGAATAAATGTTTGAAATTACAATAAAATAATACAGGCTTAGGCTGTATTATCCAGAGGCCAACCAACTACGTTAATGCAACATTGCTCTGGCCATGCAACATACATTTGACGGTTAAGTGCACTAATTTATCAGCTAATTATACATGTCTCTCGGTTAATGCACATATAGGCCTACGTGCGTGCGTGTGTGTGTGGGCACACGTGCATTTTAGAATTTATAGTAGTGATGGGAAGTTCGGCTCTTTTAACTGACTCGGATCTTCTCGACTCGTTCAGTCAAAAGAACGAATCTTTCGACTAGTTTCGTTCATTTGAGTCAGTAATGCCAGAGCACGCAGGACCAACTACCGGCCAACGATGAACTGAAAACTCGAAAGAGTCATGATTCTACAAGCCTCTCGTTCACATGTCGTTCATCATAAGTGGCTTATTGGAGCTATCATTTGTGACTGAGACTCGCAAAAGTGTGGTTCATACAATGTACATTTGTTGATTGCTAGGCATACAAATAAGATTATTTCTTGATACATTTGAAACGAAATTGTGGCTGCAACCGGACTAGATTGTGAACGACTCTTGGCGGAATGCATTGCTTGACTGCGGTGAGGGTGATAAACACAATATCGTTCGCGAACTGCAGCACCCCAAACGATTCGTTCTCGAGTTCGTTGAGCAAAGGCTGTGTGTATGTTTTGGTTCCACAAAGCTGTGACCATCAATAATCAATTAGACAAAATAATAATATATATATATATATATATATATATATATTACCTTTATTTAAACAGGGAGTCACCATTGAGACCAGGGTCCCTTTCGCAATGGAGCCCTGCACATTGGCTACAATTCGTAGACAAAATCAAATCAAAATCAGATAGTACAAAAACAAACTATATTACAGCACAACAAACAATCAAGAAAAACAGCCACATTCTTCAGCAAATAGTTCCCCAATCAATTTTTTTAAATTGCCCAAGCGGCATCAGAGCGTCCAATTGCAGTGTATTTTGAAGTTGTTTCCAGCAATGAGGTGCATTAAAACTAAAACCGGATTTATCTAATTCGGTGGAGAGAACCAATCCTGTGGCTACGTTAAGAACGAAATTAGGTAAATTGAAAGCTTGTGTAGTAGGGTTTTGTAAACAAAATGGGAGTAATTAATTGATCTATGGTACTTTAATGAGGACCAGCCAACCTTTTGATACAGGATGCAGTAGTGAGTATTAAAACTGTCAACAGTGATAACACGAATGGCGCTATGGTAGACGGCATCCAAAGATTTAAGACTAGTGGCTGCTGCAATCTGGTAAATGGTGCACCATAATCAAGAACCGGCAGGAAAGTTGACTGTAAAATCTGCTTCCTGCTATTTAGGGAGGCAATATCTATTAAAAAAAAAAAAAGCCCACTTTAAGTCTTAGCTTTTTAACTAGCTCATTCTTGTGTTTTTTAAACATTAAGTCTTTGTCAATCCAAATGCCCAGGTATTTGTAGGCTTCAATGGGAGAACTATCCAATTAATAAATACAGCTGCGGAAAGAATTAAGAGATCACTGCAAAATTATCAGTTTCTCTGGTTTTACTATTTATAGGCATGTGTTTGTGTAAAAATAACTTTTTTGTTTTATTCTATAAACTACTGACAACATTTCTCCCAAATTCCAAATAAAAATATTGTCATTTAGAGCATTTATTTGCAGAAAATGACAACTGGTCAAAATAACAAAAAATATGCAGTGTTGTCAGACCTCGAATAATGCAAAGAAAATAAGTTCATGTTCATTTTTAAACAACAAAATACTACTGTTTTAACTTAGGAAGAGTTCAGAAATCAATATTTGGTGGAATAACCCTGATTTTCAATCACAGCTTTCATGCGTCTTGGCATGCTCTCCACCAGTCTTTCACATTGATGTTGGGTGACTTTATGCCACTCCTGGCGCAAAAATTCAAGCAGCTCGGCTTTGTTTGATGGCTTGTGACCATCCATCTTCCTCTTGATCACATTCCAGAAGTTTTCAATGGGGTTCAGGTCTGGAGATTGGGCTGGCCATGACAGGGTCTTGATCTGGTGGTCCTCCATCCACACCTTGATTGACCTGGCTGTGTGGCATGGCGCATTTTCCTGCTGGAAAAACCAATCCTCAGAGTTGGGGAACAATGTCAGAGCAAAAGGAAGCACATTTTCTTCCAGGACAACCTTGTACGTGGCTTGATTCATGCGTCCTTCACAAAGACAAATCTGCCTGATTCCAGCCTTGCTGAAGCACCCCCAGATCATCACTGATCCTCCACCAAATTTCACAGTGGGTGCGAGACACTGTGGCATGTAGGCCTCTCCAGGTCTCCGTCTAACCATTAGACGATCAGGTGTTGGGCAAAGCTGAAAATTGGACTCATCAGAGAAGATGACCTTACTCCAGTCCTCTACGGTCCAATCCTTATGGTCTTTTGCAAACTTCAGCCTGGCTCTTCTTTGCTTCTCATTGATGAAGGGCTTGTTTCTAGATTTGCATGACTTCAGCCCTGCCCCTAGGAGCCTGTTTCGAACCGTCCTCGCCGTGCACTTCACCCCAGCTGCCGTTTGCCATTCTTTTTGTAGGTCACTTGATGTCATCCTACGGTTGTTGAGTGACATTCGAATGAGTTGGCGGTCATCCCAGTCAGTAGAGAGTCGTTTTCGCCCTCTGCCGGTCTGTAGCTTTGTTGTCCCCAATGTCTACTGCAGGGTTCTTCAATTCCGGTCCTGGAGGGCCGAAACACCTCTGTTTTTCATCCTCTCCTTCTAATCAGGGGCTAATTCAGACCTGGGACACCAGGTGAGTGCAATTAACTACCAGGTAGAAATAAAAAACAGAAGTGTTTCGGCCCTCCAGGACCGGAATTGAAGAACCCTGGTCTACTGCTGTACCTTGTTCTTATGAACCGCCGTCTTTGAAATTTTAAGGATGGAAGCAACCTGACGCTCACTGTATTCCTCTGCAAGTAAAGCCAGAATTGAACTTTCCTTTTCAACTCTTTTGGCATGGTCAATAGTTATGTTTTGATTAATATTACTTTTGAGGTACTATTAGCACTGTTTTTGCCATCCAGCTGGTCCTATTGCAAGAGGATAGTGATGACCACAGCAGTGGTTTTTATACTTTTCCTCGTTAAATAAGATTTGGTTCATGTGATCACCTAATCAGTACCTAATTCAGTAGAATGAGGTGTGCCTGTGTTGGAATTCAACAGACACTGGAATGGAATGACTGTCATACATGTAGAGATGCTGATTTAAGAAAAATGTGCAGTGGTCTCTTAATCTTTTCCACAGCTGTATGTAGTTCATTACATTCATTCTTGCACCATGTGATCAATTAGCCTATCAGTTCAAAACATGTACAGTGGGGAAAAAAAGTATTTAGTCAGCCACCAATTGTGCAAGTTCTCCCACTTAAAAAGATGAGAGAGGCCTGTAATTTTCATCATAGGTACACGTCAAAAAATCCAGAAAATCACATTGTAGGATTTTTAATGAATTTATTTGCAAATTATGGTGGAAAATAAGTATTTGGTCACCTACAAACAAGCAAGATTTCTGGCTCTCACAGACCTGTAACTTCTTCTTTAAGTGGCTCCTCTGTCCTCCACTCGTTACCTGTATTAATGGCACCTGTTTGAACTTGTTATCAGTATAAAATACACCTGTCCACAACCTCAAACAGTCACACTCCAAACTCCACTATGGCCAAGACCAAAGAGCTGTCAAAGGACACCAGAAACAAAATTGTAGACCTGCACCAGGCTGGGAAGACTGAATCTGCAATAGGTAAGCAGCTTGGTTTGAAGAAATCAACTGTGGGAGCAATTATTAGGAAATGGAAGACATACAAGACCACTGATAATCTCCCTCGATCTGGGGCTCCACGCAAGATCTCACCCCGTGGGGTCAAAATGATCACAAGAACGGTGAGCAAAAATCCCAGAACCACACGGGGGGACCTAGTGAATGACCTGCAGAGAGCTGGGACCAAAGTAACAAAGCCTACCATCAGTAACACACTACGCCGCCAGGGACTCAAATCCTGCAGTGCCAGACGTGTCCCCCTGCTTAAGCCAGTACATGTCCAGGCCCGTCTGAAGTTTGCTAGAGTGCATTTGGATGATCCAGAAGAGGATTGGGAGAATGTCATATGGTCAGATGAAACCAAAATATAACTTTTTGGTAAAAACTCAACTTGTCGTGTTTGGAGGACAAAGAATGCTGAGTTGCATCCAAAGAACACCATACCTACTGTGAAGCATGGGGTGGAAACATCATGCTTTGGGGCTGTTTTTCTGCAAAGGGACCAGGACGACTGATCCGTGTAAAGGAAAGAATGAATGGGGCCATGTATCGTGAGATTTTGAGTGAAAACCTCCTTCCATCAGCAAGGGCATTGAAGATGAAACGTGGCTGGGTCTTTCAGCATGACAATGATCCCAAACACACCGCCCGGGCAACGAAGGAGTGGCTTCGTAAGAAGCATTTCAAGGTCCTGGAGTGGCCTAGCCAGTCTCCAGATCTCAACCCCATAGAGAATCTTTGGAGGGAGTTGAAAGTCCGTGTTGCCCAGCGACAGCCCCAAAACATCACTGCTCTAGAGGAGATCTGCATGGAGGAATGGGCCAAAATACCAGCAACAGTGTGTGAAAACCTTCTGAAGACTTACAGAAAACGTTTGACCTGTGTCATTGCCAACAAAGGGTATATAACAAAGTATTGAGAAACTTTTGTTATTGACCAAATACTTATTTTCCACCATAATTTGCAAATAAATTCATTAAAAATCCTACAATGTGATTTTCTGGGAAATAAATTCTCATTTTGTCTGTCATAGTTGACGTGTACCTATGATGAAAATTACAGGCCTCTCTCATCTTTTTAAGTGGGAGAACTTGCTCAATTGGTGGCTGACTAAATACTTTTTTTCCCCACTGTATATTGCTTCTCTATGCTGCCTGCAGCATGATCTATTTTTCTGCGCTCATATAGGCCTATGAAGGACAGCTGTTGGTCGGATAACGTCTCCGGAGCCGCTGAGCAGCGTATTAATCCTGCTGTAGAATTCATTGCTGCCAGCCAGCCAGCAGGTCAAACGAACGAGTCACTCAGAAGAGTCATTCAAAAATAACGAATCGTTCGCAAACTGCACATCACTAATTTATAGAAACAGCACACTTTCCAAAAACCTGGTGTGTCCAAATTTAGCTGGATGGCTCCCCTCCCTTCCACGCAACGGTGGATCAATAAGCGCCTCCTCACTGGGAGTCTCCTGTCTATCTGCCGCGAGCCGCAATGCAAGACCCTGCTTTTCAACAGTGTGAGTTACCATGGGAACAGCGAACATGGGGTACTTTTAGCCTGTGGTGGATTATACCCCGCCGAGGGGTCGAGTGTGCAGGGAGGGAGGGGCGCTGTGAGGGCTTTCTTCACTCATTTTGCCTGTCAGTCACTTACTCTGTGGCCTAATTCCATGCCCCCCGCCCCTCTCTCCTTGTCTGACCAGGCCCGGTGCCACAGAGTCCCCAGACCCTTTCCCCCTCCCTGAAATCCTGAGCGGCAGGTGGTAGCGGCGGCACGGTGAACATTTGGCCTCGACTGGAAATTATGCGGCAGTCTCCGGAGAACCATCACACACGAGAGGTGATGGAGGTGTGAGGGAACGCACATAGATTGATGGGTAGGCCAATCGTGTCGTTTGCCAATGCCAACCAATCGCCTGTTGTCATCAACATTGACAATTTATGCGAGAGGAGAAGGCCAGGGCCCTGGCCGTCCTGCCACTCAGACAGGTCGACACAGAGGGTCGCTATCCGGGAAGACCCCCTCCATCCCTCCTCTCTCTGATGACATATGGCAGCAGCTGCGTGGCGCGTGTGGGGTGATTGTGCGAATCTTGCCACAGCTTATATAGGGCCTATGGGTTGCGCGTGAATAATACAGCATTAAGACTCTGCACGCTACGCTGACGTGAATACCAAACAGCCAAGAAAGATAAAGGGCCCTTAGCTCTCCTTGATCTCACAGTTGATTAGAGACCATTCATTTATTCATTGTTCGGGCCTCGAGTCCTATTGCAACCTGTTTTCCTCTCATGTTTGAAGTATGTTTTCCTTCTTGCCTTCAACAGAGTCAACCAAAAGGATGATGATGTCATTAATTATTTGGGGAGATTAGCCCTATGTGATTAGGCCACAGGGTCTGTATGTTCGTTATCTGGCTGCTAGTTTATTAGATTCAGACAGGGGCCTAGAGCTTGGCCAATTTGATCATGAAATTACTGCCTCTACCATCCTATACACAAACACATCAATCCACCATTCTGGGTTCCATTATAAATCAACACTTTTTAAAACAACCATGTGGCTAGGTAAACAATTTTAAAAAATTGGACAGATTTCTCTGTCATGTAAACATCTAAAGCAAATATAATGAAAATCTCTTGAAATGAAGAAGAGAGAGCAGCAGGTTCACTAACACACACACACAGTTTTATTCAGGTCACAGAGTTTTGTTTATTTTAAACGAGTGATGAGAGAGACTGTGTCGATGGATGAAGGGAAAGTGACACAGAGAGAGAAAGAGAGACAAGTACATTTTCAGTGTAGGCAAACGACAGTAAACAATTTTTTTAAAGGATGCTCTGTGTGAGTGTGTGTGTGTCAGAAAGAATGTGTGTTTGTGTGTGTGTGGGGGGGGGTTGTAGTTTTTTAGGCCAGCTGTGTGTTGTCTCAAATCAGCTAGTGACACAAAATCACTGAATAAAGAGAAAGAGAGAGAGAGAGAGAGAGAGAGAGTGGGGGTGAAGAGCGGGAGAGAGAGTAAGTTGACATTTAAAAAGGAGAATGATGAAAAATTATGCAGCACAGATATAAATATCAGCCCATGTTATTCCCTTGCATTCCCTGAACAAATGCTTTTATCCCCATTGCTCTCTCACTACACATACACAATCCCCCCAAGCCTAGAACGTATCAAACTGCCATGGCACTTATTATGGAAATGTTCTAAAGAATGTGAACATTCAGATAGAACACAGATGTAAAAATACCTCAAATGAAATCTTTCACGATGAGGGAATATTCAGAACATAAATCCCTATTGCCATATTACCAATGACAGACAGAGTCACTGTAATAGATATAGATCTAGATCAGTAGGCTACATGATGAGGTCATGAGATTCTAGAGCAATATTTGCTAGGTCTAAGAGCTAGCAGAGCCACAGCGCTATCAGGCTGGATCTATCCAAGCTGGATTCACTTCAGATGAGATCAGGCTGGATGGAGGATCCCTATCACACTACTGTGGTCTGGGTCGCATCAGACTGGCGCCTGGTGGCCGCCGGCCCAGGTCACACTGGAATATGGATCCATTTCAGATGGGAACCCGACCAATCCAAATTGGATCAGCAGCAGCAGAATGGCTGGATCTCTATCACTGGGTATTGTAGGTATCACTATCAGCAGAGATCAGTAGGACTTTATGGGACTTCATCAGCATTAGCTAAAGAAGTGTATTATCCTTATAAGCAGAGCTACTAAACTAGGGTCCTGGAGGGCTTGAACCCAGCAGGGGGCTTCCCAGCCCCGGCCTCATGCTGACTCTAGATCATTATTGCTGGATGTGCAGTTACTTTGATATAGGAGCTTCTCAACCATGTGGCTGGTTAAGAGGATGGTTGAGAGGATATTGGATTAAATTAAAGTGCTGGGAGTTGGTCAATATCCATGCTGGTACCTCTTCCCCTTTGACATCAGTTGAACAGTGATGTGATTTAATCAGCTACTAAACAGGCTTCAACCTGTTTTGTTGGCCTGTGAATATGTGAATGTAGATTTAAGCGTGCACACACATGCGTACATAAACGTCTGAGAAAACAAATCAGGAAATAAATGATTATAAGCACAGTTAAAGCAGCAGTCAGCAGTAGAAACAATACCAAAGAGACTCCCCGCCACTGTTTCGGTAAAAAGCTGAGGGATGGGGCTGAAGAAATTTAACCACTCTCAAATTCATAGACAGAGCTGTGGATGCAAGGACTGACCATCCATCACATGCAGCTGGTGGTACCTTAATTGGAGAGGACGGGCTCATTGTAATTGCTAGAATGGAATGAATGGAATGGTATCAAACACATCAAACATGTGGTTTCCATGAGTTTGATACTATTCCATTCACTCCATCCCAGCAATTATTATGAGCCGTCCTCCTCTCACCAGCCTTGTATCCGGAGCCATCCATATCAATTATAGTTTTAACCATGATTTAAGGCTATATAGTGTTAATTTACATTTACTTTGTTTACAAACATTGGAGTAAAATAACCTTATATTTTGGGTTATGATGGGGTACAACAGTTGAACTAAGCTCATGAGGCAATTACGTTATATTATTCAAGAATCAATGGGTACAAAGCATTAACTTATAAATCTAAAAATGGATGCAGCAGCTGCTGATTTCCCCTTTAAATAATCATAATCCACTAATTCAGAGAATCATTCAACCAATGGATGGTCGGTCTCATTTGCTCACAATTAGGTATCCAGTATACAGAAATTCAAATTCAACCAGTTCCCTAATTTGTATTCAACCAAGGTAGAGTGAGGAGGAGAGAAAGGAAAGGGAGCCACAAAACGAGAGAGAGGCAGAGAGGGAGAGAGGAGGGCTGGGTGGCAGCTGTTGCATGAGGAGTTTATCTGATTAAATCTCCGGGCCCCATCTCCGGGCCCCTGCCCCTGCCATCAACCAACAACTATAACCCAACCCCCACAAATTCAAGTTCTCCTCTCACCACAATGTGCACGTTCAAAGACACCCTGGGACTCGCTCAACAGGACCAACATTCACTTGAAAATAAGCGAGCCTGATGTGCAAAGTTGCCCCTGTGTTATAAAGACACAATTTATCTTTCAGATAGAATCCCTATCGCTCTCTTCGTCACAGTCACCACTGCCTCTGTGTTCAAAGTGGCTCTGTGACTCACATAAGAAGAAGCACATTAAGTAGAACATATCCTGGATGTTCTAACTGATATCAGTCACTGTGTTGTTGTGTTAGACATCATTTATGTTATCTGGCAGCGGTGAGGGTCTCTCTGTTAGCCTCCCTCCACCCCCAATCTCTCATCCTGTCATTTCCTGGCTCGGTAGGGTATAACCAGCCAGTCAGCCAAAGCACTTAAATACACATCAATATCAGTAGCCTAGCCTACTCCCTCCTTGCCTTCTTTCTCCTCCACACCACCCATTTCCCTCCTCCCTCCCTCCTGTTCTCTCTCTCTTTGGCAACCACAAAGAACTCTATTCTCATGGGCATCACTGACCTCATTCATCTCCCTGTTTTCTCCCTCCTTTAAGACAGTAGATTTGCTCATAGCGTTTACTCTGCATGCTCTCCTCCTTTCCCTTTACATACATCCCTCCATTTTTTAACTCCTTTCATGTTCACATCCTCTTTTCTCTCTCTCCTCCGTCTATTGTCTCTGGCCAACCAAGGCCTGAGGGGAGTGATTGACAAGCAGGCAGGGTAAGAGAAGGGGAGAGCTGTGATAGCAGGAGATGAAAAGCAAGGCTGCCTGCTGGTGGACTGTCTGTCAGGTGGTTGAAATATATTTCATCAATAGACCTCCACCCCGTGGCTATGTTCTTGTACTGCACGACCCCTGCCTAGTCTTGTCAGACTTCTAAAGCCAGACTTTTTTAACTCATTGGCTGTGGGGAATGGGAACACACACACGCACACACACACATACAAAAAACACAGTTTTCAAACTGCAATAACCAGTCCCATATTCCCATGATTTTAAAAAGCTAAAGTCAAAGCATTGCATCATGTTGCACCAGAAATCTAGCCAGTATATGGTAATCTGAGTATTTACTCACAAATATGAAAGATAATGGTTAATAAACTACGGGAAATCAACTAGGCTTCAGTGCTGTAAACCTACTGCCTTCTATTCCCCTGCTAAATGGATAAACCAAACTGCTGGAGTCAGAAACAGATTATTCCCCACATAAAGCAGACAGTGTAACAATGAACTTAGTGTCACCCCATACATCTGCCCTGTAAAACCCTGTCTCCCTCAAGAGGTTTGGTCTGAAGTCAGCAAACTGTGTCTCAACCTCGCGTCGGGGAAGACTGTGGGGGTAAAAGAGCAGAGGTGTGTGTATTGAGATCTGGGGTGTATTTATTAGGCACTAAACGGAAGGAAACAGAATAAAACAGTGAGGGACTACCTAAACATTTCCAATCAGAAAGGCTCAATTTTGTTTTACATTGCAAAGCATTTTACTACAGTGTGCCATAATGAATAGGTCAGTGGAGGCTGGTGGGAGGAGCTATAGGAGGATGGGCTCATTGTAATGTCTGGAATGGTATGAAACCATTTATTCCATTCCAGCCATTACAATGAGCCCATCCTCCTATAGCTCCTCCCACCAGCCTCCTCTGGAATATGTTTACCCATGGTGGTGGTGGTGTTGGGAGGCCAGACAGCTGCAGCCTGTGGAGAGCTCCAAGGCCAGCTGTTCCGTCTCATTATGGGGGGGTCAAAAGGACACCACGGGAGGGGAGGGAAAAATAATCACTACATTTTTCATTCAGAGAGCATAAGAGCGTGGTGTGGCAGGACCAGCTAATGATGAGGAGAGAGCTCTTACATTCCCCATAGTCGCCTACGTGGGGAAGATTCTAATTGCGTGGCTCCGTCGCCCATTTTAATTGCCTAGGGTGAACTTGAGCATCCATCCTTTCTTTTATCAGCGCTATATTATCTGATATTGCCTACAAATTAATTATCTCATAACCAATTATTTCCGTAATCCCCAGGCATTATCCAACCATTTATAGATTTTTCCCCGTAACTTGTCACACTTAAAGCTGGAATACTTAGTTGCTAAATACATTTTTGGACTTATAAATTAATATATTTACACCAATTGATTCTTGAAGAATTTAGCTTATAAATGCCTCATGAGTTTAGTTCAACTGTTGTACCTCCTCAAAAACAGAAAATATAAGCTTGTTTTATTCCAATGTTTGTAAACAATATATACTATACAAAAATATAAACGCAACAATTTTAAAGATTTTACTGAGTTACAGTTCGTATAAGGAAATCAGTCAACCGAAATAAATTCATTAGGCCCTAATCTATGGATTTCACTTGACTGGGCAGGAGTGCAGCCATCGCACTCTAACGACTCCTTGTGGCGGGCCGGGCACCTGCAGGCTGACTTCGGTCGTCAGTTGAACGGTGTTTCCTCCGACACATCGGAGCAGCTGGCTTCCGGGTTAAGAAGCGCGGTTTGGCGGGTCATGTTTCAAAGGAAGCATGACTCAACCTTTGCCTCTCCCAAGCCCATTGGGGAGTTCAAGTGATGAGACAAGATCGTAATCACAAAATTGGGGAGAAAAATGGGGTAAAAAGATAAAGATTTAAGAAATAAATACTCCTCACCCCCCCCCTCAGACGATCCCGCAGGTGAAGAAGCTGGATGTGGAGGTCCTGGGCTGGCGTGGTTACACGTGGTCTGGGTTGTGAGGCCGGTTGGACATACTGCCAAATTCTCTCAAATGACATTGGAGGCAGCTTATGGTAGAGAAATGAACATTACATTCTCTGGCAACAGCTCTGGTGGACATTCCTGCAGTCAGCAATCCAAATTGCACGCTCCCTCAAAACTTGAGACATCTGTGGCATTGTGTTGTGTGACAACATTTTAAATAAAAGGCCACTTTAAAATCTGCTAATTTTAAAGTGGCCTTTTATTGTCCCCAGGATAAGGTGCACCTGTGATCATGATGTTTAATCAGCTTCTTGATATGCCACACCTGTCAGGTGGATGGATTTTCTTGGCAAAGGAGAAATGCTCACCAACAGGGATGTAAACAAATTTGTGCATAACGTTTGAGAGAAATAAGCTTTTTGTGCATTTGGAAAATGTCTGGGATTTTTTATTTCAGTTCATGAAACATGGAACGAAGACTTTACATGTTACATTTTTGTTCAGTGTAAATATAAACAAACACTGTATAGCCTCAAGACATGGTTAAAACGATCATTTTGATATCATGGATGTCAGTCCATGCATCCATATCTCGATCTATGAATTTGAGGGTGGTTAAACTTCTTCAGGCCCATCCTTCAGCTTTTACCAAATCAGAGGCGGGGTGACCGCTTTGTTATTGGTTCAATTAAGGATTCTAGCATTAAAATGAACCAAACAGTGGCACACAGTGCTGCAATATGATACATATACAAACCTTCACACACTTTACACACACAGCAGCAGGGTCAGAGGTCAACACGCATTTATTGATCAAAACTGTGAAGGTGAAAAATATATTGATCCGATGCACTGTTGACATAAACTTTGTAGGTGAGAGAGTTAGAGAGAATGAGAGAGAGTGTGTGTGAAGCTTGGATCACCACCAAAACACAAACGTACACAATAATAAAAGTCCAAGATATGGCACAGAGCAACAATGGAGAACTGGGGTCTGGGGCAGTACAGTATAGTATGTACTATGGCACAGGAGAATTACTGCGTGGTGGTGGATGATTAGTCCATGGCACATATACAGTGCATTCGGAAAGTATTCAGACCCCTTCCCCACATTTTGTTACGTCACAGCCTTATTCTAAAATTGATTAAATACACATTTTCCTCATCGATCTACACGCAATATCCCATAATGACGAAGCGAAAACGGACTTTTAGACATTTTTGCAAATGTATTAACAATAAAAAACAGAAATACCTTATTTACATAAGTATTCAGACCCTTTGCTATGAGACCTGAAATCGAGCTCAGGTGCATCCTGTTTCCATTGATCATCCTTGAGATGTTTCTACAACTTGATTGGAGTCCACTTGTGGTAAATTCTATTGATTGGACAGGATTTGGAAAGGCACACACCTGTCTATATAAGGTCCCACAGTTGACAGTGAAGGTCAGACCAAAAACCAAGTCATGAGGTCGAAGGAATTGTCCATAGAGCTCCGAGACAGGATTGGGTCAAGGCACAGATCTGGGGAAGGGTACCAAAAAATGCTTACAGTGTACATGCAGAGTCTGTGTAAATACCAATGGCTCTAGGGCAGTGTTTGTTAGTGGAAAAGCATCTATGGTATTGTATAAGGGAAGACTGAAGACGGGAGATGTTCATTGGTTCAAAGGCAGTGAGTGTCTATGGTAGAGGCTGTATCTGTGGTACATCAGAGATACTGGTGCTAAGACTGGGGAGACAAATACTTCACTGTAGGGTGAATCATTTATACACTTTCTTTTATCAACAATAAATAGAGTGGGTGTAATACAGGGTGTATGTCACATACATAACTATGTGGGTACTTCAAAGGGCTTCAATTGGGGGAAAAGAAAAGCCTATTGCTATCTACATTATTACCTTTGAAATGTCTATGTGTATTTCATCTATGCTATGGGATAGGCTAGTGATATTTTTGTCCGTTATTGGGCCTTATATTTGGGGCAGTTCATGGGGCTATAGTTGGAGTATTTGGGGCAGTTGTTGGGGCTATAATTCTGGCTCTAGTTGGGGTATTTGGGTCAGTTCTTGGGGCTATATTTCTGGCTCTAGTTGGGGTATTTGGGGCTATAGCTGTGGAATGGGAGGAAGGTGAAGAGTGTCCAGTGCGCTATGGTAGAGCTCTCTCAGTGCTCTTAACAACTGCAGCCGACAGAACATCTGATTGAAGAGGTGAGGCAACGGCTCCTGTAGAGGGGGGTAGAGATGGGGTTAGAGAGAGACAGATTGAAAAAGAGGGGGCAGGGGTTATGGACTGAACTTGGTGTGAACTTTAATCAGTTGAAATCAAAATCATCTGTACTGTCTGTCAGTACACCATGTTTTCAGGCCTGGTATGGTCGGTGATAGGCTATTAACACAATGTGTCAAACATCGGGGGGCATCACACATGCAAACATATATTTAATTATACATACTGCGAGACCACATGCTGTAATTACACTAAGAGCAGTCTCCCATTAAACCTAACCTAATTTAACTACCCCCACCCTCAACACAGACGGACGGACGGACAGACAGGACAGACAATCATAGCGGCAAAATGAGGGAGTGCTCACCCCAAGGACGTGGACTCTGTTGTAATAGGAGCTAAAATCCTTACTGAGGGACACCAGGAACTTGCAGATCTGGGAGACACATTGCACACACATTAAACATACATTATATGAGCATTCATTTATCTATATCAACTGATATTTCATTGCACTTATATACATTTTTACATCTCACCTGTTCAGTCTTCAGGTTGACTCTGGCCCCTCCTCCATCACACTCCAACGTCTGTCCTGTTTGGTCGAGAAGCTCCGAGAATGGAATGAGGTAATTGAACAGAAGAAGCCACTCCCCCTATGAAACAGGAAGAGACACCATGACTGTCGAGAACAGCGATCTCTAGAGGACCAGAGTAAAAATGAAACACATCTAGGCCCATATTCACAAAGCACCTCAGAGTAGAAGTGCTAGGAAGAATCCAGGATCAGGCCCCCCCCCCATCCCACAGGAGGTTGGTGGCACCTTAATTGGGAGAACGGGCTTGTGGTAATGACTGGAGCGGAATTAGTGGAATGTATCAAATACATCAAACTCATGGTTTCCAGGTGTTTGATGCCATTCCATTCGCTCCGGATATTATTGTGAGCTGTTCTCCCATCAGCAGCCCCCTGTGCCCCATCCATATAATGACCTAACAGACTAAACTGATCCTTGATCAGCACACCTACTCTGAGACACTTTGTGAATACAGGCCCTGTAGCTCGTGCTGTGGAGGAGTCATTTAACCAACGATAGGCCTACCTCTTCTTTTAGAGCTGAGAAGTCCAACTGGGAGCCCTCTGGGATTTCAGGGTAAAGTCCTGTAGGATGCAAATAAGTAGGAACTGATCATGCAGCATGACAATAAAGACAGAGTACAACATAGGATGTACATGTTTGCTTGGTGTGGTCTGGACTAGTACGCGTATAGAACATGGCAGTGTAGAGGCGGCAGGTAGCCTAGCGGTTAAGAGCTTTGGGCCAGTAACCGAAAGGTCGCTGGGTCGAATCCCCGAGCCGACTTGGTGAAAAATCTGTCGATGCACCCTTCAGCAAGGCACTTAACCCTAATTGCTCCTATAAGTCACTCTGGATAAGAGCGTATGACAAATGTATATACAACTGTGTGGTTCAGATGGCACAGTTGGATGAGGAAGCTCTGGTTTGACTACAACATAGGCCACATACTGTAGTGTGTATGTGGCGTGGGTCACTTTGGATAATGGTGCGTTCAAAACAACTGGGAGCTCGGAAAAATACAAGGTCAAATCATGACGTCAGTGATCTTCAGGTCGGAGCTCTAGAAAGAGGCCCGTTTTCCGAGTTGGATGACCGTTCAAATACATTTTTCTCAGTTGGAGCTAATTTATTTCACAGTTCCCAGTTGTTTTGAACGCACTGAGGTCAGAAGTCGGATATTTCCCAGTTGTTTTGAACACGGCATTATCAAGTCAGTCACGTCTGCTTAATGACATCATCATATCCATCATCATCCTGTTGCCTTGCGTGTCCCCCGTCTCACCTTTCTCCACACCTCGCTCGTAGCTGTCAAATAGGGTGTGCAGCCGAGCACAGTTGTACATGACGAAGACTCCGCCTCTGGGACCCTTGGTGGACACGCTGCCTTCCCTCAGCACGTCCAGAGTGACCTGTGTGTGAAAACAGCTATCAGTCTGCCAGTCAGCTCTGACTCAACACAACACCAGCCAGACACAAACCCCCTGGAGAGCAAGGTAGGCCAGCACTCTACAGAGCTATACCAGTTCATATACAGTATGTTGCCTTAGAAATAATAAGGTTCATGAAATCAACATCTTACTGAGATAAGATAACATTCATATATTAGCAATTTCTGAGACTCACTTAGATAATTCATTTGATGATACAGCAGTAACAATACAAGGATATAACATATATAGAAGAGACAGGAATGCTTATGGGGGAGGTGTTGCTTGCTATATACAGTGGGGGAAAAAAGTATTTAGTCAGCCACCAATTGTGCAAGTTCTCCCACTTAAAAAGATGAGAGAGGCCTGTAATTTTCATCATAGGTACACGTCAACTATGACAGACAAAATTAGAATTTATTTTCCAGAAAATCACAGTAGGATTTTTTATGATTTTATTTGCAAATTATGGTGGAAAATAAGTATTTGGTCAATAACGAAAGTTTCTCAATACTTTGTTATATACCCTTTGTTGGCAATGACACAGGTCAAACGTTTTCTGTAAGTCTTCACAAGGTTTTCACACACTGTTGCTGGTATTTTGGCCCATTCCTCCATGCAGATCTCCTCTAGAGCAGTGATGTTTTGGGGCTGTCGCTGGGACAACACGGACTTTCAACTCCCTCCAAAGATTTTCTATGGGGTTGAGATCTGGAGACTGGCTAGGCCACTCCAGGACCTTGAAATGCTTCTTACGAAGCCACTCCTTCGTTGCCCGGGCGGTGTGTTTGGGATCATTGTCATGCTGAAAGACCCAGCCACGTTTCATCTTCAATGCCCTTGCTGATGGAAGGAGGTTTTCACTCAAAATCTCACGATACATGGCCCCATTCATTCTTTCCTTTACACGGATCAGTCGTCCTGGTCCTTTTGCAGAAAAACAGCCCCAAAGCATGATGTTTCCACCCCATGCTTCACAGTAGGTATGGTGTTCTTTGGATGCAACTCAGCATTCTTTGTCCTCCAAACACGACAAGTTGAGTTTTTACCAAAAAGTTCTATTTTGGTTTCATCTGACCATATGACATTCTCCTAATCCTCTTCTGGATCATCCAAATGCACTCTAGCAAACTTCAGACGGGCCTGGACATGTACTGGCTTAAGCAGGGGAACACGTCTGGCACTGCAGGATTTGAGTCCCTGGCGGCGTAGTGTGTTACTGATGGTAGGCTTTGTTACTTTGGTCCCAGCTCTCTGCAGATCATTCACTAGGTCCCCCCGTGTGGTTCTGGGATTTTTACTCACCGTTCTTGTGATCATTTTGACCCCACAGGGTGAGATCTTGCGTGGAGCCCCAGATCGAGGGAGATTATCAGTGGTCTTGTATGTCTTCCATTTCCTAATAATTGCTCCCACAGTTGATTTCTTCAAACCAAGCTGCTTACCTATTGCAGATTCAGTCTTCCCAGCCTGGTGCAGGTCTACAATTTTGTTTCTGGTGTCCTTTGACAGCTCTTTGGTCTTGGCCATAGTGGAGTTTGGAGTGTGACTGTTTGAGGTTGTGGACAGGTGTCTTTTATACTGATAACAAGTTCAAACAGGTGCCATTAATACAGGTAACGAGTGGAGGTCAGAGGAGCCTCTTAAAGAAGAAGTTACAGGTCTGTGAGAGCCAGAAATCTTGCTTGTTTGTAGGTGACCAAATACTTATTTTCCACCATAATTTGCAAATAAATTCATTAAAAATCCTACAATGTGATTTTCTGGAGAAAAAAAATCTCAATTTGTCTGTCATAGTTGACGTGTACCTACAGTGAGGGAAAAAAAGTATTTGATCCCCTGCTGATTTTGTACGTTTGCCCACTGACAAAGACATGATCAGTCTATAATTTTAATGGTAGGTTTATTTGAACAGTGAGAGACAGAATAACAACAAAAAAATCCAGAAAAACGCATGTCAAAAATGTTATAAATTGATTTGCATTTTAATGAGGGAAATAAGTATTTGACCCCTCTGCAAAACATGACTTAGTACTAGGTGGCAAAACCTTTGTTGGCAATCACAGAGGTCAGATGTTTCTTGTAGTTGGCCACCAGGTTTGCACACATCTCAGGAGGGATTTTGTTCCACTCCTCTTTGCAGATCTACTCCAAGTCATAAAGGTTTCGAGGCTGACGTTTGGCAACTCGAACCTTCAGCTCCCTCCACAGATTTTCTATGGGATTAAGGTCTGGAGACTGGCTAGACCACTCCAGGACCTTAATGTGCTTCTTCTTGAGCCACTCCTTTGTTGCCTTGGCCGTGTGTTTTGGGTCATTGTCATGCTGGAATACCCATCCACAACCCATTTTCAATGCCCTGGCTGAGGGAAGGAGGTTCTCACCCAAGATTTGACGGGACATGGCCCCGTCCATCGTCCCTTTGATGCGGTGAAGTTGTCCTGTCCCCTTAGCAGAAAAGCACCCCCAAAGCATAATGTTTCCACCTCCATGTTTGACGGTGGGGATGGTGTTCTTGGGGTCATAGGCAGCATTCCTCCTCCTCCAAACACGGCGAGTTGAGTTGATGCCAAAGAGCTCGATTTTGGTCTCATCTGACCACAACACTTTCACCCAGTTCTCCTCTGAATCATTCAGATGTTAATTGGCAAACTTCAGACGGGCCTGTATATGTGCTTTCTTGAGCAGGGGGACCTTGCGGGCGCTGCAGGATTTCAGTCCTTCACGGCGTAGTGTGTTACCAATTGTTTTCTTGGTGACTATGGTCCAGGCTGACAAGATCCTCCTGTGTAGTTCTGTGCTGATTCCTCACCATTCTCATGATCATTGCAACGCCACAAGGTGAGATCTTGCATGGAGCCCCAGGCCGAGGGAGATTGACAGTTATTTTGTTTCTTCCATTTGCGAATAATCGCACCAACTGTTGTCACCTTCTCACCAAGCTGCTTGGCGATGGTCTTGTAGCCCATTCCAGCCTTGTGTAGGTCTACAATCTTGTCCCTGACATACTTGGAGATCTCTTTGGTCTTGGCCAAGGTGGAGAGTTTGGAATCTGATTGATTGATTTCTTCTGCGGAGAGGTGTCTTTTATACAGGTAACAAGCAGAGATTAGGAGCACTCCCTTTAAGAGTGTGCTCCTAATCTCAGCTCGTTACCTGTATAAAAGAAACCTGGGAGCCAGAAATCTTTCTGATTGAGAAGGGGTCAAATACTTATTTCCCTCATTAAAATGCAAATCAATTTATAACATTTTTGACATGCGTTCTTCTGGATTTTTTTGTTGTTATTCTCTCTCACTGTTCAAATAAATATACCATTAAAATTATAGACTGATCATGTCTTTGTCAGTGGGCAAACGTACAAAATCAGCAGGGGATCAAATACTTTTTTCCCTCACTGTATGATGAAAATTACAGGCCTCTCATCTTTTTAAGTGGGAGAACATGCACAATTGGTGGCTGACTAAATACTGTATTATTATATATATATATATATATATATATATATATATATATATATATATATATATATATATATATATATATATATATATATATACACACATACATACACACACACACACAAACAGTGGGGAGAACAAGTATTTGATACACTGCCGATTTTGCAGGTTTTCCTACTTACAAAGCATGTAGAGGTCTGTCATTTTTATCATAGGTACACTTCAACTGTGAGAGACGGAATCTAAAACAAAAATCCAGAAAATCACATTGTATGATTTTTAAGTAATTCATTTGCATTTTATTGCATGACATAAGTATTTGATCACCTACCAACCAGTAAGAATTCCAGCTTTCACAGACCTGTTAGTTTTTCTTTAAGAAGCCCTCCTGTTCTCCACTCATTACCTGTATTAACTGCACCTGTTTGAACTCGTTACCTGTATAAAAGACACCTGTCCACACACTCAATCAAACAGACTCCAACCTCTCCACAAAGGCCAAGACCAGAGAGCTGTGTAAGGACATCAGGGATAAAATTGTAGACCTGCACAAGGCTGGGATGGGCTACAGGACAATAGGCAAGCAGCTTGGTGAGAAGGCAACAACTGTTGGCGCAATTATTAGAAAATGGAAGAAGTTCAAGATGACGGTCATTCACCCTCGGTCTGGGGCTCCATGCAAGATCTCACCTCGTGGGGCATCAATGATCATGAGGAAGGTGAGGGATCTGCCCAAAACTACACGGCAGGACCTGGTCAATGACCTGAAGAGAGCTGGGACCACAGTCTCAAAGAAAACCATTAGTAACACACTACGCCATCATGGAATAAAATCCTGCAGCGCAAGCAAGGTCCCCCTGCTCAAGTCAGCGCATGTCCAGGCCCGTCTGAAGTTTGCCAATGACCATCTGGATGATCCAGAGGAGGAATGGGAGAAGGTCATGTGGTCTGATGAGACAAAAATATAAACTTTTTGGTCTAAACTCCACTCGCCGTGTTTGGAGGAAGAAGAAGGATGAGTACAACCCCAAATAACACCATCCCAACCGTGAAGCGTGGAGGTGGAAACATCATTCTTTGGGGATGCTTTTCTGCAAAGGGGACAGGACGACTGCACCGTATTGAGGGGAGGATGGATGGGGCCATGTATCGCGAGATCTTGGCCAACAACCTCCTTCCCTCAGTAAGAGCATTGAAGATGGGTCGTGGCTGGGTCTTCCAGCATGACAACGACCCGAAACACACAGCCAGGGCAACTAAGGAGTGGCTCCGTAAGAAGCATCTCAAGGTCCTGGAGTGGCCTAGCCAGTCTCCAGACCTGAACCCAATAGAAAATATTTGGAGGGAGCTGAAAGTCCGTATTGTCCAGCGACAGCCCCGAAACCTGAAGGATCTGGAGAAGGTCTGTATGGAGGAGTGGCCCAAAATCCCTGCTGCAGTGTGTGCAAACCTGGTCAAGACCTACAGGAAACGTATGATCTCTGTAATTGCAAACAAAGGTTTCTGTACCAAATATTAAGTTCTGCTTTTCTGATGTATCAAATACTTATGTCATGCAATAAAAATGCAAATTAATTACTTAAAAATCATACAATGTGATTTTCTGGATTTTTGTTTTAGATTCAGAGCCATATGCCTGTAATATTTACAGAAGATCTTATGTCAAGTGTTATTGAAGTGTTGTGGTTGCAGGTTCACAAGGCACATCTAAAGCCTTTTCTTTTGGGGTGATGCTATAGGCCACCAAGTGCTCACAGTCAGTATCTAAATAATATGTGTGAAATGGGCGGCAGGTAGCTTAGTGGTTAAGAGCGTTGTGCTAGTAACCGAAAGGTCGATGGTTCTAATCCCCGAGCAGACTAGGTGAAAAATCTGTCGATGTGCCCTTGAGCAAGGCACTTAACCCTAATTGCTCCTGTAAGTCGCTCTGGATAAGAGCGTCTGCTAAATAAAATGTATTTATTTATGTATTAAATGCTTGATAGTGTATGTGATGTAGACAGGAGAGGTCTACTTTTTTTGGGACCTGAATAGACTGGTTTTCATCAAGCTGTCCGCTCAAAAGGAAGGTTCTCACTGTACTACTACTTACTAATCAACCTACAAACACTACAGGAACAAGATCATCCACATGTACAGTTGAAGTCGAAAGTTTACCTACACTTAGGTTGGAGTCATTAAAACTTGTTTCTCAACCACTCCACAAATGTATTGTTAATAAACTATAGTTTTAGCAAGTCCGTTGGGACATCTACTTTGTGCATGACAAGTAATCTTTCCAACAATTGTTTACAGACAGATTATTTCACTGTATCACAATTCCAGTGGGTCAGAAGTTTACATACACCAAGTTGCCTGTGCCTTTAAACAGCTTTGAAAATTCCACAAAATGATGTCATGGCTTTAGAAGCTTCTGATAGGCTAATTGACATCATTTGAGTCAATTGGAGGTGTACCTGTGGATGTATTTCAAGGCCTACCTTCAAACTCAGTGCCTCTTTGCTTGACATCATGGGGAAAATCAATAGAAATCAGCCAAGACCTCAGACAAAAAATTGTAGACCTCCACAAGTCTGGTTCATCCTTGGGAGCAATTTCCAAACGCCTTAGGTACCACGTTCATCTGTACAAACAATAGTACGCAAGTATAAACACCATGGGACCACGCAGCCGTCATACCACTCAGGAAGGAGACGCGTTCTGTCTCCTAGAGATTAACGTACTTTGGTGCAAATCAATCCCAGAACAACAGCAAAGGACCTTGTGAAGATGCTGGAGGAAACAGGTACAAAAGTATCTATATTTTACATTTACATCATTTAGCAGACGCTCTTATCCAGAGCGACTTACAAATAGGTGCATTCACCTTATAGCCAGTGGGATAACCACTTTACAATGTTTTTTTTTTTTTTTTTTGGGGGGGGGGGGGTTGGAGTAAAGGATTACTTTATCCTATCCCAGGTATTCCTTAAAGAGGTGGGGTTTCAAATGTCTCCGGAAGGTGGTGAGTGAGTAAATCCACAGTAAAAACGAGTCCTATATCGACATAACCTGAAAGGCCGCTTAGCAAGGAAGCCACTGCTCCAAAACCGCCATAAAAAAAAGCCAGACTACGGTTTGCAACTGCACATGGGAACAAAGATCGTACTTTTTGGAGAAATGTCCTCTGGTCTGATTAAACAAAAATATAACTGTTTGGCCATAATGACCATCGTTATGTTTGGAGTAAAAAGGGGGTGGCTTGCAAGCCGAAGAACACCATCCCAACCGTGAAGCACGGGGGTGGCAGCATCATGCTGTGGGGGTACTTTCTGCAGGAGGGACTGGTGCACTTCACAAAACAGATGGCATCATGAGGAAGGAAAATTCTGTGGACATATTGAATCAACATCTCAAGACATCTGTCAGGAAGTTAAAGCTTGGCCGCAAATGGGTCTTCCAAATGGACAATGACCTCAAGCATACTTCCAAAGTTGTGGCAAAATGGCTTAAGGACAACAAAGTCAAGGTATTGGAGTGGCCATCACAAAGCCCTGACCTCAATCCTATAGAAAATATGTGGGCAGAACTGAAAAGCGTGTGAGAGCACAACCTCTGTCAGGAGGAATGGGCCAAAATTCACCCAACGTATTGTGGGAAGCTTGTGGAAGGCTACCTGAAACGTTTGACCCAGGTTAAACAATTTAAAAGGCAATGCTACCAAATACTAATTGAGTGTATGTAAACTTCAGACCCACTGGAAATGTGATGAAATAAATAAAAGCTGAAATAAATCGTTCTCTCTACTATTTTTCTGACATTTCACATTCTTAAAATAAAGTTGTGATCCTAACTGACCTAAAACAGGGCATTTTTACTGGGATTAAATGTCAGGAATTGTGAAAAACTATGTATGTATGTAAATTTACAACTTCAACTGTATTGATCACATTTTTACTAATACTGTAGAACTTTGTTCTAAAGTTGTATCTGTACCAATTGGATGCAGTGATCACAATATAGTGGCTATATCCAGGAAAACAAAAGTTCCAAAAGATGGGCCTAAAAATTGTATAGGAGATCATAAATATTATTTTGCTGTGACTCTTATATGGATGATGTTGAAAATACACTACATGAACAAAAGTATGTGGACACCTGCTCGTCGAACATCTCATTCCAAAATCAGGGTCTTTAATATGGAGTTGGTCCTCCCTTTGCTGCTATAACAGCCTCAACTCTTCTGGGAAGGCTTTCCACCAGATGTTGGAACATTGTTGCGGGGACTTGCTTTCATTCAGCCACAAGAGCATTAGTGAGGTCGGGCACTGATGTTGGGCGATTAGGCCTGGCTCGCAGTCTGCGTTCCAATTCTTCCCAAAGATATTCGATGGGGTTGAGGTCAGGGCTCTGTGCAGGCCAGTCAAGTTCTTCCACACCGATAACAACAAATCATTTCTATATGGACCTCGCTTTGTGTATGAGGGCATTGTTATGCTGAAACAGGAAAGGGCCTTCCCCAAACTGTTGCCACGAAGTTGGAAGCACAGAATTTTCTTGAATGTCATTGTATGCTGTAGCGTTACGATTTCCCTTCACTGGAACTAAGGGGCCTAGCCAGAACCATGAAAAACAGCCCCAGACCATTATTCCTCCTCCACTAAACTTTACAGTTGGCACTACGCATTGGGGCAGGTAGCATTCTCCTGGCATCCACCAAACCCAGATTTGTCTGTCGGACTGCCAGATGGTGAAGCGTGATTCATCACTCCAGAGAACGCGTTTCCACTGATCCAGCGTCCAATGGCGGTGAGCTTTACACCACTCCAACATTGAGCCATTGTACTCATGCATAAAAAAACTAATAATTAAATAATTTTGTAAAGTTAGTGTGGGAGAGGTGGAAAATGTATTGTTATCGATCAATAATGACAACGCTCCTAGCATTGACAACTTAGATGGAAAGCTACTGAGGATGGTAGCTGACTATAGCCACTCCTATCTGTCATATCTTTAAATCTGAGCCTAGAGGCCTGGATGGAAGCCAAAGTCATTCCGCTACCCAAGAGTGGTAAAGCGGTCTTTACTGGTTCTAACAACAAACGTATCAGCTTGCTGCCAGCTCTTAGCAAACTCTTGGAAAACATTGTGTTTCACAAAATACAATGCTATTTCTCTATAAACAAATTAACAGAATTTCAGCATGATTATAGAGAAGGGCACTCAACATGTACTGCACTGACACAAATGACTGATAATTGGTTGAAAGAAATTGATGTTTATTGTGGGAGCTGTACTGTTATATTTCAGTGCAGCCTTTGATAATATTGACCATAACCTGTTGTTGAGAAAACATATGCGTTATGGCTTTTCAACCACTGCCATATCGTGGATTCAGAGCTATCTACAGTGAGGGAAAAAAGTATTTGATCTCCTGCTGAGTTTGCCCACTTACAAAGAAATGATCAGTCTATAATTTTAATGGTAGGTTTATTTGAACAGTGAGAGACAGAATAACAACAACAAAAATCCTGAAAAATGCATGTCAAAAATGTTATAAATTGATTTGCATTTTAATGAGGGAAATAAGTATTTGACCCCCTCTCAATCAGAAAGATTTCTGGCTCCCAGGTGTCTTTTATACAGGTAAAGAGCTGAGGTTAGGAGCACACAAGATTGTAGACCTACACAAGGCTGGAGTGGGCTACAAGACCATCGCCAAGCAGCATGGTGAGAAGGTGACAACAGTTGGTGTGATTATTCGCAAATGGAAGAAACACAAAAAAACTGTCAATCTCCCTCGGCCTGGGGCTCCATGCAAGATCGCACCTCGTGGAGTTGCAATGATCATGAGAACGGTGAGGAATCAGCCCAGAACTACACGGGAGGATCTTGTCAATGATCTCAAGGCAGCTGGGACCATAGTCACCAAGAAAACAATTGGTAACACACTACGCCGTGAAGGACTGAAATCCTGCAGCGCCCGCAAGGTCCCCCTGCTCAAGAAAGCACATATACAGGCCCATCTGAAGTTTGCCAATGAACATCTGAATGATTCAGAGGAGAACTGGGTGAAAGTGTTGTGGTCAGATGAGACCAAAATTGAGCTCTTTGGCATCAACTCAACTCACCGTGTTTGGAGGAGGAGGAATGCTGCCTATGACCCCAAGAACACCATCCCCACCGTCAAACATGGAGGTGGAAACATTATGCTTTGGGGGTGTTTTTCTGCTAAGGGGACAGGACAACTTCACCGCATCAAAGGGACGATGGACGGGGCCATGTACCGTCAAATCTTGGGTGAGAACCTCCTTCCCTCAGCCAGGGCATTGAAAATGGGTCGTGAATGGGTATTCCAGCATGACAATGACCCAAAACACACGGCCAAGGCAACAAAGGAGTGGCTCAAGAAGAAGCACATTAAGGTCTTGCAGTGGCCTAGCCAGTCTCCAGACCTTAATCCCATAGAAAATCTGTGGAGGGAGCTGAAGGTTCGAGTTGCCAAACGTCAGCCTCGAAACCTTAATGACTTGGAGAAGATCTGCAAAGAGGAGTGGGACAAAATCCCTCCTGAGATGTGTGCAAACCTGGTGGCCAACTACAAGAAACGTCTGACCTCTGTGATTGCCAACAAGGGTTTTGCCACCAAGTACTAAGTCATGTTTTGCAGAGGGGTCAAATACTTATTTCCCTCAATAAAATGCAAATCTATTTATAACATTTTTGACATGCTTTTTTCAGGATTTTTTTGTTGTTACTCTGTCTCTCACTGTTCAAATAAACCTACCATTAAAATTATAGACTGATCATGTCTTTGTTAGTGGGCAAACGTACAAAATCAGCAGGGGATCAAATACTTTTTTCCCTCACTGTATCTAATAGAACTGAGGGTTTTCTTTAATGGTAGCTTCTCTAATGTCAAACATGTAAAGTGTGGTGTACCGCAGCGCAGCTCTCTAGGTCCTCTACTCCTTTCTATTTTTACTAATGACCTGCCACTGGCAGCAAACAAAGCATGTGTGTCCATGTATGCTGATGATTCAAGCATATACAGTGCCTTGCAAAAGTATTCATCCCCCTTTGGGTTTTTCCTTTTTTGTTGCATTACAATCCGTCATTTAAATGGATTTTTATTTGGATTTCATGTAATGGACATACACAAAATAGTCCAAATTGGTGAAGTGAAATGAAAAAAATAACTTCAAAAAAATAAATAACAGAAAAATGGTGCGTGCATATGTATTCACCCCCTTTGCTATGAAGCCCCTAAATAAGATCTGGTGCAACCAATTACCTTCAGAAGTCACATAATTAGTTAAATAAAGTCCACCTGTGTGCAATCTAAGTGTCACATGATCTGTCACATGATCTATATACACATGAGTATATATATTTACATTTACATTTTAGTCATTTAGCAGACGCTCTTATCCAGAGCAACTTACAGTTAGTGAGTGCATACATTTTTTTTTATTTAATTTTTTCATACTGGCCCCCCGTGCGAATCGAACCCACAACCCTGGCGTTGCAAGCGCTATGCTCTACCAACTGAGCGACACAGGACTTATTATATATATATATATATATATATATATATATATATATATATATATATATATATATATATATATATATATACACACACACACACACGTTCTGAGGAGCTCTCCAAGGAGCTCTCCAAACAGGTCAGGGACAAAGTTGTGGAGAAGTACAGATCAGGGTTGGGTTATAAAAAAATATCAGAAACTTCGAACATCCCACAGAGTACCATTAAATCCATTATTAAAAAATGGAAAGAATATGGCACCACAACAAACCTGCCAAGAGAGGGCCACCCACCAAAACTCACGGACCAGGAAGGAGGGCATTAATCAGAGAGCCAACAAAGAGACCAAAGATAACCCTGAAGGAGCTGCAAAGCTCCACAGCGGAGATTGTAGTATCTGTCCATAGGACCACTTTAAGCCGTACACTCCACAGAGCTGGGCTTTACAGAAGAGTGGCCAGAAAAAAAGCCATTGCTTAAAGAAAAAAATAAGCAAACACGTTTGGTGTTCGCCAAAAGGCATGTGGGAGACTCCCCAAACATATGGAAGAAGGTACTCTTGTCAGATGAGACTAAAATGTAGCTTTTTGGCCATCAAGGAAAATGCTATGTCTGGAGCAAACCCAACACCTCTCATCACCCCGAGAACACCATCCCGGCAGGGACTGGGTAACTGGTCAAAATTGAAGGAATAATGGATGCCGCTAAATACAGGGAAATTCTTGAGGGAAACCTGTTTCAGTCTTCCAGAGATTTGAGACAGGGACATGCCGAGAGGTGAGTTCAGATTGGTCTGCCATGTAGCACTCTTCTGTCTATAACATGAGCTGCTTAGTATGTGTAGGTAATCCTTTCTAAAGCTGCTTTTTTGAAAGATATCATGCAGAACTGCACAAGTGTTGCTAAGGCTCTCCACTTTCTGGAGGACAGAATTTTGAAATCAGTGGAATGCCCGGTGGAAGCAGAGTATGATAGCTACGGAGATGGAGAAAATTCAGGCGTTTGATTGCAAATGCAGAGGGAGTCAAAAAGAGAACACAGAAGGCTGTTGTATAAAACTCCTGTCTCCGGATGACATCTTCAAACTAAGGGTAACCATGGCATCCGTGACACAGGGAGAGAAGTGTTCATCCATGTATGCGGGTAAGAGAGTCTCGCTAGCTACGTTTTCAGATCTTATACATTTCTAAATTTTGTCATTAAGTTGTTTTCATTGTTAAAGCGTACTGTTAGTTAGCTAGCTAACGTTAGTTGGCTGGCTCGCTAGCTAACATTACGTGTATGATCTGTGTAGTAATAATATTCGTATCTTAGAGCCATTTGCATTGCCATTTGTAGCACAACGTTAAGTAGCTAGCTAACATGGAACCTAGCTAGTTTGTTAGCTTTAGCTACCTGTAGATTCATGCAGGGTAGTAACGTTATGAGTTGGGATTATGGTTCATTGTTTAGCTAGCTAGCTACATGTCTAAACAAAAAGACTCCACTATGCAAGTAACCATTTCACTGTACCGTTTACACCTTATGTAGCCTGTGCATGTGACAAATAAACGTTGATTATATTTGATATAGTGTGTGTTTACCAGAGATGGTAATGTGAAGAAAAACATGACCTGCACCAAAGTCAAATTAGGATATAAGGTTAGGCCCACGAGGCAGCGTCCAAGATCTACAATTCTCAGGTAGAATGCCCTGCCTTTATTTCGTCACACTCACAATCATGTAGTAACCAAAAAAGTGTTAAACAAATCAAAATATGTTATATTTGAGATTCTTCAAATAGCCACCCTTTGCCTTGATGACAGCTTTGCACACTCTTGGCATTCTCTCAACCAACTTCACCTGGAATGCTTTTCAAACAATCTTGAAAGAGTTCCCACATATGCTGAGCACTTGTTGGCTGCTTTTCCTTCACTCTGCGGTCCTACTCATCCCAAACCATCTCAATTGGGTTGAGGTCGGGGGATTGTGGAGGCCAGGTCATCTGATACAGCACTCCATCACTCTCCTTCTTGGTAAAATAGCCCTTACACAGCCTGGGAGGTGTGTTGGGTCATTGTCCTGTTGATAGTCACACTAAGCCCAAACCAGATGGGATGGCGTATCGCTGCAGAATGCTGTGGTAGCCATGCTGGTTAAGTGTGCCTTGAATTCTAAATAAATCACAGACAGTGTCACCAGCAAAGCACCCACCCCCACACCATAACACCTCCTCCTCCATGCTTTACTGTGGGAAATACACATGCAGAGATCATCCATTCACCAACACCGCATCTCACAAAGACACAGCGGTTGGAACCAAAAATCTCAAATTTGGACTCCAGACCAAAAGGAAAAATGTCCATTGCTCGTGTTTCTTGGCCCAAGCAAGTTTCTTCTTCTTATTGGTGTCCTTTAGTAGTGGTTTCTTTGCAGTAATTCGACCATGAAGGCCTGATTCACACAGTCTCCTCTGAAAAGTTGATGTTGAGATGTTACTTGAACTCTGTGAAGCATTTATTTGGGCTGCAATTTCTGAGGCTGGTAAATCTAATGAACTTATCCTCTGCAGCAGAGGTAACTCTGGGACTTCCATTCCTGTGGCGGTCTTCATGAGAGCCAGTTTCATTGTAGCGCTTGATGGTTTCTGCGACTGCACTTGAAGAAACTTTCAAAGTTCTTGAAATTTTCCAGATTGACTGACCATGTCTTAAAGTAATGATGGACTGTCATTTCTCTTTGCTTATTTGAGCTGTTCTTGCCATAATATGGACTTGATATTTTACCAAATAGGGCTATATTCTGTATACCCCCCCCCTACCTTGTCACAACACAACTGATTGGCTCAAACGCATTAAGAAGGAAATACATTCCACAAATTAACTTTTAAGAAGGCACACCTGTTAACTGAAATGCATTCCAGGTGACTACCTCATGAAGCTGAGAGTGTGCAAAGCTGTCATCAAGGCAAAGGGTGGCTTTTCGAAGAATCTCAAATTTAAAATATATTTTGATTTGTTTTTAAAAAATGTGGTTACTACATGATTCCATATGTGTTATTTCATAGTTTTGATATCTTCACTATTATTCTACAATGTAAAAAAAAAGAAAAAAAGAAAGAAAAACCCTTGAATGAGTAGGTGTGTCCAAACTTTTGACTTGTAGTGTATATACTGAACAAAAATATAAACGCAACATGTAAAGTGTTGGCCCCAAGTTTCATAAGCTGAAATAAAAGATCCCATGTACAAAAAGCTTATTTTTCAAAAAATGTGTGCACAAATTTGTTTACATCCCTGTTAGTGAACATTTATCCTTTGCCAAAGTAATCCATCCACCAGACAGGCGTGGCATATCAAGAAGCTGATTAAACAGCACGATCATTAAACAGGTGCACCTTGTGCTGGGGACAATAAAAGGCCACACTAAAATGTGCCGTTTTGTCACACAACACAATGCCACAGACGTCTCAAGTTTTGAGGGAGTGTGCAATTGGCATGCTGACTGCAGGAATGTCCACCAGAGCTGTTGCCAGATAATTGAATGTTCATTTCTCTACCATAAGCCGCCTCCAACATCTTTTTAGAGAATTTGGCAGTACGCCCAACCAGCCTCACAACCGCAGAACATGTGTAACCACACCAGCCCATGGCTGCGCCCCTGCCCAGTCATGTGACATCCATAGATTAGGGCCTAATGAATTTACTTCAATCGACAGATTTTCTTATATGAACTGAAACTCAGTAAAATCATTGAAATTGTTGGATGTTGTGTTTATGTTTTTGTTCAGTATAGATTAAATGGTTACAAAGATGGGGAGAGGTCTGTCCGTAATAAAGAGATGCTCTGCTTTTTTGACACCACACTCCACAAAGCAAGTCCTGCAGGCTCTAGTTTTATCTTATCTTGATTATTGTCCAGTCATATGGTCAAGTGCTGCAAAGAAGGACCTAGTTAAGCTGCAGCTGGCACAGAACAGAGCGGCACGTCTTGCTCTTCATTGTAATCAGAGGGCTAATATTAATACTATGCATGCTAGTCTCTCTTGGCTAAGAGTTGAGGAAACACTGACTGCATCACTTCTTGTTTTTATAAGAAACATTAATTCCTAATTGTTTGCAGTCAACTTACACACACACTTACCCCAACAGACATGCCACCAGAGGTATTTTCACAGTCCCCAGGTCCAGAACAAATGCAAGGAAACATACAGTATTATACAGAGCCATGAGTGCATGGAACTCCCTTCCATCTTATATAGCGCAAGTGAACAGCAAAACTGGTTTCAGAAAACAACTAAAGTAACACCTCACGGCACAACGCCTCTCCCCCATGTGACCTACTTGTTGTGTGTATGTACTCACATGTATGTGTAACTGAGATGCACAGACACACTACATGTTCATGTTTTTAAATGTATATCAATTGTAAAGTATTTTGTCTGTAATGTCTTTTTCGTTATGTGTTGGACCCCAGTAAAAACACACACACATGATTATCTCTGTGCGCATGCAGACTAGCTCCAAGAAGTGAGTCAGTCTCTTTCTCTCTCTCACACACCTCCTAAGACTCACCGGGCTCGTATGGACTGTTGAGAGCATCTCAAACCTCACCGTGGCTGAGGTCATGACCTTGATGATGTCATCCCAAGTTTGGTCTGAAACAGTATTTGGAGTTGTAATAAAGTGTCAAGTCCAAGGAGGGACATCACATACCACAACAGTCCCTGGTCATACACATTAAAAAGTACACACATGCTACAGAATTTAGACAAATTGAGCAGACTCACCTTCGACTTGTTCTCCATACTTAATCTCCGAGGCCTCCTTCATCTGCACTCTTCTCAGTCTGTAGGACAGGTGAACAAGGAGCCAATGAGACAGACACACACACAAACACAGTGGCTCGATGAGATCTGAAAAGACTACATTAGAGATCTGAATAGACTACAGAGATCTGAAAAGACTACATTAGAGATCTGAAAAGACTACAGAGCAAACAGCGGAGTACAGTGATAGACTTAGTTACTGGGACTAAAGATAAATCAAAAGGTTAAAATATGTTCTTACTGAAGATACTGGGCAGCACTGAGGTGAGTTCCAGGTGTCTTCATTGGTCCACAAACAAGATGCCTCTAAGAAACAGACAGAGGTAAGAAAAAGAGGGAAAAATGTGATCACTCATTTGCAGGGGTGGGGGTGGGGGGGTAACACGTTACAAAAGGATGTAGCTCAGTTGGTAGAGCATGGCGTTTGCAACGCCAGGGTTGTGGGTTCGATTCCCACGGGGGGCCAGTATGGAAATAAATTAAAATAAAATGTATGCACTCACTAACTGTAAGTCGCTCTGGATAAGAGCGTCTGCTAAATGACTAAAATGTAAAATGTAGTAGTTCGGCTACTTTGAGCAATCAATTTATAAGACAACATGAGCTGTCGAGTTACAGCATGAATTCGGTAGAGACAAGGCTTTTTTATATATAACTCACCGGTAGAGATATGATTCTGATTACGCGTTACGTAATCAGCTACTTTTATGAGTAATGGTGTAATGTAATACATTACTTTCTAAAATTGGATAATATTATTATTACAGGTACTTTTTTAACCTCTTAAATGTAATGGCAAAATTTTGATTTCTGCCTAAATAGACATACCCAAAAGTAACTGATATTCATGTGTAATTACATGATTCTGACATGCCAAAATGTAGTATATTTGGAAAGACGACATCTGGAAGATTATGAGGAAATGACCAGAAGATAGGACTTTCATAGTTCAGAATACACAAGATCAAGCACAGACAAAATAACCTTTTTAATTTTTTAATTTTTTTTGTAATCTTTCATTGATTACTCTTATCGCTCTGTCATACTCATTGACATTGTCATACTCATTGACAAACTATAAGTGAATTATTGATGCCCAGAGCTGGAGAAACAGCAGATGGCTTCCATAACATGTGAACAATATCAGGAAAAAAATGGGATTGATAGACCTAACAACTAGAAATGGGCAGATGTTTTAGTAAGTGGTGTCAGGTGTGGTCACGGGACATTTCCAGATGTCCCTAAACCTCTCCAAAGTGGCATATGTCTATAAATTAGATAATTACAGTGCTATAAATATTTGCAATCCCTAAATGCTATTTGTTCAGAATAAAAACACATTTTTACCATATCAACCTCACTCAAACATTGTGGTGGTGTTATGGGGTATCCAGGGTACATTCAAGTGTCCTTTCAACCTCTCCAAAAGTGTCAGAATGTGGTAATTGCGCTGTTTTTGCACACTGGATGTGCCTAAAAGTTACTGTTCCCTATAAAACTAAATTTCTACAACACCAACCTCTCTCAAACATTGTGGTGGTGTCGGGGGACTTACAGGGGATATCCAAGTGTTTTTTCAACCTCTCCAAAGTGCCTGAACGTTTAGCCTAGGCATATCCAATGTATTGGTCCCAAATACAAATGAACTGTTTACAAAAACAATATAAAAGCAACAGATATACATAAAAATATCTTATCAAACACAAAGTTGGTTACACACGTGTCCTTCAATAAAAAAGGTGCAAAAATATAAATAAGCTGAACTATTTACAAATGGCATTCGTGTTTGTTTTACATCCCAGGTGTAGATGATTAGATTTCACTTTCACCCTAGCTTGTGCATGTCGTGATAGTCTTTGAAGCAGTCCCTATCTGCCAGGACACGAACTGGCATTTCAGACAGAAGATCTGGAATTTCCCCCTTTTTCCCCCCGTGTTTTGTGCAATGCTTGCAGTTCTTCCTTTTGTCTTTTGGCATGTGTGTTGGATAGTGGCGCTCACTTGGAGTGGGGGGTCTTGTGATGGTTGTGAGGTTGCTTTGGACCCCCAATTCAGCCATTTCCAACATTAGTTGCTCTCGGAAGGCCAACTGCTTGTGGAGAATGAAAAGCATTTACTGTAGCTTTGTCCACAAAGTGGTTTAAAAAAAGTATTATACCACTTCCTGGTCTTGTGGAGGACCTGGTAGTAGCCTATCAGAGCATCAGATAGGTCGACAGCCCCTATGCTGGCATTGTAGTCCTTCACAGAAACAGGATTGGGGACATTCTTCCCTTTTCACCATCCTTGAGACGTGGTTGTTATTGAATGCCTTATGCTGTGTGGTGAGCATGGTTACTTCCCTAGTGTCCTTCCATTTCACAAAAAGCAGCTTGTTAGTCCTGATCCAATGTATGGTCCCCCTCTCTGCTGTCATGTCGTTTACCTTGGTCTTGGGGAAACCAATTATTTTAGGACGAATGGTGCCACAAGCCCCGATTTTATTTTTCAAGAGGGCTATGAAAAGTGGATGTAGAACCATCAGACGGGGTGATTGACATAGCAGTGGGGGGTGAAGACCTTGACCGGCGGGGGCGCTTGCTGGGGAGGGGTGGCTCCCAAATGTCATCATCCAAATCCGCTGCATCCTTTACTAAGACACACACATTTACTAAAACACATTACTGTAAAGTAAAAACACCAAGCCTAAACTTTATCTGTACAGTGACTCACATGGGTGTGAAGCACACACACAATGCAAACAGTAACACTTTGGAGACAAAGGCAGAGGTAAGAACCACAAATAAACAATGGCCATGAGAGTTTAGTGGCCTCTCAAAAGTCACAAGGATGAAACTTAGAACAGCAAACTAATAGGAATCATAGACAATAACTACTTTGGAATTAAATAACATTGAAATTACTTGTTTCATAGGCCTATGTAAAATAAATCCAAAGCACAAAAAGCAGACAACTTATAAAAAACGAAATACATATAGTAAATTAGCTATATAAAGTCATGTAAATAATGTACTTACAGACCTAAAAGTGGCTCAATCAATCAATTTCAATCAATTTTATTTTATATAGCCCTTCTTACATCAGCTAATATCTCGAAGTGCTGTACAGAAACCCAGCCTAAAACCCCAAACAGCTAGTAATGCAGGTGTAGAAGCACGGTGGCTAGGAAAAACTCCCTAGAAAGGCAAAACCTAGGAAGAAACCTAGAGAGGAACCAGGCTATGAGGGGTGGCCAGTCCTCTTCTGGCTGTGCCGGGTGGAGATTATAACAGAACCATGCCAAGATGTTCAAAAATGTTCATAAGTGACAAGCATGGTCAAATAATAATCAGGCTCCTATCCTTCTAGAAAGCAATCTTCGTTGGCGAGTCGAAATACTCGTTGTCCAAATCGCTCCCCTGATCCGAGTCCACCAGTATTTTACTCAAAGCTTCTATGTCGGTATACTTATTCATAGCCGACTTCTTTTTAGCTTCCTGTTCGATATTCTTAGTTTTTACAGTTTTTTCCCCCCTTGAGAAGCCATCTTTTATGCTAAAGCGATGAAATCTGTTTACAATGTAATGTAGTGTGCTCGGTGAGTCTCTGAGCCAGGTAGCAATAGTTTGCGTTACACATAAAAGGTTCTAGGCCTTGCTTTGTCCCACCCAGGTCAACTGCATATCCCTGGAAAGCTTACTCATTGGTTACAAGACTGACAAGGTGCCATAGTAGCCAATCCCCTGTGTAATGGACGCCTACGTAAGCAGGCAACGTCCTATTTTTGATGCGCAAAGATATAGTCACTGTAAGATGTTTGCTGTTTGGTGAAAACATTGTGTAAAATAAATATTTCGACTCTCGGGGCTGGTGATCAATAACGGTAGGTCACACGCAGACAAATAAGACATCCTCATGATCTGTGGAGTCCTGGCTTTCGGTGTGTATACACGTATTCCGTGTTTATTTCGTTTATGCTTCACAACGCTAACCGGAATGTAGGTAACAGCCATCTTGAAATGAGGTAATTGCCTCGGCCTGCCCTTATACATTCGTATGCCCATATATGGTAGAAAACATACCAAAGATTTGAAGGCACAGATCAATAGCCAAGATACTCAGCTTTCCGCAGACACCCTGCTTTTGCAGATAGGGGCTACCATTCTCATACCAGACTGAATAAGAAAATCTAACGGGGTCCCCAAACATGGGGACTTTACATTTAAGAGGTAATAAGTGCGTTACTTTCAGAATCATAAATCAACCAGTGTATCATATTTTTAAAAGCCTTGTCTCTACCGAATTCATGCTGAAACTCCTTTTCCTGTTAAATAAATGGATTGCTCAAAGTAGCATAACTGAAAAGATGGGCCATATTATGTTCTGAAACGATGTCACAGTAAGTAAATTCATAGTGGTTATGCCAGTCTTCTAATGTTATTATCTATTTGACGTTTTATTTCATTTCAAGGCTGCAAGTAAATGTGCATTGTAGACTATAGTCCAGGCCAGAGGTGTGACCAAGTCACTATCATTCGAGTCACAAGCAAGTCTCAAGTCACAAGGTCCAAGTCTCAAGTCGAGTCCCAAGTAGAACCTGTCGAGTCAAGTCCAAGTCGTGCATTCTAAGAGCAAGTCAAGTCTAGTCCAGTAGTCATAAGTTGTCTCAAATCATTTATTGAGGCTACCAGACCCTTTTCAATATTTTGTCTACAACAGATTTTGATTATGTAATAAGATATTAACAACAAATTCCAAATGCAAACTTCATAAGTCAATTATACATTTCAAGCAATTTTGACATACCAAAAGACCAGTAGGCCTATGCTAGTAAGTGTTCCTTGATGCCCCATTGCTGGTGAGCTTGCAAAGTAAAACGGTTAATATTCTTGATCACCAAACAATGTTTGGCACTGCATAATCATTTATGGCAATCCTCTCTCCCTACAATTTGGTGTTTGCGCTGCACCCGTTCCTATAGCTGTACAGCAAATCAGCTATCTGTTCACTAGCTGAGTGGTTTTCAAATTTTCACCAGTGACCCCCAAAAATAAGTGGTTCAAAGCTTGCGATCCCTGCGCATGCGCACAGGACGAAAACGCACGCACAGTTGCTGCGCAAATGTAGCCTGTCATTACAGTCAAACTGTGATGTATTTTCAAAACGCAAGATACAGAAATAAACTGTTTTACACCTGCAAGTCATTCATGTTAGCAGTCAATATCAACTAGGGATATAATGTCACTTCTCTGGAGTCTAGAGCAAGCAGGATCATATGTTCGTAGTGATGTCACTTTTCCCCCATCCCTAGCAAACACAGCTGATTAAACTAATTGCATTCTAAACTAAAGATCATGATTAGTTGATTATTGGAGTCAGGTGTTTTAGCTGGGGCAAAAGTGTGATACCAATAGGCCCCTGAGGACTGGAGTTGCTATTCCCTAGCTCTACCTGTATGATGCCTAGGTTGCAAGATTGGATGGAAAGCATGATCTGTCTCTGTAGCCTTTTTCTTCCTCACAAATGTCCTAATTAATTCGCCAGAATATGTTACATCTTCATCCCATAAGTATTGAAGGTAGTGCGATGTTACAACTATCTTTGACATAACCAGTACCACCACTGAGGTATATAACCCACCCAAACTAGACCTATCTGAAATATGAAATTGATCAATGAAATCACCAGGTAGCCTATTGTTGTAGCAAAGATGCTTACTTAGCAGATTGCTAAACACTAGGGTGAATTCGGATTAAGTGGGACACTTTTTGCATTAGCCCAACATGATATATTTCTGAAATCTTCAAGATGTTTCCTAACCACAAATGTTAATATCATATTGACAGGATGCATGACACACCCATCTGTACACTGAGTCAAAACCATATTTTCAGTTTGCATTTGGTGGACTGGGACAGCAGGTTAGATAAACTAGGACACCATTATTATAGTCCTAATTGTACCCCAATGACAATTCAATTCAATTTTGTGTGATTAGGAAACATCTGAGGATTTCAGAAATGTATCATGTTTTGGGCTAATATGTTGGATACATGTCTGACGAGGTTATAGAAGACGGAAATGCAAAAAAGTGTCCCACTTTTTCTGAATTCACTCAAATAACAGTATTCATAACAGCACTACAAGAACTATTGAACAGGCTATAGTCAGTGTTTTCCACTAGCGCCGTTTACTGAGTCATTTTCAGCTGGGTATTTTGTTTTTGTTTTTTGATGGTACAATGATTCCCTACACTATTCAGTGCTTGTTTTCTAACAAACTGAAATTGAGCAAACAGCGTAGAAATGACAGAGCGATTTCCACTAGATAACCCAGCCACAAAGTCAAAAACAGCTTTCCCAGTTTTACAACAGATGCCGCTCAGGTGGGAGAAATCAATAGGAGAATATCACAGCCAATCACAACACTGTAAGTAATACTGTGAAACACTATCATTCCACTATTAATGTCAGATAAATTATGGACATTTTCTGAAATTACAATGCAAAAATAAAAAATAAATCCTGTGTAGCACCTTTAAGTTAACTAGGCTACTTTTCAATTCGCTAGTCAGAAAAAGGTCTGCCGAGCCCTCTCCCGCTAGAATGAACAATATGCATCTTCTAGCAATCTATTGACAGGACAGGCACCTGTCAGTCACAAAGTGAGCGATGACAGGGAAACACTGCTGGTTTGACAGTCTACCGTCTGTCCCGCCTCTCAGTACCTGGGTGTGTGTGTTGTGTGAGCTGTAGTTGTAGTCAAATTTTTACACCGAGCGCATTCATTTGCACGTCCCATATAATGTGGTAACGATGAGTCGAAATCCACCTAGCCTATTGTTTTCTGGCACATTCATTTATTATCTTTCGCGTGCAGTGTCCGATATTAATGATGGCCCGCAGGGGCCAGTAAAAACGTGGCTCTCGTCAGTCACTGGCCCGATAGGATATGACTCATGTACTGCTCAAGAAGTGGTGACCCGCGGGACCATGGTGTTGCTTGAATGAACTGCCAATCATATTGCTCAAATACAAATGGCATGACATTTACACGTGTAGTCTTCAATGGTTTTCAATGGTAGACTGCGACAGAGCAGGCACATTTTGAACTGGAATTCAAACATTTTGCACAATTTGGCACAGTGCATTATTTATGACCGTTTTATAACCGTAGCATCTGTGTGCTTCGAGGGGTGAGCTTCCTGTTTGAAGGTTGCTCTGCCCCCTCTATAATGTTACACCAATGAAGTGATGAGACTTTTATCATGTGTTTTCTCCGCAAGGGCTTAGTAACAACAGGTTTGATTTTCTCTTCTCAGATCAAGAATTAAACGTCTCAGGATTAAGCTGTCCCAGTTTATATAATGTCCCACTTTTCTGAATTCACCCTATTGACAATATTAAGGTAAGTGGGCTACTCTGTTTATTTTTGCCAGGCAAAACAGAAGGAAATTCAACAAGCAATTTCTGGTCACTAAACTGTATGTGTGCCTGCTTTTGCTCACCAATTCTGATGACTGGTCATTGGTCAACAGTCAAGTCAAGACGTGCAACCTTTTTTTCTGAAGAACAAATTAGATTTTTTAAAACAAAAATGTTGTGCAATGCCGTAGACCTATGTTAGTGACCAGATCGAATAAGCAAAAGGTATACATATAAAATACAAATGGTAGGCTATATGTAGACTATTAAAATATGTAGACAACTATTTTTCCCCATTCAGTTTCACACTCGCTACCCCCCAAAACCTTTTCACTGCGCTAGCTCACCCGACCGGTGTTGATTGACAGTTTGCTGGTCCAATCAGAGGTCAGAGGGTGCGTTTCACTAGCCAATCAGTATTTTTGCAAGTGCGATACTGTCTGCATTCCAAACACGTAAAAGACACACCCTCTCCCCTCAGCCCTCAAACTAAGTAAACACTTCTGATGACATATCATGAGGTATGATGAGTTGACACTTGCAGGGCAAGGGAAGAATGAAGGAATTTTAAATGGACCGCCTTTGCCCGGAAATGTGTCACTCGTTCGTCCCACGGTTGTTTCAGTCATCATGGAACCACCGGTAGCTGTTGTGTGTGCTTTATATGCGCTACAGTCAATTATGATTGCATTTCATATCTTGGCTAGAAGACAACGCATCCGCATCATCGAATGCAAGTCATCCAACGATATCAGGTAAATCTAAAATTACAATGTATAAGTGTGATATCAGGGAAAGTTGTATGCGCTAGCTAACGTTTCCAAAAGCTAACCAAACAAAAACATAATTACTTTTACGATACGTGTTTGTGCCGTCATGTGCATTAGTAGCACAATTTCTAACTTATTTACATTCGTTTACTTACACTTGTATGTTGACTTCTCCATACTGATGTTGGTTTAACGTTTTGGCTGAGTTTTCTTAGTGGATGTACAATCATCGCAAATTGAATTATGGGGCGTTTCAGGCCCCGGAGTGAACAGAATCGCAAACTCGATCACAAACTCGAGGGGCTTACGTTGCCAACTTCCCTTGCTTGGCTAATCGTTTCGACCGACGGCAAAGATGGCCGCCTGGATTCCCCCAAGGGCATAAGGCGAGGGTAAGTGGAGGAGGGTGTGTCTTTTATGTGTTTGAAATGCAGCCAGTCTCTGGCTGCGTGGAGAGTAATCCACGGAGACTCTGTCCCACAAAATGAGTGACTAAGGCCATTTCAGAAAGGTTTGAAAAAATGTTTTCCATGATGGAAATTTCATTTATTATCACTGCTTTGATAAGAACAACAAATATTTCACAAGTGTTTTAGAAGGATACAAGCTGTTGTCACAGTGAGGCCTGATCACACTTTATTTTCATTCTGCTTGGAATTATTCAATTGGAATTATTCAAATCTTCATATTAAGAGGTGGCCTTGTTCTGTCTGTATCTGACAATATTTGTATGCATTATTGTCAAATTGTGAATGAAGAGACTGATGATGAACAACACAGCGTGGAATTGACACAGAGGCAGGGAAAACAGAGCACACGCTTATTTTGTATTTTTACCAAAAAGCAACTTCCTGAAAATCCTCCCACAGAGTCACATGCAGGTCCATCCATTTCTCAAGTGAGCATTCGCAAGACAAAAGTATGTTTGGGAAAAATATATTATATTTCAATTGTATTCTGTTATATTCTTACTATATAGAGTATCCTGAGTGTACAAAACATTAAGAACACCTTCCTAATATTCAGTTGCATCACCCATTTTGCCCTCAGAACATCCTCAATTTGTCGGGGCATGGACTCTACAAGGTGTCTAAAGCATTCCACAGGGATGCTGTCCCATGTTGACTCCAATGCTTCCCACAGTTGTGTCAAGTTGGCTGAATGTCCTTTGGGTGGTGAACCATTCTTGATATACACGGGAAACTGTTGAGCTTGAAAAACCCAGCAGCGTTGCAGTTCTTGACACAAACCCCGTTCAAAGGAACTTAAATCTTTTGTCTTGCCCATGGTCCCTCTGAATGGCACACATACACAATCCATGTTTCAAGGCTTAAAAATCCTTCAATTTAATAATGTATCCTCTACATTATTAAATTGGTGACCAACATGCCTTGTTGGCAAGCGGAATTGGATGGTGTTTGCAATATAAGGAGTAACATAGCGCATTACTTTGCACAGAAAGTAGTATTGTAATGTAACGCGTTACCTTGATTGAAAGTAACGAGTAATATGTAATATTTTACAAGTAACGAATTCTAACACTGCTCATATGTGGTTGCAGCCAGGATAGGTTTATAAACTGTTTTTGGATAAAAATCTGAGTAAATTTGGAGCAACATAAAGCAATATTGTCAATACCATCAGATGTTGTTATAGTTTTACTCGGTAGGTAGGCATCGGCTGATCCTCAAGAGTAAGTACTTCGTACTTAAATTGGTCAGCAAAAATAAATATTGGTGCGCCTCTACTGGTTAGTATGGGGAGGTACAGATCGTCACTATGTGGTAGTTAATGCATTGTTGTGTCAAACAAACCTGTGTCACTGTTGCACCGCTGGCTCTCCACAGCATTGCTATCTGCTGCTGACGGAACTCATCCTGACAGGAAGTGACATGTACTGCGGTTGCCGTGGATACCTAGGTCAATAAGAGATGTGATAACAAACATGAGACCCTATACTGTTTAGTACTGTATGAACAAAACAACATAGTAGCTATAGTAGTACACGGCTGTAGCTTGATGTTTAAAGTTTTTGGGGAAGAAAATGTGACTCACAGTGCAGCCTGCAGTAGCCCTGTCCAGTTGGGCCAGATGAGACACACTGTCCATTTGCACTGAGGACAAATCAACAGGATTGTGTGTTACAGACAGTTCCTATAAACTGTTAATCTTTGTAGGTTTTATTTACCTAAACTACATTACAGTAAGTTTCATATCTAAAAAGGTGTCCTATAGGCCTAGCTCCTTGTGAAAGAAATCAATTTTATTGACCAATTTGACCTTACCATTTGCCAATGTATTCGGAAAGTATATTGACACCTTCCCTTTTTCCACATTTTGTTACTTTACAGCCTTATTCTAAAATTGATGAAATTATTTCCCCCCCTCATCAATCTACACACAATAGCCAATAATCCAAAGTGAAAACAGGTTTGTAGAAACTTTCCAAAAAACAACAAATCAAAATAAAGAAATACCTTATTTACATAAGTATTCAGACCCTTTGCTATGAGACTCGAAATTGAGCTCAGGTGCATCCTGTTTCCATTGATCATCCTTGAGATATTTCTATAACTTCATTTGAGTCCACTTGTGGTAAATTCAATTGATTGGACATGATTTGGAAAGGCACACACCTGTCTATATAAGGTCCCACAGTTGACAGTGCACGTCAGAGCAAAAACCAAGCCATGAGGTCGAAGGAAATGTCCATAGAGCTCTGAGACAGGATTGTGTCGAAGCACAGATCTGTGGAAGGGTACCAAATCATGTATGCAGCATTGAAGGTCCCCAAGAACAAAGTGGCCTCAATCATTCTTAAATGGAAGACGTTTGGAACCACCAAGACTCTTCCTAGAGCTGGCCGCCCACCTTAAACTGAGCAATCGCGTGTAGGGCCTTGGTCTGGGAGGTGACCAAGAACCTGATGGTCACTGACAGAGCTCCACAGTTCCTCTGTGGAGATGGGAGAACCTTCCAGAAGGACAACCATCTCTGCAGCACTCCAAGATTGAACTCTTTGGTCTGAATGCCAAGTGTCACATCTGGAGGAAACCTGACACCATCCCTAAGGTGAAGCATGGTGGTGGCAGCATCATTTTGTCGGGATGTTTTTCAGCGGCAGGGACTGGGAGACTAGTCAGGATCGAGGGAAAGATGAACGGAGCAAAGTACAGAGAGATCATTGATGAAAACCTGCTCTAGAGCGCTCAGGACCTCAGACTGGGGCGAAGGTTCACCTTCCAACAGGACAACAACCCTAAGCACACAGCCAAGACAATGCAGGAGTGGCTTTGGGACAAGTCTCTGAATGTCCTTGAGTGGCCCAGCCAGAAGCCCGGACTTGAACCTGATCGAACATCTCTGGAAAGACCTGAAAATAGCTGTGCAGCGACACTCTCCATCCAACCTGACAGAGCTTGAGAGGATCTGCAGAGAAGAATGGGAGTAACTCCCCAAATACAGGTGTGCCAAGCTTGTAGCAACATACCCAAGAAGCTTCGAGGCTGTAATCGCTGCCAAAGGTGCTTCAACAAAGTACTGAGTAAAGGGTCTGAATACTTATGTAAATGTGATATTTCAGTTATTTATTTTTAATACATTTGCAAATAATAAAAAAAAAAAATGTTTTTGCTTTGTCATTATGGGGTATTGTGTGTAGATTGAGGGGGAAAAAATAATGTAATCCTCTTTAGAATAAGGCTGTAACGTAACAAAATGTGGAAAAAGTAAAGGGGTCTGAATACTTTCCGGATGCACTGTATGTGTTATTCATATGTTAACACATTTACAACCAATCCCCAGGTCAAAGGTCAATGTTGTTTGTCTCACCTGTACAGGTGCCCAGGCTGGGGTCATCCCCTGGCAGCTGCTCCTTCTGAAACACCCTCTTCAAGTTCACCCTGAGCATCCCCTCTTTATCTTCATCCATATTCTTTCCTTCACTCACTCTTCTTCCTCCATCTGTCTCCTCTTTTTCTCTGTATGGGGAATTCTGTAAAGCCTCCAACATTTTCTCCTCCCTCTCATCATTGGTCCAGCTGATGGGCACTGTGGGCCAATCGATGCCAAGCAATCGGAGGAAGACAATGATGTCACTTTCCTCTGGTAGCACAGGGCAGCAGGACACAGTAAACCTGAGAGAAACAGTGATGCAACTGACACTGACTACACAGTCTAACACATATTTATGTGCACTGAACATACACAACACAGCAGATACATACATACTGGACAATGACATTATGCCAGACTAGTAATTAAGCCATCTCCTAACTCACCCCTGTCTCCTCAGTAGTGCCCCTAAGTGGTCAGTAAGCAGCACAGTGCGTAGTTGCCCCAACGTGAGGGTGTCAGGGGACGGTAAATTGGGTTTGGGGTGCAGGGCGGGGCAGTTGAGCACCACACACCCCTGTCTCTGGCTAGGAGGCTTCAGGTACACTGACGCTCCACTCAGGACCTTCTGAAACGCAGCAGTCCGGTCGACCCGCACCCTCAGCCCCTCTCCCATGAGTTCCCCCCCAGCCACAGGAAGAACCCCTGTCCCTCTCAGGGACTGCACTCTACCCATCACTGCTGGGGGAACCTACACACAAACACATCGCACTTACATACTGTCCATGCATTCAGACAGTTTTCTAACATGCAAAGACATATGCACTATCAATCACACAGTCAAAGACTATTGCAGTAGTAGCCTTCTGCCTGCAATGGTATAGGCTTAATTTGCCTCCTGCAGGACTGTGTGGTGTTGTATTGACAGATGCCATTCAAAAACGAGACCCATGTCATGTGGAAACACGGTGGCACATTTTGCTGTGTGACCCACATTGTATTTGCTAGTCAGGGGTTAATAATTATTGCCCCAAGGTTTAAATGTTATGTCGATGATGGCAATGTCAAGTCTCAAATATGAAAATGTATGTATTCAATTTCGTTCACAATCATAAAGTGGAAGTTGTTGATGACAGTTTGGGGTAAAATTAGCCTCCACATATCTCTCGAGAGTTGAACATATCAAAGAGAAAAGCGCGTGCTGTCAACTGTGTGTGTCTGTCTGTCAACCAATGCGTTACAAGCAGTGCACCAACTGCAAACAATTCAAAGGCAAAATACAATGGGGTTATACGAGAATGAAATAAGAAGAAGTAAGCTAGTTAGCTAACTGTTAATCTAACGTTAACAGACCGACCTGTCCGTCTGCATAAAGCGTATTCAGCACCGTGGTGGGTGACAAGAAGTCCCTGTTTCGGAGATTCTTAGCGCTGCTTTCTTTGAACCAAAGCTTCTCTGGCTCACTCGAGATTCTGTCCCCGCTACCCAGACCATTAGCATCGGGAACATTTTCAGGATCTCCCCGAAGAGCGGAGCCCAGAGCTTGGACGGTATGGGTGATCCGAAATGGCGTCTCAATGTTCTCCATCACTAACTCACAACCTGGTCATCACTCTAACTGGGCTAAACGGCATCTTAGTAATTTCTGCTTTATGACAGCTAGTTTCAATTACACAAACATGCTCCAGTTAGTCCATCGATCTCGTATTGGCTGTAGATGACTGCGTAATAATCACAATGCGGAACTGTAGAGTGCAAATGTTGTTTCCCCGAATCCCGTTTACTTGTGAAGCACGGCAAAAGAAAGAGTTTAGGGCGCCATCTTATGTGTGGCAGGGTTGCCTGTTCAGCACAATGTACTCAGTTTCTGCACTAAACTATGTTGAATATTTGCTTAATGAAAATGACAACACCCTTCAGCCCAGCGTCCCACATAGTTCTTGACTTGATTTCTCTCCAGAGAAATGGCTTGTTGGGCTCACAAAAAAAAAAAATATATATTAAAAAACAACATTTCAGTTAATCGCTCAGCACTAACACACACAAACATTAATTGCCTAAACCATCAGTCTTCCCTGTCTGTTGTTCCATACCTATGCTGAGGGAGTATGTATGTCTGTCTGTCTATCAATCAGTACTGATAGTGTTTTTGTGTAATCGGATGCCTCCCATATCCTTCTGAAATGAACTGACATGAATAAAGGTGAATAAGTCAAATAAAAAAAGCTTTTTTTGTTATTGTGGTGATTTGAGTGGTCATTTATCAAGTGTAGAGATATAGGAAACACACCTGGGTTCAAATATATGTGTATTTATAATTTAAATATTTATCCTCAAATAATGTGGCCGAAAAAATGAAATTATTGGAACCAAGACTTGCTTAAAAAGTGTCACGTATACGCAAGGAGTCAGGAAGCAGGTGCAGAAGGAGAGTTTAATAACAATGATGCAAGGCAAATGAACAAAACGGGATGCGTACTGAACATGAAAACAAACCAATACTGCCTGATGACTGAGGCTACTGAGGGCTAAATAAAGGGAAGGTAATCAAGGTGATGATGAAGTCCAGGTGTGCGTAATGATGGGGAGCAGGTGTGCGTAATAATTGTTAATGCCAGGGCCGGTGGTTAGTAGACCGGCGACATCGAGCGCTGGAGAGAGGGAGCGGGAGTTAGTATGACAAAAATAACTGATATTGGCACAAGATGGAGTGTTGGAACATAACGAGTATAAACTACTGTGTAGAATGTATTATACAAGAGACAAAATTCACAAATTCTACAGCACAACGGCAGAGTCATGTCTTAAGTGTAAACTAACTCAATAATTCATGCCTTCTGGGAGTGCTATAAAGTCCTAAAGTTATTGGCAGAGTTAGAAAGCTGGCTGTCAGAAGTTTTGCAATGCAAGTTTACTTTTAAATCTGTCTCTGCATATTTCAAGACATAGCATATGTGGGTGCGGTGAGAAACCCAATGGGTTGGTCAATATTATTTTTATCGCTTACACTGAGTGTAAAAAACATTAGGAACACCTTTAATATTGAGTTGCACCCTCTTTTGCCCTCAGAACAGCCTCAATTTGTCGGGGCATGGACTCTACAAGGTGTCAAAAGCGTTCCACTGGGATGCTGGCCCATGTTGACTCCAATGCTTCCCACAGTTGTGTCAAGTTGGCTGGATGGCCTTTGGGTGGTGGACATTCTTGATACACACGGGAAACTGTTGAACGTGAAAAAACCCAGCAGCGTTGCAGTTCTTGACACACTCAAACCGGTGCGCCTGGCACCTACTACCAAACCCTGTATAAAGGCACTTATAAATATTTTGTCTTTCCCATTCACCCTCTGAATGGCACACATACATAATCTATGTCTCAAGGCTTAAAAATCATTTAACCTGTCTCCTGCCCTTCATCTACACTGAATTAAGTGGATTTAACAATTGACATCAATATGGGATCATAGCTTTCACCTGGTCAGTGTATGCCATGGAAAGAGCTGGTGTTCCTGTTTTGTACACTCAGTGTATATTGAAGAAGCTATTACTTAAATACTGGAAGTCAAAGGATACTCTATAACGATAAGAGAATGTCAGAATTAAATGATTTCAAATTTAAATATTGAAAAAATAATCTGGCTACAGACAGAAACAACATAACACAATTTTGAAGCCATATGGGGCAGAGTCTTACAAGCACTAGAAACAACATTGGGTGTGGATATGGTGGGAACATGTGGGATGTCATTAATGTTTGTGGAAATCTATGTACATTTTAAGTTTTTGTCTATGTTTTTGTTTATTATAAAAAAATATATATACAGTACCAGTCAAAAGTTTGGACACACCTACTCATTCAATGGTTTTTCTTTACTTTTACTATTTTTTACATTGTAGAATAATAGTGAAGACAACACAACTATGAAATAACACATATGGGATCATGTAGTAAACAAAAAAAGTGTTAAACAAATCAAAATATATTTTATATTTGAGATTCTTCAAATAGCCACCCTTTGCCTTGATGACAGCTTTGCACACTCTTGGCATTCTCTCAACCATCTTCACCTGGAATGCTTTTCCAACAGTCTTGAAGGAGTTCCCACATATGCGGAGCACTTGTTGGCTGCTTTTCCTTCACTCTGCGGTCCGACTCATCCCAAATCATCTCAATTTGATTGAGGTCTGGGGATTGTGGAGGCCAGGACATCTGATGCAGCACTCCATCACTCTCCTTCTTGGTAAAATAGCCCTTACACAGCCTGGAGGTGTGTTGGGTCATTGTCCTGTTGAAAAACAAATGATAGTCCCACATAGCCCAAACCAGATGGGATGGCGTATCGCTGCAGAATGCTGTGGTAGCCATGCTTGTTAAGTGTGCCTTGAATTCTAAATAAATCACAGACAGTGTCACCAGCAAAGCACCCCCACACCATAATACCTCCTCCTCCATGCTTTACGATGGGAAATACACATGCAGAGATCATCCGTTCACCCACACCGCGTCTCACACAGACAAAGACAAAAATCTCAAATTTGGACTCCAGACCAAAGGACACATTTCCACCGGTCTAATGTCCATTGCTTGTGTTTCTTGGCCCAAGCAGGTCTCTTCTTATTATTGGTGTCCTTTAGTAGTGGTTTCTTTGCAGCAATGAAGGCCTGATTCACACAGTCCCCTCTGAACAGTTGATGTTGAGATGTGTCTGTTACTTGAACTCTGTGAAGCATTTATTTGGGCTGCAATTTCTGAGGATGGAACTTATCATCTGCAGCAGAGGTAACTCTGGGTTTTCCATTCCTGTGATGGTCCTCGAGAGCCAGTTTCATCATAGCGCTTGATGGTTTTTGCGACTGCACTTGAATAAACTTCTCAAAGTTCTTGAAATGTTCTGTATTGACTGACCTTCATGTCTTAAAGTAATGATGGACTGTTGTTTCTCTTTGCTTATTTGAGCTGTTCTTGCCATAATATGGACTTTTACCAAATAGGGCTATCCTCTGTATACCCCCCCCCCCCCCCCCTACCTTGTCACAACACAACTGATTGGCTCAAACGCATTAAGAAGGAAAGAAATTCCACAAATTAACTTTTAACAAGGCATACCTGTTAATTGAAATGCATTCCAGGTGACTATCTCATGAAGCTGGTTGAGAGAATGCCAAGAGTGTGCAAAGCTGTCATCAAGGCAAAGGGTGGCTATTTGAAGAATCTCAAATATAAAAATATATTTTCATTTGTTTAACACATTTTTGGTTACTACATGATTCCATATGTGTTATTTCATAGTTTTGATGTCTTCACTATTATTCAACAATGTAGAAAATAGTTTAAAAAAATAAAGAAAATGTATTATTGTCCAACTCTGAATTCCAAGTCGGGAACTCTGGCCTCTTTCTAGAGCTTTCTAGAGCTCCGACCTGAAGATCATTGACATCAAGAGCATGACTTCCCAGTTGTCTTGAACGCACCATAAGTCCAGAGAATGCCAGACTTTGAAAACAAAGTTTAATGACAAATTTGCCCACAAGAAGGACCGCCGCGCCAGCCTCCTGTTCAAGTGAACACAGCACAATGGTGGGTCCAAAAATGTATTTTATGCTGCTGCATAAATGATGTAATATGCAAGGGAGATATGTATACTGTAGCTAAGAAAGTAATACTAAGTGTATGCTGTGTAGTAAGCTGTTAGTAGCCCTGTGCCTCACCCTAATAATGTGGTCCTTTTCCCCCTCATAACTTAGCCTACTGTTCTGACTTGGTGGTGCACATGTAGCCTATAGCCTGTTTTAGAGAAATGTAATCATTGAATATTGTAAGAGCTTTCATTGTCTGCTTATATGCCCCCTTTATTTATCCTACGGTTCTGACTTGGTGTACAGGAAGAATACTGTATGAACGGCCCGTGTTCTGAATTCTGTCGCTGTACATTTCAAAAGTGCTGAACAAATAGTTATATTGACTTCGTCCGTTTTAGCTCGCTCATTAATGTCTTAATCGAAATTACTGATTGCCTCTTATCCGCGCATCGTTCCCTTATGCCATAGTTTGTACATCTCAATTGTCAGTAGAAGCCACATTTGTTTAAGCAAGTCATCCATATCAGTCTTTTTTTTTAAAGGCAGTAAATGAGGCTGAATGAACTGTTTCGCTGCCAGACAAGGCTCTGCTGATAGCCAGGTGTAGAGGTGGTAAGGATTCACTCCATGGTGCTGAAAAGAATGCTCTGCTGTTGGGACAGCTTTAGGCCCTAACAGTTTGTGGGCACCGTTTGTCATCTTTATAGTGCAATTAATGTATTGTTCAGTGTTGTGTTGTTTATATTTATAATACATAGCGTAAATAAATAGTGTTGTATTTAATTCTGTGATTTAGGGTTTATAACCAATCTGTCTGGTACACATCTTGATTGTACAGTACCATGAAGAAGAGGACAGTGAGGTCTCTGGGGGGGATCAGCTACACCTCCAAATCCTCCGGACTTTCCAGACACCTCACCGCACAACGCACCAGTGGACACACGCGCACACCTGTCCCACCAATCAGACAGACAGGTGTCTTCAATTAGCAACTCCATAAGGCTGAAGAAGGATTCATCCCATTTACAATGAGCCTTGACTACTGTAACAGAGCTATTTAGTGGCTTTGCTGGCATGCATCAAAAAAATAAAATAATTGAGTTTACCCCACCAAGTTTGCATGCTAAATTCGCCACTGATTCAGATATCTATCTGAATTCATTCTCATTCTTCATACCAAAAAATGTTTGGTATAGAAACTCATGTGGTCAATTTGTTCCAATGACAAGTCATGATAAATAATTATGTTCTTAAGGTGGTTGCAAGGAACACAGGGCTATTTCTGGCTCAATGGACCACAGGCCTACAGTGATGCTTGTTTGGATAGTAGCCTACAGATATTCATTACATTTACATTTTAGTCATTTAGCAGATGCTCTTATCCAGAGCGACTTACAGTTAGTGAGTGCATACATTATTATTTTTTAAATTTTTTCATACTGGCCCCCTGTGGGAATCGAACCCACAAACCTGGCGTTGCAAACGCCATGCTCTACCAACTGAGCTACATCCCTGCCGGCCATTCCCTCCCATACCCTGGACGACGCTGGGCCAATTGTGCGCCGCCCCATGGGTCTCCCAGCCGCGGCCAGCTACGACAGAGCCTGGATTTGAACCAGGATCTCTAGTGGCACAGCTAGCACTGTGATGCAGTGCCTTAGACCACTGCGCCACTCGGGAGATCTGAAGTCTCAGTATAGTCTTACTAAGTGGAATAAGGAGTTGAACATTTTAACTATGCCTGGTAAGTATGTAAGAACTAACTGTAATGTAAACTGGCTCTGTAATGTAAACTGAATAAGACAATTGGACAGCACAAACATATCCATGGACATATGACATGGTATAGTAAATTATCTTTAGTGTTCCCAGACAATATAAAAAAGGGATACTGTGAATAAAATCCAGTTATATTTTAATTCAGAACAACAATTCAGAAATAATAGCCTGACGATAAATCACTACATACATCAGCTAAAAGAAATAGCATAAGCTGCTCATGTCCTATATAGAAGCTGGTGTCATTCTTTGCTGACACGAAATTCCCGGTGGCTTATAGTGTTTGTCAATCCGGGAGAAAACGTGTCATTGAAGAACATCACCTATTAGTTCTTGAAGTGTCAACTTGAACCACATCACACTAAAAGACACTCATTGACTCAAGTACACCAGGAAGTATGTTTCTCTCTCTGACAGCTTTACAAACGGTCAGACTGTTGGATGTTGCGAAACGGGATGGAAACGGAGCCCACATCCAGCTGCTTTTCAAAGACACAGCTGCATTATGGGTTCCGTTACCACCCTACCCGCCAACATCACTTCTGAGTAGCCCATTCACAATTTAAACTAATATAATTTAAACTCAAGGTTAACTTTCTGTACTGAATTTAGCTGCCTTCTTGGGGTGGGAAAAATACTTTGGTCTATCCTGTTCCATTCATATCTTGAAGTCTTGAAAAACCTGTTTCATATCTGTAGAGAGAGGGAGAGAGAGTGTGAGAGAGTGTGGGAGAGAGAGTGTGAGAGAGTGTGAGAGAGAGAGAGAGAGAGAGAGAGAGAGAGAGAGAGAGAGAGAACAGGAGGTCACAGTGCATTGAAGGAAGAGCAGATAAAGAGAATGATAAAAGCAAAGAGTTCTGGGAGAGATAAAAAGAAAAGATAGGATGGCTGTGTAACTTAATTTCTTAAGTCATTTTACTTTAAATCTCACATAGGCTCTGCTATCTTCAAAACTACTGAAATAAACCCAGAGAATAGTTAAAAGAGAGAGAGAGAGAGAGAGAGAGACTAATAATGAATCCTCAGAAGCAAACAGACACACTCACTTATTCATTGAAGTCTACTACTCTTCAGGTGCGAAGGGAAAGCAAGTGTCTCTGATCAATAGAAGAAGTGAACGCAAACAGAAAGTAACAGAAAAAGGAATACTTTGTGTAAATCAAAACAAGAGAGAACGCAAGTTTTTAAAGGAAGATAAATGAATAGCGAGAAAGGGTTGAATGAGGACAGCCATCCAAAGTGAAAGTACAGACAAAGAAAAGACATGAAGTCCCATTTCTGAAAAGAAAGTTACCGTATATGCTAGTCTCAGGTCACCATCATCTTGGTCCCACTCTCCTGTCACCCTCCAGCGTCTGAACGTCTGTGTATGTGTTGCTCTATTTATGAGTCTTCACTTCCTCCTAAATACACAAAAAATCAATTTCACTTTCACTTCTGCAGAGCAACTGACCACAACTCCTCCTTCGCTCCATCCCTCCCTCCCTTTCCTTGTCACAACACTTTACTACTGTACCACTACCACCTGCCATTTTCAAGTGATTTATACAGTTGATATACACTATATATACAGTGGGGAGAACAATTATTTGATACACTGCCGATTTTGCAGGTTTTCCTACTTACAAAGCATGTAGAGGTCTGTAATTTTTATCATAGGTACACATCAACTGTGAGAGAGACAAAAATCCAGAAAATCACATTGTATCATTTTTTATTAATTAATTTGCATTTTATTGCATGACATAAGTATTTGATCACCTACCAACCAGTAAGAATTCCGGCTCTCACAGACCTGTTAGTTTTTCTTTAAGAAGCCCTCCTGTTCTCCACTCATTACCTGTATTAACTGCACCTGTTTGAACTCGTTACCTGTATAAAATACACCTGTCCACACACTCAATCAAACAGACTCCAACCTCTCCACAATGGCCAAGACCAGAGAGCTGTGTAAGGACATCAGGGATAAAATTGTAGATCTGCACAAGGCTGGGATGGTCTACAGGACAATAGGCAAGCAGCTTGGTGAGAAGACAACAACTGTTGGCGCAATTATTAGAAAATGGAAGAAGTTCAAGATGACGGTCAATCACCCTCGGTCTGGGGCTCCATGCAAGATCTCACCTCGTGGGGCATCAATGATAATGAGGAAGGTGAGGGATCAGCCCAGAACTACACGGCAGGACCTGGTCAATGACCTGAAGAGAGCTGGGACCACAGTCTCAAAGAAAACCATTAGTAACACACTACGCCGTCATGGATTAAAATCCTGCAGTGCACGCAAGGTCCCCCTGCTCAAGCCAGCGCATGTCCAGGCCCGTCTGAAGTTTGTCAATGACCATCTGGATGATCCAGAGGAGGAATGGGAGAAGGTCATGTGGTCTGATGAGACAAAAATAGAGCTTTTTGGTCTAAACTCCACTCGCCGTGTTTGGGTCTAAACTCCACTCGCCGTGTTTGGAGGAAGAAGAAGGATGAGTACAACCCCAAGAACACCATCCCAACCGTGAAGCATGGAGGTGGAAACATCATTCTTTGTGGATGCTTTTCTGCAATGGGGACAGGACGACTACACCGTATTGAGGGGAGGATGGATGGGGCCATGTATCGCGAGATCTTGGCCAACAACCTCCTTCCCTCAGTAAGAGCATTGAAGATGGGTCGTGGCTGGGTCTTCCAGCATGACAACGACCCGAAACACACAGCCAGGGCAACTAAGGAGTGGCTCCGTAAGAAGCATCTCAAGGTCCTGGAGTGGCCTAGCCAGTCTCCAGACCTGAACCCAATAGAAAATCTTTGGAGGGAGCTGAAAGTCCGTATTGCCCAGCGACAGCCCCGAAACCTGAAGGATCTGGAGAAGGTCTGTATGGAGGAGTGGGCCAAAATCCCTGCTGCAGTGTGTGCAAACCTGGTCAAGACCTACAGGAAACGTATGATCTCTGTAATTGCAAACAAAGGTTTCTGTACCAAATATTAAGTTCTGCTTTTCTGATGTATCAAATACTTATGTCATGCAATAAAATGCAAATGAATTACTTAAAAATCATACAATGTGATTTTCTGGATTTTTGTTTTAGATTCCGTCTCTCACAGTTGAAGTGTACCTATGATAAAAATTACAGACCTCTACATGCTTTGTAAGTAGGAAAACCTGCAAAATCGGCAGTGTATCAAATACTTGTTCTCCCCACTGTATATGTTCCAAAAGATACAATACAAATAGCTCTGTTACAGTAGTCAAGGCTCATTGTAAGTTGGATGAATCCTTCTTCAGCCTTATGGAGTTGCTAATTGAAGACACCTGTCTGTCTGATTGGTGGGACAGGTGTGCGCGTGTGTCCACTGGTGCGTTGTGCGGTGAGGTGTCTGGAAAGTCCGGAGGATTTGGAGGTGTAGCTGATCCCCCCCCAGAGACCTCACTGTCCTCTTCTTCATGGTACTGTACAATCAAGATGTGTACCAGACAGATTGGTTATAAACCCTAAATCACAGAATTAAATACAACACTATTTATTTACGCTACGTATTATCTTGACTCTGTATGCCCTAAAAACAGTCACAAGGCAATAATTATTTAATTCCGTTTAGAGGTTTTCCATCCCCAACTCTTACCTTAACACAAGGCAATACAACATGGATGACATTTCCTATCAGACCTGGGTTCAAATACTATTTAGGATATTTCAATTACTTTCAAAGACATTTCAGAGTAATTATTTGTATATTTTTTTCTTTGAAAATACAAGTAGTTGATATTGGAATGTATATGGAAACACATTCATTTGTGTTATATACACTACCGGGACGCTGACCTTCTAGGCAGAGTTGCAAAGAAAAAGCCATATCTCAGACTGCCCATCGTAATCTTTTCTTTTTATTGGCCAGTCTAAGATATGGCTTTTTCTTTGCAACTCTGCCTAAAAGATCAGCATCCCGGAGTCGCCTCTTGACTGTTGACTTTGAGACTGGTGTTTTGCAGGTACTATTTAATGAAGCTGACAGTTGAGGACCTGTGAGGCACCTGTTTCTCAAACTAGACACTAATGTATTTGTCCTCTTGCTCAGTTGTGCACTGGGGCCTCCCACTCCTCTTTCTATTGTGGTTAGAACCAGTTTACGCTGTTCTGTGAAGAGAGTAGTACACAGCGTTGTACGAGATCTTCAGTTTCTTGGCAATTTCTTGCGTGGAATAGCCTTCATTTTTCAGAACAAGAATACACTGACGAGTTTCAGAGAAAGTTATTTGCTTCTGGCCTGTAATCAAACCCACAACTGCTGATGCTCCAGATCCTCAACTAGTCTCAAGAAGGCCAGTTTTATTGCTTCTTTAAATCAGCACAACAGTTTTCAGCTGTGCGAACATAATTGCAAAAGGGTTTTCTAATGATCAATTAGCCCTTAAAAAAATTATAAACTTGGATTAGCAAACACAACGTGCCATTGGAACACAGGACTGATGGTTGCTGATAATGGGCCTATTTATTTTATTATTTTACCTTTATTTAACTAGGCAAGTCAGTTAAGAACAAATTCTTAACTATGTATTTATTCCATAAAAAATCAGCTGTTTCCAGCTATAATAGACATTAACAATGTCTACACTGTATTTCTGATCAATTGGATGTTTTTTTAATGGACAAGAAAATTGCTTTTCTTTAGAAAACAAGGACATTTCTAAGTGACCCCAAACTTTTGAATGGTAGTGTATATACAGTACCAGTCAAAAGTTTGGACTCAACTACTCATTGAAGGGCTTTTCTTTATTTTTTTTACTATTTTCTACATTGTTGAATAATAGTGAAGACATCAAAACTATGAAATAACACATATGGAATCATGTAGTAACCAAAAATGTGTTAAACAAATGAAAATATATTTTTATATTTGAGATTCTTCAAATAGCCACCCTTTGCCTTGATGACAGCTTTGCACACTCTTGGCATTCTCTCAACCAGCTTCATGAGATAGTCACCTGGAATGCATTTCAATTAACCGGTGTGCTTTGTTAAAAGTTAATTTGTGGAATTTCTTTCCTTCTTAATGCTTTTGAGCCAATCAGTTGTGTTGTGACAAGGTAGGGGGGGGTATACAGAGGATAGCCCTATTTGGTAAAAGTCCATATTATGGCAAGAACAGCTCAAATAAGCAAAGAGAAACAACAGTCCATCATTACTTTAAGACATGAAGGTAAGACATTTCAAGTACTTTGAAAGTTTATTCAAGTGCAGTCGCAAAAACCATCAAGCGCTATGATGAAACTGGCTCTCGAGGACCATCACAGGAATGGAAAACCCAGAGTTACCTCTGCTGCAGATGATAAGTTCCAGCCTCAGAAATTGCAGCCCAAATAAATGCTTCACAGAGTTCAAGTAACAGACACATCTCAACATCAACTGTTCAGAGGGGACTGTGTGAATCAGGCCTTCATTGCTGCAAAGAAACCACTACTAAAGGACACCAATAAGAAGAAGAGACCTGCTTGGGCCAAGAAACACAAGCAATGGACATTAGACCGGTGGAAATGTGTCCTTTGGTCTGGAGTCCAAATTTGAGATTTTTGGTTCCAACCGTCGTGTCTTTGTGAGACGCGGTGTGGGTGAACGGATGATCTCTGCATGTGTATTTCCCATCGTAAAGCATGGAGGAGGAGGTGTTATGGTGTGGTGGTGCTTTGCTGGTGACACTGTCTGTGATTTATTTAGAATTCAAGGCACACTTAACCAGCATGGCTACCACAGCATTCTGCAGCGATACGCCATCCCATCTGGTTTGGGCTATGTGGGACTATCATTTGTTTTTCAACAGGACAATGACCCAACACACCTCCAGGCTGTGTAAGGGCTATTTTACCAAGAAGGAGAGTGATGGAGTGCTGCATCAGATGTCCTGGCCTCCACAATCCCCAGACCTCAACCAAATTGAGATGATTTGGGATGAGTCAGACCGCAGAGTGAAGGAAAAGCAGCCAACAAGTGCTCCGCATATGTGGGAACTCCTTCAAGACTGTTGGAAAAGCATTCCAGGTGAAGCTGGTTGAGAGAATGCCAAGAGTGTGCAAAGCTGTCATCAAGGCAAAGGGTGGCTATTTGAAGAATCTCAAATATAAAATAAATTTTGATTTGTTTAACACTTTTTTGTTTACTACATGATCCCATATGTGTTATTTCATAGTTTTGATGTCTTCACTATTATTCTACAATGTAAAAAATAGTAAAAGTAAAGAAAAACCCTTGAATGAGTAGGTGTGTCCAAACTTTTGACTGGTACTGTATATATATTTTTTACAATAAACAAAAACATAAAATGTACATAGATTTCCACAAACATTAATGACATCCCACATGTTCCCACCATATCCACACCCAATGTTGTTTCTAGTGCTTGTAAGACTCTGCCCCATATGGCTTCAAAATTGTGTTATGTTGTTTCTGTCTGTATTTTTCAATATTTAAATTATAAATCATTTAATTCTGACATTCTCTTATCGTTATAGAGTATCCTTTGACTTCCAGTATTTAAGTAATAGCTTCTTCAATATACACTGAGTGTACAAAACAGGAACACCAGCTCTTTCCATGGCATACACTGACCAGGTGAAAGCTATGATCCCATATTGATGTCAATTGTTAAATCCACTTAATTCAGTGTAGATGAAGGGCAGGAGACAGGTTAAATGATTTTTAAGCCTTGAGACATAGATTATGTATGTGTGCCATTCAGAGGGTGAATGGGAAAGACAAAATATTTATAAGTGCCTTTATACAGGGTTTGGTAGTAGGTGCCAGGCGCACCGGTTTGAGTGTGTCAAGAACTGCAACGCTGCTGGGTTTTTTCACGTTCAACAGTTTCCCGTGTGTATCAAGAATGTCCACCACCCAAAGGCCATCCAGCCAACTTGACACAACTGTGGGAAGCATTGGAGTCAACATGGGCCAGCATCCCAGTGGAACGCTTTTGACACCTTGTAGAGTCCATGCCCCGACAAATTGAGGCTGTTCTGAGGGCAAAAGAGGGTGCAACTCAATATTAAAGGTGTTCCTAATGTTTTTTTACACTCAGTGTAAGCGACAAAAATAATATTGACCAACCCATTGGGTTTCTCACCGCACCCACATATGCTATGTCTTGAAATATGCAGAGACAGATTTAAAGGTAAACTTGCATTGCAAAACTTCTGACAGCCAGCTTTCTAACTCTGCCAATAACTTTATGACTTTATAGCACTCCCAGAAGGCATGAATTATTGAGTTAGTTTACACTTAAGACATGACTCTGCCGTTGTGCTGTAGAATTTGTGAATTTTGTCTCTTGTATAATACATTCTATACAGTAGTTTATACTGGATTAAGCGTACATTAAGCGTCGCCGGTCTACTAACCACAGGCCCTGGCATTAACAATTATTACGCACAACTGCTCCCCATCATTACGCACACCTGGACTTCATCATCACCTTGATTACCTTCCCTTTATTTAGCCCTCTGTAGCCTCAGTCATCAGGCAGTATTGGTTTGTTTTCATGTTCAGTACGCATCCCGTTTTGTTCATTTGCCTTGCATCATTGTTATTAAACTCTCCTTCTGCACCTGCTTCCTGACACCTTGCGTATACGTGACACTTTTTAAGCAAGTCTTGGTTCCAATCATTTCAATTTTTCGGCCACATTATTTGAGGATAAATATTTAAATTATAAATACACATATATTTGAACCCAGGTGTGTTTCCTATATCTCTACACTTGATAAATGACCACTCAAATCACCACAATAACAAAAAAAGCTTTTTTTATTTGACTTATTCACCTTTATTCATGTCAGTTCATTTCAGAAGGATATGGGAGGCATCCGATTACACAAAAACACTATCAGTACTGATTGATAGACAGACAGACATACATACTCCCTCAGCATAGGTATGGAACAACAGACAGGGAAGACTGATGGTTTAGGCAATTAATGTTTGTGTGTGTTAGTGCTTAGCGATTAACCGAAATGTTGTTTTTTTATTTTTATTTTTTTATTTTTTTGTGAGCCCAACAAGCCATTTCTCTGGAGAGAAATCAAATCATTCACAAGATAAATCAAGTCAAGAACTATGTGGGACGCTGGGCTGAAGGGTGTTGTCATTTTCATTAAGCAAATATTCAACATAGTTTAGTGCAGAAACTTGGTAATTAACTACAATGATCATAATCCATTGCGCCTGTTCTTTCCGGCTTGGACAGAGATGGATACACTTTTACGCCTGCTACGTTAGGTTAGATACACACAGACGCATAGACTGCATGAGAGAGGAATGTACACACCACCAGTGGTGTGTATTCATGGATGCCAAGGGAAGCTTCCCCCCAAAATAGACAAAAACAATTAAATCATTTTTGATCTTTCGTCTCTCTGTTTCATAATTGGCTTCACACCAATCACATCACATCACATCAAACGTCATTGACAGAAAAAAACTTCAATTGTTGCATCTCGCTATGTTGTTGTCCTCCGGTGGCTAGCTAGCTAAAATTGGCCCTCATTTAGTCATGGATGGAGATAGGGATTTGGACTTGTGGTTTTACTTAATTCTCCGTATGATTATAACAGTGATTCTGATCCATCCATAAATTCATATATTGTGCCCCTTGCCTGATGTAGTAGGCTAATGTTTAACTAGCTGGCTCATCGTTGCCCATGAAAGGAAGTTAGGCTAGCGAGCATGCATTTTAGCCAGGTAGCCTAGGACAATAAAAACAAAGCATGTACTGTATATGACAGAGCCATAGACCATTTCGGCAACATGAGAGGATGGCATTGCCGTTTCTATACAAGTAGGGTGAATTCACATGTTTTTTCTACTTGCAAGCACACACACACACAGAGAAATCAGTACCATGGACAGCCACATCATATTTAGCTTATGTTGATTGGACTAAATAGTTTTTGGCATCTTTTAGTTGTCACTGTATTAGACTAAGCATAGGTGATTTGATGACGTTGAAATGTTAAAGTTTAAATGGTGCTGGAATAGTGGAGGCAGCTCCTGTTTTCTTTGCAACTTGCGGTAACTTTCTGGTGTTCTAAATCAATAGTTGTTTAGTAGTCCGAAAATGTCGGGAACATTAACGTGCTTGATTATATGCTGTATGTCATGTAACTGTTTTATTTAAAAAAAATTAGGGGGTAGATCAGCTTTAATATTGCAGATAGATTGTAACTTCCATCAATGTAATTGTCTGCATCACTTCCAATCCCCCATATGTTGTTTTTTTGCAAATAAGCAATTTTAAAATCTATTTTTCTTTATTACTTTCCGACCCCACCACCCCTCCCCTAATTGGAGTAAACTAGTGAACAACAATGCTCAGGCCTCTACTTCCAGCTTATACATACTATATACATTTTATGGACACAGTCAATTTTACAATAATTATATTTTGTTTGTTTTTATTCCTGAACTTCCTCTACCCTCAGTCTCTCCGATCATTTTCATGATGTCCATCTGGTTTGTCTCTACATGCCATATCCCCCAAACTGTGCTCTTTTTCACAAAGGTTCTCAACCTATATACCTATTATGGACACAGTATGTTTTACATTAGTTATTTTGTTGTTGTTATTAGTCCCAACCTTCAGCTCCATTCAACCCCTCCCATCTATCTCTTAACACCATCTATATTGGATTTCTACTTACCGTATTTCTCAACTGTACTGTGATGTTTCACAAAAGTTCTGAACCCTTCTATTCTCATTGTTTCTACAGATTATTTTAATTGAAAATAAACCATTTTGCTAAAAGTATTATTATATTATTGATCGATTGACTATGACTTTTCAGATGACCCAGTAATGCTATCTGCAGGGTTAGCTCCAGGTAAATATTGCAATCCTTCAGCCATTCCTAGACCTGTGACCAAAAACAAGCTACAAATGGACAGTACCAAAACAAATGATCGAATGATTCTGTCTCTTCGCAGCAAAATCTGCAGAGCTGGGAAGAGTGTATCCCCCATATAAATAACATTATATTGGTTGCAAGAATTTTGTATAATAAGTTTGGAATCCGGCGTCGTTTTGCTTATCAGTTCATAAACCATTTGCCATGGAATCGGTACGTCAAAAATCTCTTCCCAACTATTTTGCTATCTATATGGGACGGCTGTCAATCCTTAGGTCCTGAAATGAAACTGGTATACTTTTTTATTTATCACAATTTTCTTTAAACAATTATGGTCTTTAATGCAGGGCTGACAGAGAAGTTCCTTACTTTTTCCCCCTTCCACTTTCCTCGTACATTTTTGCGGTAATGTTGCAATTATTTGGTTGTAATTTGGTTAGAGCAGACATTTCCATATGTTTTTGTTAGCTGCATGTAACCTTTTTTTATTTAAAAAATAATATTTTTTTTTATCAATTACTATATTTGAGTTGAATTAGCATGTAACTGTTTGTTACTTGCAATATGCTTTGTGGACTTCACCGGACAGATGTTGCTCTCAGGTTTTGTGATGAAACAGGTGTGGTTGAATTTATTCTGCCACTGTGTCTTCTTATTGTGTTGGCCTTATGCCTATATATCATGGTGATTTTACCCATGCACCACTACTGCACCACTACTGCACAACACAACAATGAGCGAGAGAGGGATAGAGACAGTTAGTGAAAGTATGCCTTATCTACTTTGAATAACTAGTCAAATGATTTCATCAGACAGCTCTGCAGCATGCTTAGTCCGGTTAGCTAAATAGGATGACTAAGTAGTACATGATGACTTTAAGGAATGAAAAATAATAAAGTTATCATACAAAAACTAAAGTAATATACACAACTGAAATATTGTATTATTTCATAGCAGAGGTGTGGACTCGAGTCATGTGACTTGGACTCGAGTCAGACTCGAGTCATGAATTTGATGACTTCAGACTCGACTCGACAAAATGTACAAAGACTTGCAACTCGACTTGGACTTTAACATCAATGACTCGTGACTTCACTTGGACTTGCGCCTTATGACTCGAGAAGACTTGCTACTTCCCATGAAAACTGGGGAAAAAAATTTTCACACGGCCGCGCCGCTCTCCGTTTATCCGCATCTGTGAAAAAAATGTGCACCATCCACCTGTATGCATACAGAGAGCGCGCGCTGCCTGCACGTTATCCAATCACTGTAGTCCCACGTTGTTTTGATTCGACAGCATCTAAGCAGGCACATTGCAAGACAACCAATGAAGCACATCAAGCAACAACGCGCCAGTTGTCAAAATGATACCGAAGATAGTTTGGTTTGGCTATAAAAATTACGAGGTAGTCGACAAAAAACGAGTTGCAATCTGCAAAACATGCGGATCGAAGATTACAGACGGAGCTGCCACAACGTCCAACTTTGTTCGACACCTGAAGTTGCACAAAGAAAGGTAAGTTTTGAACGAATGCTACGCACCTTATCGGATGTACCGTAACTTACTAGCTAGCTGCTGCATATTTACTGTATCAACGAGACAAACGCACGTCTCCCTTGCTGGTTCATGCTTACAAAAATATGGATTTTTGAACTGCTATTATATGGACATTCTAAAACGCTTTCGTGAAAAACGCTTAACGTTCTTTAATGTACTAAGACAGTGTTATTAAAAGACCAAACTCTGTAAATATCATATTAATAAAGTATACTATGTACAAAACATCAGATGAGCCCAGAATATGAACGCAAACACGTTTAATAACACGTTGCGTTTTCCTCCCATAGAAAACTATTATAAGAAAAGGCTTAACGTGTCTTAATATACTGAGACAGTAATATTAAAAGACCAAACTATAAATATCATATTAATAAAGTATACTAAATGTACAAAACATCAGATGAGGCCAGAATATGAACGCAAACACGTTTAACAACACGTTAAGTGTTTTCCTCCCATAGAAAACCATTATAAGAAAAGGCTTAACATGTCTTATGTAGGCTACTATGTATTCTGGGCTCATCTGATGTTTTGTACATAGTATGCTTTATTAATATGATATTTGCAGAGTTTGGTCTTATACTATTACTGTCTTAGTATATTAAGCATTAAGCAACGTTAAGCGTTTTTCACGTTAAGCGTTTTAGAATTCAGTTTCAGAGTTGCTGGTGTGCTGCCTCATTGAGGTCGTTTATGTAATTTTGGTTAATCACAACTAAGCTGAACTGTCGCTGAAGACAAAATATCACAATTAAACAATGAATGCACCCCCTTTCACAACTCGGATGTAGTTGGTGCATCCCTAAACCCATCCAAGTACAACAGGAAACATAGTAAGACGTATACATTGTAAAGAGGAAAATGATAACACAGTCACAGTAGATCCACCATTAGCCTTCCCTTTTCATATCATGCCCAAACAGCAGACAGCGCATGGACAGAGTGCTACCGTAGTCTACAGTAGGTCTGTGAGGCAGCGCACCACTGGGATATATACAGTATATAATAAAATAATAACGATTATAGTAGTAATGTTCAGAGATGCAATAGATTATTATAGTGCAGTTCTTAACTAATGGGAATATTGTTTAGCTTATTTTTGGTTTAATTTGGTTTACTTTAGTTATTTAATTTATTCAATTATTTTGTTTTTCTATACTTTTCATGCCAACTTGCCATGGCCCCCCTAGAACCCCCTCGCGGCACCCAAGGGTCCCCGTCCCCACTTTGAAAACCACTGCTATAAAGCATATGACTTCAGTTTCTTGAGGGAAAGGGCTTTCTTATGAATTTTGAAGCAGTGAAAATATTCTTAATATTGCATACACTGACACTGAAATGTATTATCGTAAACCGTAGTGTACAATAGGCAATGAATATTAACACAACAACATTGATATGAGTAAAGAGTAGTTTCAAATACAACATGTGTGGCTGTAAAGGATTTTCTGACATCTGTTTCATATTCTTCTCTGTTACAGGTATGAAGAATACCAGATGAACAAAATCATCGTAGATGAACCACAACAGCCTTCAATCTCACAATTCCTTGACACTCGTGTAGAGCGTTACAGCCTGACCCACCCACAGCAGAAGGCCATCTCCAATGCGATACTGTCTGACTTGATTATTGATTGCAATTTCCCTCTGTCTATTGTGGAAAATAAGAGCTTTCGTCACTTTCTGGCTGTGCTGGACAGCAAGTATACCCCAGTATGTCGCCGAACGCTGACCACAAAAACAGAGAGCCTTGCTGAGGAGAGACGGTCAAAGTTAAAAACTCAATTGAGCAACACTGACCATGTTTCAGTCACTGTGGACATTTGGTCTGATCGAAAGATGAGGGGATTCCTTGGTGTCACTGTGCACTGGATGGAGCGAGATGCAGAGAGGGTACAGCTAAAGACTAATCTCTTGGCCTGCAACCGCTTCAAAGGCTCTCACACAGCAGAGCGAATCTGTGACCAATTTGAGGCAATATGTGATGAATACAACATCAAAGCTAAATTGGACTATATAATTAGTGACAATGCTGCTAACATGCGCAAGGCATTTACAGTCTGCTTCCCCAGCGAACAGGAGGAAGATGAAGATGCTGGAGATAATCTTGATGATCCTGAGCTATGGCATGACTTAACCCAAGAAGACCAGCAAACCGTCGATGCTGCTATGGCAAAGAAACAGCGCCTGCAGTGTTTTGCACACACATTGCAGCTGGTTGTGGGAGACGGTTTGAAAGAAACAAAAGCGGCATGTCCTTCTCTCTCCAAGTTATCAAAACTTAGCTCCCTGCTCCACACAAGCACAACGTTTAAAGACATCTTCGATGGTGAATTTGGGGAGCACAGAGGCATCCCTGCTGCAGTGAGCACGAGGTGGAATTCCACACTGCGGCAGGTAAAAGCAGTACTTCATTGTGATCAGCAAAAGCTCTGCGCAGTTCTTGAGAAGGCCGGGCATAAAGAACTGTCATTCACACCACGAGAGTGGAATCTGCTGAAGGAGTTGGTGGACATCTTAAAACCGTTCGGAGAAGCAACTGATTTGACACAGGGGGAGAAAGTCATTACAATCAGTGCAGTTGTTCCATCCATCTTGTCCCTCAATCACCATCTTGAGAAGCTGAAGCCTCAAGTTCGTTTCCTGAGTGGCCTGGTCAGAGGTCTGCAGGCATCCCTGAAAAAAAGATTTCTTGGGATCTTCATTAATGTAAAAATGGCCCAGTCTCAAGAAGGGATCACTGCCCCCTTTTCAGACACAGTCTACCTGAAAGCAGCTGCCTTGGATCCAGCCTTTTGTCTGCTGTGGATTGAGCCCCATGTGCTGGTCAACCGTGACATCAAGGCAGAGGTGGCACAACGAGTTAAAGGTAAATATTATTGACTTGCAATGCAACTTAAATGCAACGTACAATAATTTGATCTTAATCTGATATAGGATCTAATGTGATATTAATCTGACTTTAACAATAATAAAAAATTTCAGTCTTGAACAGTATCATCAACATCAGAAATAAGGGCTCTTTTGTTTCTGCTGTTGTGACACGTTTTTATTTTTATTTTTAGAATTGATCCTGCAAGATGCTGCAGAGACAGAGCAGCCTGTGCCGGTGCCTGCTGAAGAAGAACTAGAGGACATGGAAGGAGAAGGGCTGTTTGCTGCATACCATAAGAGGCAGAAAAGGGATGTTGGGACCCCACCAGCAGTACAGCTAAGTCACTACATTGACATGGCAGAAGGACAGAATGCCCTTTTGTTCTGGGCACTGAACAGTAAGACTCTTCCTTCACTCTTTCAAGTAGCCATCCGAGTCTTGGCAGTGCCTGCTTCTAGTGCTCCAGTGGAGCGAGTTTTCAGCCATGGTGGCATCATTCTGCGTCCCCATCGTGCACAAATGACTGACAGACTTTTGGCCAATTTGATCTTTTGCAAATGCAATGCAGTATAGGGGCCTCCCTCCACCTGTCCACAGCACGCATGCGCGCACACACACTCACTCTCTGCTCATCACCTGTCCACACAGCTCTCTCTCTCCTGTGGTAGGAGTTTCACATGGAGTAAGATCTGTTCATTTGCAGTGCAGGTTCCCACACTGTTTTTACTTCCAGAGCTTTGGTGTTTGTCCTTCCCCGTAAACCATTTTCTCTCTCTCTCTCTCTCTCTCTCTCTCTCTCTCTCTCTCTCTCTCTGCATTGTTCTAGTGCAATATGCTGTTCAAATACAAGCATTTTTTTTGTGAAAATTAAATGTTATGTTTTTTGCTGTATTTGATTAATGTTATTGTATAAAAAGGTTTAAATAAATACAAATCTTACAGACATACATGATTTGTATACATTTTATTTCTGTGGTAAGAGGACTTGAAATGACTCGAAACTAAAATGGTAGGACTTTGGACTCGACTTGAGACTTGATGGCTTTGACTTTTGACTCGACTTGGGACTTGCCTCATCTTTGACTCGACTTGACTCGGGACTCGAGGGCAAAGACTTGAGACTTACTTGTGACTTGCATAACAATGACTTTGTCCCACCTCTGTTTCATAGTAATTTCTTATTTTTCTATCGATGTCCACCCAATGTAGACCTGAAAGAGACAATGGAATATTGTAAATTTTTTGGCAATTGAATGTTCACTATTTTTGGCTTTGGAATTTCCATAAAGGATCTATAAAATCATTTTAATGTCATTATTTCATAATGCATTTTATCTTAAAAAAATTATCAAAACTGATTATTTGTTCATAATCGAACCGAAACTACCTCAAAAAGCACTAATCGCTCAGCACTTGTGTGTGAGTGTGTAATAATAATTTTGTGGGTGCATATATTTTTCCTATTTCACACATGTACAAGTGTGTATTAATACGCATGTGTGAATTGGAAACATTTTGTTTTTTTGCATACCCCAACTCTCCCTGAGACACTCGGAGAGTGGGGTCACGGCCAGGGTCTGCAATTATCAACGGCGACCCTGGAGCAATTAGGGTTAAGTGCCTTCCTCAAGGGCACCTTGTCGGCTCGGGGATTCGAACTAGCGACTTTTTCAGTTACTGGCCCAGCGCTCTAACCGCTAGGCTTTCCTGCCACCCTGTGTGTGTGTGTGTAAGGGGGATGGCAAGTAGTTGTTTGTGCTTGCATGTGCGTATGCTTGAGGAACACAAGTCTGCAGCCCATTACTGTTGTTCTCTCCCTTAGAACAAGCGCTTCTCATAACTGAGAGAGAGAGAGAGAGAGAGAGAGATTTACAAGATGAATGGATCACATAACAAATGACCAACATGTTGCATCATGCCAAGATCAGATACTGTAGAGACCTACAGGCAGGTTGAAGTGAGATTCGTTTTGAAAGGGGAACCATTCTAAATCTAGGGGCTTGCATGTGGTATGTGGAACTGAGATGTTCAGAAAATCCTCTCACCAAGCAGATTATACACTGCTCAAAAAAATAAAGGGAACACTTAAACAACACATCCTAGATCTGAATGAATGAAATAATCTTATTAAATACTTTTTTATTTACATAGTTGAATGTGCTGACAACAACATCACACAAAAATGGAGCGAGACATGATGTCCCAGATGTGCTCAATTGGATTCAGGTCTGGGGAACGGGCGGGCCAGTCCATAGCATCAATGCCTTCCTCTTGCAGGAACTGCTGACACACTCCAGCCACATGAGGTCTAGCATTGTCTTGCATTAGGAGGAACCCAGGGCCAACCGCACCAGCATATGGTCTCACAAGGGGTCTGAGGATCTCATCTCGTTACCTAATGGCAGTCAGGCTACCTCTGGCGAGCACATGGAGGGCTGTGCGGCCCCCCAAAGAAATGCCACCCCACACCATGACTGACCCACCGCCAAACCGGTCATGCTGGAGGATGTTGCAGGCAGCAGAACGTTCTCCACGGCGTCTCCAGACTCTGTCACGTCTGTCACGTGCACAGTGTGAACCTGCTTTCATCTGTGAAGAGCACAGGGCGCCAGTGGCGAATTAGCCAATCTTGGTGTTCTCTGGCAAATGCCAAACGTCCTGCACGGTGTTGGGCTGTAAGCACAACCCCCACCTGTGGACGTCGGGCCCTCATACCACCCTCATGGAGTCTGTTTCTGACCGTTTGAGCAGACACATGCACATTTGTGGCCTGCTGGAGGTCATTTTGCAGGGCTCTGGCAGTGCTCCTCCTGCTCCTCCTTGCACAAAGGCGGAAGTAGCGGTCCTGCTGCTGGGTTGTTGCCCTCCTACGGCCTCCTCCACGTCTCCTGATGTACTGGCCTGTCTCCTGGTAGCGCCTCCATGCTCTGGACACTACGCTGACAGACACAGCAAACCTTCTTGCCACAGCTCGCATTGATGTGCCATCCTGGACGAGCTGCACTACCTGAGCCACTTGTGTGGGTTGTAGACTCCGTCTCATGCTACCACTAGAGTGAAAGCACCGCCAGCATTCAAAAGTGACCAAAACATCAGCCAGGAAGCATAGGAACTGAGAAGTGGTCTGTGGTCACCACCTGCAGAACCACTTCTTTATTGGGGGTGTCTTGCTAATTGCCTATAATTTCCACCTGTTGTCTATTCCATTTGCACAACAGCATGTGAAATGTATTGTCAATCAGTGTTGCTTCCTAAGTGGACAGTTTGATTTCACAGAAGTGTGATTGACTTGGAGTTACATTGTGTTGTTTAAGTGTTCCCTTTATTTTTTTGAGCAGTGTATATTGTAATGTTAGCCTCTGTGACAGCATTGCACTATGGGCTAGCCAACACTGCCTAGCTAGATCACATCAGTAAGTACCTGTGCAGGCTGTGGACTCCTCCCTCCATCTGGGCCGATGTTGTCCTCTTCTCAAACTTCAGATCTCCAGAATACATCATGGCTCTGCAGGGGGAAGACAAATAGTGTTACACGGAGCCCCGAGCTCACACACATGGCGTTATCAAAGTAGGCTCACTTTGATATACAGTACCAGTCAAAAGTTTGGCCACACCTACTCATTCAAGGGTTTTTCTTTATTTTTACTATTTTCTACATTGTAGAATAATAGTGAAGACCTCAAAACTATGAAATAACACATATGGAATCATGTAGTAACCAAAAAAGTGTTAAACAAATGAAAATATATTTTATATTTGAGATTCTTCAAATAGCCACATAGCTTTGCACACTCTTTGCATTCTCTCAACCAGCTTCACCTGGAATGCTTTTCCAACAGTCTTGAAGGAGTTCCCACATATGCTGAGAACTTGTTGGCTGCTTTTCCTTCACTCTGCGGTCCGACTCATCCCAAACCATCTCAATTGGATTGAGGTCGGGAGATTGTGGAGGCCAGGTTATCTGATGCAGCACTCCATCACGCTCATTCTTGGTAAAATAGCCCTTACACAGCCTGGAGGTGTGTTGGGTCATTGTCCTGTTGAAAAACAAATTATAGTCCCACTAAGCCCAAACCAGATGGGATGGCGTATCACTGCAGAATGCTGTGGTGGCCATGCTGGTTAAGTGTGCCTTGAATTCTAAATAAATCACAGACAGTGTCACCAGCAAAGCACCCCCACACCATAACAACTCCTCCTCCATGCTTTAAGGTGGGAAATACACATGCAGAGATCATCCGTTCACCCACACCGCGTCTCACAAAGCCACGGCGGTTGTAACCAAAGATCTCCAATTTGGACTCCAGACCAAAGGACAAATTTCCACCGGTACAATGTCCATTGCTCGTGTTTCTTGGCCCAAGAAAGTCTCTTCTTATTATTGGTGTCCTTTAGTAGTGGTTTCTTTGCATCAATTCAACCATGAAGGCCTAATTCACACAGTCTCCTCTGACCAGTTGATGTTGAGATGTGTCTGTTACTTGAACTCTGTGAAGCATTTATTTGGGCTGCAATCTGAGGTGCAGTTAACTCTAATGAAATTATCCTCTGCAGCAGAGGTAACTCTGGGTCTTCCTTTCCTGTCGCAGTCCTCATGAGAGCCAGTTTCATCATAGCGCTTGATGGTTTTTGCGACTGCACTTGAAGGAACTTTCAAAGTTCTTGACATTTTCCGGATTGGCTGACCTTCACGTCTTAAAGTAATGGACTGTCATTTCTCTTTGCTTATTTGAGCTGTTCTTGCCATAATATGGACTTGGTATTTTACCAAATAGGGCTATATTCTGTATACCACTACCTTGTCACAACACAACTGATTGGCTCAAACGCATTAAGAAGGAAAGAAATTCCACAAATTAACTTTTAACAAGGCACACCTGTTAATTGAAATGCATTCAAATCAAATTGTATTTGCCACATGCGCTGAATACAACTGGTTTAGACCTTACAGTGAAATGCTTACTTACAAGCCCTTAACCAACAATGCAGTTTTAAGAAAAAACTGGATAAGTAAAATTAGCAGTTAAATAGAATAACAGTAGGGAGGCTATATACAGGGGGTACCGCTACAGAGTCAACGTGCGGGTGCACCATTTAGTCAAGGTAATTGAGGTAATATGTACATGTGGGTAGAGTTAAAGTGACTATGCATAGATAATAAACAGAGTAGCAGCAGCGTAAAAGGGGGGGGGGGGGGGGGGGCAATGCAAATAGTCTGGGTAGCCATGATTAGCTGTTAAGAAGCCTTTTGGACCTAGACTTGGCGCTCCAGTACCGCTTGCCGTGCGGTAGCAGAGAGAACAGTATATGACTAAGGTGGCTGGAGTCTTTGACAATTGTTTGGGCCTTCCTCTGACACCGCCTGGTATAGAGGTGACTACCTCATGAAGGGAATGCCAAGAGTGTTCAAAGCTGTCGGCAAAGGGTGGCTACTTTGAAGAATCTCAAATATAAAATATATTTTGATTTGTTTAACACTTCTTTGGTTACTACATGATTCCATATGTGTTATTTCATAGTTTTGATGTCTTCACTATTATTCTACAAAGTAGAAAACAGTAAAAAAAAAAAAAAAAACCTTGAATGAGTAGGTGTGTCCAAACTTTTGACTGGTACTGTACATTCAAATGTGTGTGTGTGTCGGTGTGTGTGTACCTGAGCTGGGTGAGGCTCTTGGATCCGATGTCTTGACAGGAGTGCTGGATCCCAGCCAGCAGGTAGGGAATAAACTTATGGATGGAGCCTTTGTCCTGGACCGCCCCCGATACACCCTGGGCCACCTTGATCTTGTCACACTCACTGGAGAGGAGGAGGAGGAGAGGGTTAAGCTACAGTGCCTTCAGAAAGTATTCATACCCCTTGACTTATTCCACATTTTGTTGTGTTACAGCCTGAATAAAATAAAATACAACATCTCACACAATACATACAATATCCCATAATGACAAATGTATTGAAAATAAAATACAGAAATATCTCATTTACATAAGTATTCACAGCCAAAGTCAATACTTTGTAGAAGCACCTTTGGTAATGATTACAACCGTCAGTCTTTCTGGGTAAGTCTCTAAGAGCTTTACACACCTGGATTGTGCAACATTTTCCCATTTTTCTTTTCAAAGTTCTTCAAGTTGGTTGTTGATCATTGCTAGACAACCATTTTCAGGTCTTGTCATAGATTTTCAAGTAAATTTAAGTCAAAACTGTAACTAGGCCACTCCAGAACATTCTGTCTTCTTGGTAACAACTCCAGTGTAGATTTAGCCTTGTGTTTTAGGTTATTCTCCTACTGAAAGGTGAATTCATCTCCCAGTGTCTGGTGGAAAGCAGACTGAACCAGGTTTTCCTCTAGGATTTTGCCTGTGCTTAGCTCCATTACGTTTGTTTTTTCTCCCAAAAAATTCCCCTGTCCTTAACGATTACAAGCATACCCATAACATGATGCAGCCACCACTATGCTTGAAAACATGGAGAGTGGTACTCAGTAATGTGTTGTATTGGATTTGCCCCGAACATAACACTTTGTATTCAGGACAAAAAGTTAATTGCTTTGCCACATTTCTTGCAGTATTACTTTAGTGCCTTGTTGTAAACAGGATGCATGTTTTGGAATATTTTTATTCTGTACAGGCTTCCTTCTTTTCACTCTGTCAGTTAGGTTAGTATTGTGGAGTAACTACAATGTTGTTGATCCGTCCTCAGTTTTCTCCTATCACAGCCATTAAACTCTAACTGTTTAAAGTTAGAGTCCCGTGTTGCTCAGTTGGTAGAGCATGGCGTTTGCAACGTCAGGGTTGTGTGTTCGATTCCCACGGGGGGCCAGAATGAAAATGTATGCACTCACTAACTAAGTCGCTCTGGATAATTGCGTCTGCTAAATGACTAAAATGTAAATGTAAAGTCACCATTGGCTCATGGTGAAATCCCTGAGAGGTTCCTCTCCGGCAACTGAGTTAGGAAGGACGCATGTATCTTTGTAGTGACTGGGTATATTGATACACCATCCAAAGTGTAATTAATAACTTCACCATGCTCAAAGGGATATTCAATGTCTGCTTTTGTTTTTTTCATCCACCAATAGGTGCCTTTCTTTGCGAGGCATTGGAAAACTTCCCTGGTCTTTATGATTGAATCTGTGTTTGAAATTCACTGCTCAACTGAGGGACCTTACAGATAATTGTGTGTGGGGTACAGAGATGAGGTAGTCATTCAAAAATAATGTTAAACACTATCATTGCATAGTGAGTCCATGCAACTTATGTGACTTGTTAAGCACATTTTTACTCCTGAACTTACTTAGGCTTGCCATAACAAAGAGGTTGAATACTTATTGAATCAAGACATTTCAGTTTTAAAATTTGTATTAATTTGTAAACATTTCTGGGGGAAAATTCCACTTTGACATTATGGGGTATTGTGTGTAGGCCAGTGACAAAAAAAATCTCAAGTCAAGGGGTGTGAATACTTTCTGAAGGCACTTTTGTATATATGTTGTTTGTCTTTTGATTGACTGCCTGCTGCAAAGCCAGTTGCCCCTGGGTCGTATTAATTGATTAGTGCACACCGTAGCAAAACGTTTTGCAACGGGAAACGAAAACAAGCTTTCAGGTAGTGCCTTTGTCTGTTTTATTTCATTTTGTGCCTAATGAATACAACAACCCTGGAGATAATAAATGTGTGTTACTGTATTAGTATCAGGTTGGAACCGGTTCAGGGAACAGAACCAAAAACCGTAAAATAACAAACATTTTCAGAGGAACAGAACCGAGAACGAAAGTCATACTGTTCCGGAACTGAACCGTTATTTTAAAAGCATGGGAACCGTTATTTTACGTTCTGGGCATTTTTTTCCGTTCCCACAAAAAAAACGCAACAAAGCGCCTATGCAAAAACCCTCACTTTGTCACTCAAACTAATTCCAGTGTCAGCCTGCCTGCCAGCTGAAAATATTTGCCTGTGTGTGTGTGTAAGCTACCTGCCCCTCCTCCTCCTCCCTCCGAAGCATAGTCTACTGTAGCTATTAGGGGAAGACATTTTTTCTTAGAATAATGGATTAACTTTTTCAATGCTAGTTAAGGATACTAAAGTTATCACTTTGTTTTTATTCTGGTGCCGCTCTGCACACGCTAGCTAGCTCTGGTCTAGCTCCCAAACTCTAGGCGGCATTATATGTAATGCAATGGAACTGAGAGTCATGATCAAGGGCTAGCTCTGGTCCAACGTTTGTTAAGCCAACTCTCTGAAGTTCAAAGACATTCAAAGTTCCTTCATAGTTGCCGCTCCTCCGTAGGTATAATTCTGTGGGCCTAATTCAGATAATGCATGTCATAACAACCCATCGCTTCATAAACTGTGACTTTTTTTTTGGTTCGAACCGGTTCAGAACTATATTTTGCTAGTCGGAATGAAAACAATTATGGTTCTGTTCAGAACGAAACGATTGGAAAATTATTATATTAGTATTACTGCGCCTCAGTACCTGAAGTATCTGGTCTGGGAGCCCAGGTTCTTGTCCATGGCATCCAGTGAGCCCATGCCTCTGTACTTCTTCAGCCTGATGCCATCAGAGAAGAAGTATTCACCTGGAGCCTCGCTGGTGGCAGCCAGGAGAGAGCCCATCATCACTGGAGAGACATAGGGGGGATGGTAACGGCTAATGGTATGCGTGTATGCTTGTGGTGTGTTTTTTGTAAAAGCCTTTCTCTGAGTGTGCACTTTAGACCCCTCAAACTCAACTCTGGACCTCGAAGCCAGTTCCACTGCTTGTTTTCATTGTTCCCCTTTAACCAGGGACTGATTTAGACCTGGGACACCAGGTGGGTGCAATTAATTATCAGGTAGAACAGAAAACCAGCAAGCTCTGGACCTTGTAGGGTAAGAGTTGAATACCAGGTCTAAATCAGGGGGGGGGGGGGGCAGCCCAATTCTGATCTTTTTTCCACTGATTGTTTTTTTGACCAATCACATCACATCTTTTCACATCAGATATTTTTCAGAGCTGATTGGTCAAAAGACCAATTAGTGAAAAAAGATCAGAATTGGGCTGCCTGTGTAGACGCAGACTTACTTCAATTGAGGCTGACAGGTCATTGTGGGGAATATCTAGCCAAGCCTGCACATTTAGCCCAGGGTTTCCCAAACTCGGTCCTGGGGCCCCACCTGGGTGCACGTTTTGGTTTTTGCCCTAGCATTACACAGCTGATTAAAATAATCAAAACTTGATGATGAGTTGGTTATTTCAATCAGCTGTGTAGTGCTAGGGCATAAAGCCAAAACGTGCACCCAGAGGTGGGGGCCCTTTGGGAAACCCTGCTGTAGCCCACCTATCAGAGACAGACAGACTAGGCATTCTCACACACAGCAGACAGTCTGTCCTTGCATGCATTTGATGTTGTAATTTCCTGGTTTATAAAGTTAATTCATCAGTATTATTTGACAATTAATTCATATTTTTGTTGATATGCTGTAGATTAAACATGGTTTTGGCTTATTTGAGTGGATTATATTATAATGAATGGTATTTTATCATGCGTTTACCTGATAAATCAAATCATTATCAAACTGATTACATAGCAAGATGATGGGGCATGAAAAACCTTGTGGCATTTAGTATGATCGGATTTCCCATTTGCAAACATAGACCAACTGCACATCATATTACATTATACAAATGTGATGTTTATTTGGGAAAATAACATTCATAAAATGAAAAGAGAAAACTGAAACCGAGTAATTCTTAGAAAGTGTTTGAGTGGAGTCTGTTTCATATTCAGGCTTTTTTTGCAGGCTTTGTCCATCAACACTAAATTTGAGAAGTAGACGATTGCCATAATTTCCTCCTAAACGAGTTGTGTAACAGTTTCAATGAATCGTGTTGTAAGCCATCAGGTTTTCAGATCATTTTTTATGAACTCTTACTCTAAAATGAGTTCATTAGAATGTCAGAAGCCAACATCAAAGAAGGAAGTTGATAAAGTGGAAAATATTATTTTAGCTTGCCCACTTCTTTTTCTGTGATTGGTATGCATATTCATGAGCTTTGGATCAAAGTCTAACTGTGACAAGAATTCAATATACTAAATAATCACATAAAAATACTCATATGCAGACCAGCACTTCCAGAAAGTTTTTGAAGACATGCATATTTTTCCTCTCTTAAAATAATGATATTATTATGATCGAATACATAGTAAATCATAGGTGACAGGTCAGGGTTTATGTTAAGTCAATGACATATGTAAATGAGGTGTTAGAAACAATGACGTAAGTAAATTAATGAATGTGTTACAACAGCCAGTCTAATCCGGAGCTAAGGGCTCCCTCCCCAATCCTATATGAAATCCTGGCCATAGGTCGGTGTACATCCAACAGGGTAAATGCGGTTAAATCCAATTCATGGGGGGTGTGTTTATTTTTTCTTAACAGGGACACTGACCTTTTACAGTGAATTGACAGATGCAGAATGATGAAACTATCTTTCATCTGTAGTAGGCCAATTGATATTGCTAAAGAAGTTCAGGTACAATTAGTTTCAGATGAGGGAAGGTGAATGGCCTAACTGACAGACACCATCATATCTGAGACTGTCCATCGCATGCCTGTGCACTGCAATGAAGGATGCATCTCGAGTCCACTACTAAAACATACTTCATCATATGCATCCAAACGTAGCACATGTGTCGTAATGATGAGGGCATGTAGAGACAAGGTAGGTGTGATGTCACACACTGTGACTAACAGGTTAGTCAAGGTCAAAAGGACAAGCATCCAAAACCCAAGGCCAGCTTGACTACTACTTCTACTGATGCAGAGCTGTTAGCAACCAATGCAGACAGGCCGTGAAGGGGGGTGGGCGGGCACAGTGTGATAGTAGAGCCAATGAGAGAGAGCCCTGCGCAGGGGGGTGGGGGACTTACTGCAGTATCCCGTAACAGTAGTTGGGGTTTTGGGGCTGTGGAGCTTTATACCAGGAGGAACACTGAGAGGCGCTAGAGAGACACATACAGTACAGGCGGTGTGAAACCAAGAGAGGAGAGGTCCACACAACCAAACAGGAAATGAAGGAGATGAGAAAGAGAGGGATACAAAAAGAAAGAAACAGACTGTTGCAGAGAGGAAAAAAGGAAGAGATAGATAGATAGAAAACAAGAAACCCAAAACAGATCATGAAAGATGGAGAGAGAATAGCATGATGGAGAGAGAATAGGATGATGGAGAGAGAATAGCATGATGGAGAGAGAATAGCATGATGGAGAGAGAATAGCATGATGGAGAGAGAATAGCATGATGGAGAGAGAATAGCATGATGGAGAGAGAATAGCATGATGGAGAGAGAATAGCATGATGGAGCGAGACTAGCATGATGGAGCGAGACTAGCATGATGGAGCGAGACTAGCATGATGGAGCGAGACTAGCATGATGGAGCGAGAATAGCATGATGGAGCGAGAATAGCATGATGGAGAGAGAATAGCATGATGGAGCGAGAATAGCATGATGGAGCGAGAATAGCATGATGGAGAGAGAAGGGGAGGGAAAGGGAGGAAGAGACGGAGAGAAACAGAAAATAGAGGGTAGGAACGATGAACGAGAAGAAAGTTGTGCCTGATTTCTGAGGACCTGCCCCTTGAGAAAGTCCATTGTTTGTCCGTTTTCAAAGTTTTGCTCTGAAGTGGTTTGACTGAGGTTTGAGGATGTGGCATATGCTGCATTCATTCAGCAGGTGCTCTTATTCGGTTAAATTGCCTGTATTAGAATATAGCATGGCAGCACAATTTGATTCTGCAAAACCATTCAGCATTCCCTACAGCCAGTGGAGAGACTAGGACGAACACTTACGGATGGGACCCTTTGTACAGACTTCTACACTTGGCTAAAGAGCGATTTCAGTCATTAGTGGGAAGGTGTTCAGATTGGAGGCTCCCGATTGGGTTAGAGCTGTGGGTGGGTGGGTGGGTGGGTGGGAGGGAGGGGAGCTAGGAAGCCTGCCATTGGTGCGACTTACCTTCCTGTGTGATGCAGATGGAGTCACTGCCCATGCCCACGCGCAGGCCGTCCACCCCTGCATCGATCAGGTTCTTGGCCTGGGCTGCAGTTACCACTGAGACAGACAGGGGGAGACAGACCAACAATGTCAAGGGTGGTGCATGGTGCAACCGTTATTTTTTGTTAAAATTTTAGTCATTTAGCAGACGCTCTTATCCAGAGCGACTTACAGTTAGTGAGTGCATACTTTTTTTTTTTTTTTTTTTTTTTTCATACTGAGGGTAACCCTGAGAATGGAGCATTTCTGTGTGTGTGCCCCAACACTCACCATTGCCTCCAATGACCTGAAGCGGTGGGTATTTCTCTTTGATGTACTTAATCATGTTGATTTGAAAGATCGAGTTCCCTTGAGAGGAGTCCTGAAAGAACAAGAGCAACATTAAACAACAGATTGAAGAAGAAAAATATGGAGCAAGTATCTATATGAGAAGAACAAATACAGTGGGGAAAAAAGTATTTAGTCAGCCACCAATTGATGAGAGGCCTGTAATTTTCATCATAGGTACACGTCAACTATGACAGACAAAATGAGAAAAAAAATTCCAGAAAATCACATTGTAGGATTTTTAATGAATTTATTTGCAAATGATGGTGGAAAATAAGTATTTGGTCAATAACAAAAGTTTCTCAATACTTTGTTATATACCCTTTGTTGGCAATGACACAGGTCAAATGTTTTCTGTAAGTCTTCACAAGGTTTTCACACACTGTTGCTGGTATTTTGGCCCATTCCTCCATGCAGATCTCCTCTAGAGCAGTGATGTTTTGGGGCTGTCGCTGGGCAACACGGACTTTCAACTCCCTCCAAAGATTTTCTATGGGGTTGAGATCTGGAGACTGGCTAGGCCACTCCAGGACCTTGAAATGCTTCTTACGAAGCCACTCCTTCGTTGCCCGGGCGGTGTGTTTGGGATCATTGTCATGCTGAAAGACCCAGCCACGTTTCATCTTCAATGCCCTTGCTGATGGAAGGAGGTTTTCACTCAATCTCATGATACATGGCCCCATTCATTCTTTCCTTTACACGGATCAGTCGTCCTGGTCCCTTTGCAGAAAAACAGCCCCAAAGCATGATGTTTCCACCCCCATGCTTCACAGTAGGTATGGTGTTCTTTGGATGCAACTCAGCATTCTTTGTCCTCCAAACACGACAAGTTGAGTTTTTACCAAAAAGTTATATTTTGGTTTCATCTGACCATATGACATTCTCCCAATCCTCTTCTGGATCATCCAAATGCACTCTAGCAAACTTCAGACGGGCCTGGACATGTACTGGCTTAAGCAGGGGGACACGTCTTGCACTGCAGGATTTGAGTCCCTGGGGCGTAGTGTGTTACTGATGGTAGGCTTTGTTACTTTGGTCCCAGCTCTCTGCAGGTCATTCACTAGGTCCCCCTGTTTGGTTCTGGGATTTTTGCTCACCGTTCTTGTGATCATTTTGACCCCACGGGGTGAGATCTTGCATGGAGTCCCAGATCGAGGGAGATTATCAGTGATCTTGTATGTCTTCCATTTCCTAATAATTGCTCCCACAGTTGATTTCTTCAAACCAAGCTGCTTACCTATTGCAGATTCAGTCTTCCCAGCCTGGTGCAGGTCTACAATTTTGTTTCTGGTGTCCTTTGACAGCTCTTTGGTCTTGGCCATAGTGGAGTTTGGAGTGTGACTGTTTGAGGTTGTGGACAGGTGTATTTTATACTGATAACAAGTTCAAACAGGTGCCATTAATACAGGTAACGAGTGGAGGACAGAGGAGCCTCTTAAAGAAGTTACAGGTCTGTGAGAGCCAGAAATCTTGCTTGTTTGTAGGTGACCAAATACTTATTTTCCACCATAATTAGCTAATAAATTCATTAAAAATCCTACAATGTGATTTTCTTGATTTTTTCTCTCTCAATTTGTCTGTCATAGTTGACGTGTACCTATGATGAAAATTACAGGCCTCTCTCATCTTTTTAAGTGGGAGAACTTGCACAATTGGTGGCTGACTAAATACTTTTTTCCCCCACTGTATGTTACGTGGAGTGTGCATGCATGTGATGAGCAGGCAACAGAGTCCTGTGTTATTACACATTAGTGCTGATGGTCAGCACATTCCTAAAGGTCCTGAGAAGTTTCCAAGCACACTGTCTGTCTTGTACTAACTAGATGAGAGCATTAAAACATGCTGTTCCACTTGCATCTTCACTTTGAAGTTTACCGATACTATAAATACCTAAATAGTCAAATGTGTGACCCATGTTTCTAGGAGATTAGGCCTGTATTAAGCAAGGAATTAGCAGAATGTGATGTGGTACCTTCACTGAAAGAGCAGACAAGAGAGAAGGCACTGTAGCAGACAGTGGCTGACTGACTGCCAAATAAGCTATACTTCTACCTAACTACTTACTGTTCGTGGCATTCCAATACAATCAGACCCTTTAGCTAATATCTTGACATGATGGTGCCTCCAGGGTGTCATAATTACATTCTTGTCAAACACCATCACACAAGGCCCGTCATGACTGCATGGTATTTCCTAATTCAACTGCTGACGAAGGCCTTGAGGCCGATACATAAAGCTTAATAAAGCGCAGTGATACTAGCAAGAGCAGTGTGCGGGTTTCTTCTTTTTATCTTTTTCAACTGTTACCATGCACCAGCAACAAAGATAGCTCAGATGTGAGAGTGCCTTTTGAATTTCTAATTAAACTGCTGGAAACTAAGCTAACGTATCTGACCACAAAATAGTTATTGTCTCATGTGTCAGACACTGAAAGTAGGCTGATTATTAATAAACAGAATTTAGAGAAACATGTCCCAGACACCCTTAATAAGGGTGATGCAGTGCCATAAGTGCATGGACCTAGATACACTATATATACACAAAAGTATGTGGACACACCTTCAAATTAGTGGATTTGGCTATTTCAGCCACACCCGTGGCTGACGTGTATAAAATCGAGCACAGTCATGCAATCTCCATAGACAAACATTGACAGTAGACTGGCCTTACTGAAGAGCTTAGTGACTTTCAACATGGCACCGTCATAGGATGCCACCTTTAAAACAAGTCAGACTGCCCTGGTCAACTGTAAGTGCTGTTATTGTGAAGTGGAAATGTCTAGGGTCAACAACGGTTCAGCCGCGAAGTGGTAGGCCACACAAGCTCACAGAACGGGACCGCCGAGTGCTGAAGCGCGTATAAATGGTCTGTCCTCGGTTGCAACACTCACTACCGAGTTCCAAACTGCCTCTGGAAGCAACGTCAGCACAAGAACTGTTCGTCGGGAGCTTCATGAACTGGGTTTCCATGGCTGAGCAGCCGCATACAAGCCTAAGATCGCCATGCGCAATGCCAAGCGTCAGCTGGAATGATGTAAAGCTTGGACCCTGGAGCAGTGGAAACGCGTTCTCTGGAGTGATGAATCATACTTTACCATCTGGCAGTCCAACGGACAAATCTGGGTTTGGCGGATGCCAGGAGAACACTACCTGCCCCAATGCATAGTGCCAACTGTAAAGTTTGGTGGATGAGGAATAATAGTCTGGGGTTGTTTTTCATGGTTCAGGCTAGGCCCCTTAGTTCCAGTGAAGGAAAATCTTAATGCTTTAGCATACAATGACATTCTAGACGATTCTGTGCTTCCAACTTTGTGGCAACAGTTTGGGGAAAGCCCTTTCCTGTTTCAGCATGACAATGCCCCCGTGCACAAAGCGAGGTCCATACATAAATGGTTTGTCAAGATCGGTGTGGAAGAACTTTACTGGCCTGCAGAGCCCTGACCTCAACCCCATCGAACACATTTGGGATGAATTGGAATGCCGACTGCGAGCCAGGCCTAATCGCCCAACATCTGTGCCCGACCTCACTAATGCTCTTGTGGCTTAATGGAATCAAGCCCCAACAGCAATGTTCCAACATCTAGTGGAAAGGCTTCCCATAAGAGTGGAGGGTGTTATAGCAGCAAAAGGGGGACCAACTCTATATTAATGCCCATGTTTTTGGAATGAGCTGTTGTCCACATACTTTTGGTAATGTAGTGTACTACAGTCGAGGAACGTCCAAATCACTGGCTTGCATAAATGAATAGCCTGGCTTATCCAGAACCTCATCAAATACCCAGCTAACTACTTCTTTATTTTGGTAGATTTGCATCAGTCCCAATAGTCAAATTGTTACTTAACTCGATGTCACTTGAAAGCACGAGTTGAGCCGGGAAACCTGAGTCGGCAGACCCAAGTAGAAAGAAGTAACTTACTGCATGTACTGCAATGACCCAAAGCTCCTGCATGTGCAAATAATAATCTAATGTGCTTAAGACATAATATATGGCAGGCTCTGGTTATTAGCTAACTACAAATAGTTGTCCGAGGAGCTAACAACGATATGACGCAAGCTAATTGCGATGGATTTCAACAAGGAGCCATGCGACCATAGACTGTAAAAAAAAAAAAAAAAAAAACGCCTGCCAAATTCCAATAATTACTTGTATGTAAGGCCGTCCCCGCAGTTGAAGAGTTGCTGCCCGCTCAGTCCATCGTCGGACACGTAACCAGTCTGTCCACTGATCAAGTAGTCCGCCATGATACACAATCTATTTAGTGGTTGATCAGTCACTTTGGTGCTAAACATACAACCGCCCAAGAGACCGATAACTTTTTTTGCTTCACTCCCTAGTTCCGATTGGCGATCTGTCAGTCAGCTGTGGCGTAGTGCGACAGTACGCTCTGTTCCCCGCGTGCCTTGTTCAAGTCAAGAAATGACATGTAATGCATTCACAACAGTAGAACATAACCCGAAATGCTATTTTTATTCTTCGGCCTTTAACGTTATCAGGCTCCTGTCCTGTCTGGAGGTAGCTCTGGTCGCACACGTGTTCATGATGTTCAGTTTGCGAACGAGTCTTTTTACTGACTCGAGAGTCATGATTCGTTTTGTCAGAGCGACTCGTTCATTTTAGTCGTTCGTTTGACCTGCTGGCCGCAATGAATTCTACAGCAGGATAAATACGAGCTCCTCGGGTAGTGCGCCGACCAGCAACTGTGTATCATGTTCGCATGGGAAAATAGATCATGCTGCAGGGAGCATAGATACAAATAAATGTTTAGAATTGATAATTGATCGCATGGTGCAAGAATGAATGCAATTAATTGATTATTGAATGTTATGATGGACACAGCCTCTGCTCAACAAACTCGAGAACGAATCGTTAACGGTATTGTACATATTACTCTCACTGCAGTCAAGTAATGCATTCCGCCAAGTCTTACAATCTAGTCTGGTTGTGGCCACAACAACTAGACCTCGTTTCAAATGTATCAAGAAATAATCTTATTTGTATGCCTAGCAATCAACAAATGTACATTGTTTAAAGCCAGTGGTGGAAAAAGTACCCAACTGTCATACTTGAGTAAATGTAAAGATACCTTAGTAGAAAATGACTCAAGTAAAAGCCAAAGTCACCCAGTAAAATTCTACTTGAGTAAAAGTCTAAAAGTATTTGGTTTAAAATGTACTTAAGTATCAAAAGTAAATGTAATTGCTAAAATGTACTTAAGTATCAAAAGTAAAAGTATGAATCATTTCAAATTCCTTATATTAAGCAAACCAGATGGCACCATTTTCTAGTTTTTTTTAATTAATGGAAAGCCAGGGGCACACTCCAACATTCAGACATAATTTACAAACGAAGCATGTGTGTTTAGTGAGTCCACCAGATCAGAGGCAGTAGGGATGACCAGCGATGTTCGGTTTATATGTACGTGAACGTGAATTGGACTATTTTCCTGTCCTGCTAAGCATTCAAAATGTAAGGAGTACTTTTGGGTGTCAAGGAAAATGAATGGAGTAAAAATCACAATATTTTCTTAAGGAATGTAGTGAAGTAAAAGTAAAAGTAGACAAAAATATAAAATTGTAAAGTAAAGTACAGATACCAAAAAAAACTACTTAAGTAGTACTTTAAAGTATTTTTACTTAAGTACTTTACACCACTGTTTAAAGCACACTTTTAACAAGTGTCACAAATGACAGCTCCAATAAGCAGTGGCGTGTATTCATGGATGCCAAGGGAAGTCAGGCTTCCCCCAAAAAAATGACCAAGAAAAAAAATTAAAATACATAAAATAATATATATTTAATGTCTGTTTCATAATTTTCCTTCAATTCGCAAGAGGCTGAATGTATCTCACAGGAGAAGGCATCCGAGCGAGCGAAATAGCGCCCCTCTGTCTCGCTACGTGTAGGCCATCTATCTGATGCTGTCTGGTCCAAACGAGTATGACATTGTTCCCGCCGTAGCATTGAACGCAAGGGAAGCCAGCGAGCATTTGGCCTCCCTTGATTTAAAAAAAAGGTATTTAAAAAATAGCCAATCAGCATTGTGCTGAACTGAGTGAGCTCAACTGTGAATGGTCCTGGACCAAAAAAAAGTGTAAAGGGAAGCCAGCTTGGATTTTGGCGTCACTCCTATCAAATCCCATTGAGAGCATACCTCATTGACAGAAAAACTTGAATTGTTGAATCTTGTTGTGTTGTTGTCCTCCGGTGGCTAGCTAGCTAGCTAAAATTGGCCCTCATCTAAATTAGCCATGGATGGAGATAGGGATTTGGACTTGTGGTTTTCCGTACTGGCCAATGATTATAAAGGCGATCCTGATCCAACCATTCATTCATACATTGTTGTGCCCCTGGCCTGAGAGGATGGAAGTTCAATATGTAGCTAGATGTAGAAGGCGAATGTTAACTAGTTAACGTTGCCCATGAATGGAAGTTAGGCTAGCGAGCAAGCATTTTAGCCAGGTAGCCTAGGACAACAAAAAATAAAAGTGTGTACTGTATGACAGCGTGATAGACTGTTTTTCGTCAACATGAAAGAGAGGAGGATGGCATTGGCGTTTCTCTACAAGTAGGGTGAGTATATGATTTTCTACTTGCACGAACGCGCACATACAGAAATCAGAACCATGGACAGTCACATATTTAGCTTACGTTGATTGGACTAAATAGTTTTTGGTATATTTTAGTTGTCACTGTATTAGACTAAGCAGTGGTGAGTTGATGATGTTGAAATTAAAATGGTGCTGGAATAGTAGAGGCAGCTCCTGTTTTCATTGTGACTTGCGGTAACTCTGGTATTCTAAATCAATAGTTGTTTAGTGGTCTGAAAATGTTGGAAATTAACTTGCTTGACCATGCTGTAGGTCTGTTACTGTACATGCAATATGCTTTGTGGACTTCACTGAGGTTGCTATCCGGTTTTGTGATAAATCAAAGATGTGGTTGAATTTATTCTGCCACTGTCTTCTTGTCTCGGCCTTTAGGTCTACAGTTGAAGTCATAAGTTTACATACACTTAGGTTGGAGTCATTAAAACTCGTTTTTCAACCACTCCACACATTTCTTGTTAACAAACTATAGTTTTGGCAAGTCGATTAGGACATCTACTTTGTGCATGACACAAGTAATTTTTCCAACAATTGTTTACAGACAGAATATTTCACTTAAAATTCACTGTATCACAATTCCAGTGGGTCAGAAGTTTGCATACACTAAGTTGACTGTGCCTTTAAACAGCTTGCAAAATTCCAGAAAATGATGTCATGGCTTTAGAAGCTTCTGATAGGCTAATTGACATCATTTGAGTCAATTGGAGGTGTACCTGTAGATGTATTTCAAGGCCTACCTTCAAACTCATTGCCTCTTTGCTTGACATCATGGGAAAAAAATAAAAAATCAGCCAAAACCTCCACAAGTCTGGTTCATCCTTGGGAGCAATTTCCAAACACCTGAAGGTACCACGTTCATCTGTACAAACAATAGTACGCAAGTATAAACACCATGGGACCACACAGCCGTCATACCGCTCAGGAAGGAGACGCGTTCTGTCTCCTAGAGATGAACGTACTTTGGTTGGTGCAAATCAATCCCAGAACAACAGGAAAGGACCTTATGAAGATGCTGGAGGAAACAGGTACAAAAGTATCTAAATCCACAGTAAAACGAGTCCTATATCGACATAACCTGAAAGGCCACTCAGCAAGGAATAAGCCACTGCTCCCAAACCGCCATAAAAAAGCCAGACTACGGTTTGCAACTGCACATGGGGACAAATATCGTACTTTTTGGAGAAATGTCCTCTGGTCTGATGAAACAAATATAGAACTGTTTGGCCCTAATGACCATCGTTATGTTAGGAGGAAAAAATGGGGAAAATTGCAAGCAGAAGAACACCATCCCAACTGTGAAGCACGGGGGTGGCAGCATCTTTGCTGTGGGGGTGCTTTGCTGCAGGAGGGACTGGTGCACTTCACAAAATAGATGGCATCATGAGGAAGGAAAATTATGTGGATGTATTGAAGCAACATCTCAAGACATCAGTCAGGAAGTTAAAGCTTGGTCGCAAATGGGTCTTCCAAATGGACAATGACCCCAAGCATACTTCCAAAGTGTGGCAAAATGGCTTAAGGACAACAAAGTCAAGGTATTGGAGTGGCCATCACAAAGCCCTGACCTCAATCCTATAGAACATTTGTGGCAGAACTGAAAAAGCGTGTGCGAGCAAGGAGGCCTACAAACCTGACTCAGTTACACCAGCTCTGTCAGGAGGAATGGGCCAAAATTCACCCAACTTATTGTGGGAAGCTTGTGGAAGGCTACCCAAAACGTTTGACCCAAGTTAAACAATTTTAAAGGCAATGCTACCAAATACTAATTGAGTGTATGTAAACTTCTAACCCACTGGGAATGTGATGAAATAAATAAAAGCTGAAATAAATAATTATGTCTACTATTATTCTGACATTTCACATTCTTAGAACAGTTAGGATCACCACTTTATTTTAAGACAGGGACTTTTTTACTAGGATTAAATGTCAGGAATAGTGAAAAACTGAGTGTACATGTATTTGGCTATGGTGTATGTAAACTTCCGACTTCAACTGTATATATCACGGTCGCAAGGCATATGAATGAACAGGTTATAGAGCAAATAACACAATTCTCCAGTGCTTCCCCAGTGATTTTACCCAAGCACCGCTACTGCCAATAAGCCCCCTATGGTGAAGCACATATGAACAGAAGCTTGTAGAATCATGATTATTTGGGTAGCACTGACTCAAATGAACGAAATGAATCGAAAGATTCGTTCTTTTGACTGAACGACTCGAAAAGATCCGAGTCAGTAAAAAGAGCCGAACTTCCCATCACTAGTTCATCTGACCTTTTTTCCGTCACGACAAATAAATCCCTCCAACCTGATCATGCGTCATTTCCGGGACCGGGCCTAACTCCGCCCTATGCTCAATCTTGCAGTTCATCAAGTGTACTCGAGAGGGCGCGGTGAATGTCACCCTGTGAGCTCCCCTATTTAATGTCTACGGACCTCCCACCAGTATGCACACGTAAAAGGACAGAGGGCATTAAATCAGTTACATCTGGCATATGATGCTGCCTATATTTGGACATAGCAGATAGTTTAGTGGTTAAGAGCGTTGTGCCAGTAACCGAAATGTCGCTGGTTCTAATCCCTGAGCCAACTAGGTGAAAAATCTGTCGGTGTGCCCTTGAGCAAGGCACTTAACCCTAATTGCTCCTGTAAGTCGCTCTGGATAAGAGCGTCTGCTAAATGACAAAAAATTAAAATAAAATAAGTCGCTTTGGATAAAGTGTCTGCTAAATGGCATTATTATTATATTATACTGACCAGAATAAGCAGTAACTATGCTGCAGCTCTTGTTAAGAGGCTGTGTCGAAATGAATGCATTGTGGAGGCCTACTGTTTGTGTTGGAAGGTCAGAGGGTTTCGGAACATTTTAACACATCTGAAGTGTTGAGTGTGTGATCTGTAATCTGAGCAACATGAGTCCTAAAGTTAAGAGTCTCTGAGAGTAAAAGGTTATCTGCTAAAGTTCTGAGTCAAAGATCTGGGTCAACGGGGGGCCAGTATGAAAATGTATGCACTCACTAACTGTAAGTCTCTCTGGATAAGAGCGTCTGCTAAATGACTAAAATGTAAATGTCAACACATCCACACCACAGCTGGTGAACCTAGCCTGGGTGCCAGTGTGTTTCTGCGCTCTTGCAAACTCTTACATTGGTGTGTGTGTTTGTGTGATAATTAATACACAAGAAACAAAATCTGGTTTAAAACCTCAGTAACTATCTGTATTAATGTACAACTGTTGAAAATTACAGCATTTTTTTCTTTTCAGTTTCTTTAAACGATCTAACTATCAACAGCCATTTCCAGAAAAAGGTGAACAATATGAAAAGAAAGGTAGAGGGATGGTGGGACTGCATGGGAGGCAAATGAACAATTCATGTTTTATTTTGAGGAGTGTTTGAGCATGTTTGTGTGTACATGTGTGCGCGAGCATGAGCATGCTTTCTCATTTCAAGGTGTAGTGTGTATGAATGTGGCATTGTTGACAACAGATCTAAATGGGGGGGGGGTACAATCGTGCCATTCTGAGACCCTGTAGCAGACAAATAGAGCACTTAATGAGGGAGGTATGGAGGAAGGGATGAGTGAGGGATCTGTGGACAAAGGGATGGAAGGTGAAGGAGGGAGCTGCTGGTGCTTTGCAGTAGGATGGAGACTTCAGGTGTCATGAAAATCCTTCAGCAGCGTGCGTCTCCTCTGCTCAGCAATGTGCATCTGATTCTCCAGATCCTGAGAGAAACAGTGTGTCATGAATGACTAATGAGTTAAATACTTCACACAATGGTCTAATAAACTAATACGATGCAACATTATTTGGGTCCTTCCGATTTCCCAAGACATGCCAATACCCCTCAACTCCCCTGTGCTCCCAGCCAATGCAAGTCCCAATCTGGAAACCTTAATATCCATATCCCCACCCACCTCCCAAACCCCCATCTTTCTTTGACCTCTTCCTTACCCCTCTGTCATTGGCGCTCAGCTCCCCCTCACTCCCTCTCTCGTAGCTGTCTGCTCGCTCCACCTTCCAGGACAGGTTCTCAATCTCTGCCTCCAGCTGGGCCTGCTGGTACTCAAACTGAATAGGACAGAAAAACACAATCATTACAGACAGCATGTTTGTTACTTATGACATATCATCATCAGCAACTAGCAGCACCCTGCTTGTAAATTTATGGATCTGATCAATTCGATTCAATGCAATTTCATCTTTGTGGACTGCAACCATCACATTATCGTTCACTCAATAACCCCCCCCCCCCCCCCCGCAAAGCACAAATTCATGCTGCTAATAAGCTATTCGCAACTTCACGTTTATTTTAAAATGTTATGGTTATTTTGCACACTACTAAATGTCATCCTGTGTGTGCAATGCTGAAAAATTATTTGGTTACAAATGTAAGTGGTCGTACAGAGCCGTGGCTGAGTGGTAACTCTCCCAGCTCTCAACACATATGTGACTCCCCGCCAGAGACTGGGGTTCAATCTCCAAGTTGACCCTCTCCACCTTCTCCCATATTTACCTCTGTATCCCCTTGTAATTTATAATCTGTCTAAATAAAAGCTTGAAAAATGTGAGAGTGGAATTCCCCTCTCCTATTAATTTTTTTAAAGCAATTGTGTCCATGTAAATAATTAGGCTACTTATTTTGAATCCCCAGGTGGCACCTTGTGTGACCATAAAATGTCTATGCGGCCGGGCACAGTAAAATAATTTGGTTGCAAAGGTTACTGGCCTGCCCTACACAATAGAAATATAAGTTCTATTGTGATGAATAACTGCCTTGGTTCACTATTGTGATGCATAATGCTGCATTCACGTGCTATCGGAAACTCAGAACCTCCGAGTTCAAATGAATGTAAGTTATTTGCATAGAGCGTCCTATTGGTTGATTTTGGTACTTTCAAGTGGGAAACAGTTTGCTTCTACAACTAGTTTCCAAGTCAAATTTCTGAGTTTCTTATTTCCGACTAGCAACTGAACGCAGCATAATTGCCATGGTAATTTGGAATGTTCAGTCAGAGTATTATGGGTAATGTAGTCATTCTACAGTTTCCAAATTGGCCTACAATTGCCTACATCATATGCATTGTGACAGCACGATCTCCCACAGCAACGAACATTCTGAAAACACAAAAACCGGGAAAATAAACAAAAATACAAAACACAGTGGAATATAAAGTGGCCAGTGGCATGTAACAGGACGACGTGCTTTCTTCCCCTTATAAATCAGCGCTAAATTGTAAGGGGAGATCCCCCCGCAGTTAAGTGGCTTACGGTATTATAATATAGATCATTAGCATTTGACTAGATATATTTAATATAGCCTATATATTAAGACTTTGTTAGCTTATACTACAGACACACAGAACAAGACAGGCACACAGACACAATTCTCACCAGTTTTTTGCGAGGACCAGACTCCATGTAGTAGGCGTAGGGGTAAGTATACTGCAGTGTGTAGCGACACTGTGGGACAAACATAAGAGATAAGCATGACTTGCTATTGGTTTAAGCACAGCGTAGTAGGTCAAATAAGTACACAGATACTACTTTCACACCATTATACCAACCTGAACCAAACTGCTGGCTCGGATACATACTAATTTGTAGTGTGAAAAGCCCTATACATTCCCTTGTTAATGTGTGTTTTTTGTGTGTGACTGAGGCAGGCAGGGGCAGTAGTACCTTGGCCAGCAGCTTGGCAGCATTCTGCATGTACTGCCAGTCTATCCAGGTGCCCAGGTTGTTCATCACCCGCTCCTGGATCTTCTCCTGGATCCGCTGGTAGGTCTGAGCCTCCAGCTGCAGACTCTTATTGTGGTTCTCCCACTAAAGAGACACAAACACACGGTCACAGTCTGGACTGGAGAAACAGTAAGAAAACATGACAGACATGTTCTGGGTGATTCTGAGAGGGATCTCAGTGTTAATTCGACATGGTGTCGTTGCTTGTAACATTCACAGATTTGTTATTGAACATGTATGGGAGATTGAGTTTCCGTAATCTAAAAGTACAAGAGATAATGTGAAGACTACTTCTGTGTAAGTATGTGACTGAGGAACATGCATGTATATACTATCCTTGAAAGTGCACAGTATATATTAGTATAATATTTTCTTATTTTATTCTAAATATATGGCTCTGGCTGACATTACAGCCAAGTACTAAACAAACCACAGGTCACCTGATTGACACGGTTACTCTGGCAACGCAGTTATTTGATGTAGTTCATGTCATTATTTACATTACACAGCTTGATACTTCAGAAAGGTTAACTTAATTCCACATAATACTCATAGTGTGAGCAGAAGTTTGACTGGCATATGTTCCTGTCAGATAGTAGCATGTTTGTGTGTACGCAGTGTTTGAATACATCTCACCCTTTCAAAGTAGAAGAGGTATTTCTTAAGGGCCTCTCTGGCCTGTGCCTGCTGGCTCTGGTTGACGATGTCTGGGTTCTCCTTGTAGCGACTGCACTCATAGTACTCACTGCCATGGGTTTTCCAGTCCCCCAGACACATCCAGCAGAAGTCTACACACACGCACACACAGTGATGCTGCCATTAGCGGAAAAACAATATGATATCATTGTCAAAATGGGTTACATATGGCTGGAGTCAGTTGAACTGACAAAAAATGATAATCATGTAAAGCTGTAAGTAGCAGTATAATTGGATACATACCGTGTTTGCACTTGGAGCATTGCTGAAACAGACAGAGGAAACGCAACGTCAGTTATATAGCAGCTCTGAATTACCACTAACATTACATATAATATCATTCAATGACTTCAGAATCAATTAGTATTTCACCAAAGTGCCTGGTCTGAATAAAGACAGGAGCTAAAGCATTACTGAAATCTTCAGCTTATAGCTCAGCAAGAAAGCAGTAGGCAGTCTCTCTCTTAAGGGGAATTCTAGTTGGGCAAATTGTATTTGAATAATTCTGATGTCATAAGATAGAGGTTGTCCTGCAGTTGTCTAGCTAGCTGTCTGATTCATTTAGAGCCTGATTAAATAGAGACAATATAAAGAACATGTATAGTTTGAATTTCCTTTAAAAGTGCCAGAGATTTAGAGAACACTAATACAAATGTCAATGTGCCCATAGTTGGCATAACCTTGAGATAATGCTGGATTCCATTCCCACTCACCATGTGATTGCAGCCTCCATTCTTCTCAATGCAGATATTACACTTAGGACACTGAAAAATACATACTATTAAACATTATGGACAAAAGCAAAGGAAAATATTGTAAAATCACAAATACTTTAAATTGTGTGTGTGTGTGCGCAGTCTTACATCTTTAGTGTGTGCACTGATGTAGTTGGCGGTCTCTGAATCGTCTGCACATTTGGTTAGCCACCTTCGGATGGTTGGGCAGTCTGTTGGGGCGTGGTACATGATCCGGCATTTGAAACTGAGGGCGGGGGTAGAGAGAAACATTAAAAAGGGCATCCGCAGGGAGTCAATGATATGATCATGACTGGTGCATATGTTCATCTGACATGATGCACATTCATTTGACACCTTGTGCATTAATCTGTGTGTAAGAGCTGTATGTGCGGGCATCTGTGCGTGTCTCACCAGAAGACCTCATTGCAGCGGATGCACTGTACTCTGCGGGCCCGTGGCTCCTGCACTTGGATGACGATGGGGCAGTCTGCCCCTGGACACAGCTGCAGCTGGAAGTGGCTCTGAAGGAAGGAGAGAGACTGGGCCTTACCGGCAGTTCTAGAGACCCACTGGGCCTTACCGGCAGTTCTAGAGACCCACTGGACCTTACCGGCAGTTCTAGAGACCCACTGGGCCTTACCGGCAGTTCTAGAGACCCACTGGGCCTTACCGGCAGTTCTAGAGACTGGGCCTTACTGACATGTTCAGTAGCTTTAGAGCACCTGATAAACATGAACACATTAGCTGAATGACAGATATTAAGAGGTTGATTGTAAAAAAATAATGATTAACAGTGTATGCTGACAGTGTGATTTTTCACTGTTTGCTGTCCAATAACAAAAGGTGCAGGGAGAGACAAAGGGAAACTGGGAGAGACCAATAGAAAGAGGGCAGACAGACAGAGAGAGAAGCACCAACAAGCTGCCAGACAGACCACCAGAAGGACAGGCAAAGACTCATACCTCCACATAGTCCCTGAAGAGGTAGCGTCTATATTTGTCCTTCAGCTCTTCACCAGGCAGTAGCGGGAGAACAAAGTCCTCGGGAATTTGGAGGGAACAATCCTGAGCCATACAGGAGATACCTGCACGCACAAACACATAAGATTTGAAGATGATGCATACACCCAGAGCATTAAAAAAACAAGATCTGGAGAAACACATGCATGTTTTGTTTTTTAAACAAGACAAATGGAATACCAAAACATCTAAGGTACAAAGACATCTGAATCTGACTGCACATAAAGGCTATCAAATACTGGTAAATAAATATCCCACCAGGGGTCATCTTCAAAGCCTATCATGTCACTATCTTCAAAGGAACAGCCAGCTCCTGACTTCTAAACACTTTGATAGGTTGTATCAGCCCTAGCAGTGCTGCTTACCCACTCCCATCCCATCTTTGACGAGTACAGTGCAATGCTGCTCCCAGCATGCTTTGCAGAAGGAGTGTTGGCAGGGCAGCGCGAGCAGGGCGTCCCTCCGAACCAGCTGCAGACACACCCCACACTGGAGGGACTGAGGTGTCTGGAGACCCACAAAACATTACATTTTAGTCATTTAGCAGACACTCTTACCCAGAGCGACTTACAGTTAGTGAGTGCATACATTTTCCCCCAATTTTTTTCATCATACTGGTCCCCCATGGGAAACGAACCCACAACCCTGGCGTTGCAAACGCCATGCTCTACCAACTGAGCTACACGGGACTACACACATTATACTTAAGCAACAAGGCCAGAGGTGTGGTATATGGCCACGGCTAAGGGCTGTTCTTAGGCCTGGATACAGCCCATAGCTGTGGTATATTGGCTCTTATCCAGAGCGACTTACAGTTAGTGCGTGCATACATTTTTTATTGTTTTTATACTGGGCCCCCGTGGGAATCGAACCCACAACCCTGGCGTTGCAAACGCCATGCTCTACCAACTGAGCTACATCCCTGCCGGCCATTCCCTCCCCTACCCTGGACGACGCTGGGCCAATTGTGCGCCGCCCAATGGGTCTCCCGGTCGCGGCCGGCTACGACAGAGCCTGGATTGGAACCAGGATCTCTATAAACTGGTTACCAACGTAATTAGAGCAGTAAAATAAATGTTTTTTCATACCTGTGGTATACGGTCTAATATACCACGGCTTTCAGCCAATCAGGATTCAGGGCTCAAACCACCCAGTTTATAAACACCAATATTACACACCAGTGATACTCAAATGGTGGCCCAAGGGCCATATCTGGTCAGTAACCCTTTAGTTGGTGGCCCGCGGAGCAGTTCAGACCACCTACACAACTGGAACATTGAGTCTCCTTGCCTTTCCTGATACCACCTTTAACTTTACCCAAATACATTACACACACACACACACACCAGACAAAAGAGCACTCTTAATTCTTACAGGAACTGATCTGCAGGTGCTGCTGGGCTGGACCTGGGCCTCAGACAGCAACTGTGATGAGTTGGACTTGTATCTGAAAGGCAAAATAAAATGAGTACCAGTATATCAGAATATTTGCAATGCATGTGTATGAAAACACAAGTGAGTGAGTATGCCAATGCATGTGTGTGTTTACCTGTCCAGTATTTGTGACACTTGCCAGTGAAAATGCACAAGGATCAGTTTGGCTACAGCAGGTAAAATCTGTCCAAAGAGAGGAGCATAAGCATCAGGAGAAGCGAGCGTGTCAATACAGCTGTTCCCAGCAGTGAGCACACCCTTATCTTCAACTACCTTCATTGACATACTTCTTCAAACTGATCATTACTGAGACAGGAACGATAAGGACCTCATACCTAGATATCATGTGACCCTGCCACTGATTTGGTCTGATATTTCAGTTCCCCATTTAATTTGGGTTAAAGCACACCCGTTCTGATGCGAATGAATCATGCATGTCCTCTAACCTAGGGTCAGATATTTTCACACCCCTAATCATTACAGTTATGATTGAGGGAATGGTAATCTGATCCTAGATCTGTGGTTAATGGTAACATCTACCTCAACTACCCCACAGACTAGCACAACACCAACCTTCAGGATGGCGGCGAAACTGTTGACCTCCTCGCAGAGCACCTTCTGGCTCTCCCTGTAGGTGAGGCAGGTGAACTGGTACTCCTCTGGGTCGAACGAGTCGGCCCCCTGCTGCTCCATGTCTCCGGCCACGCCGTCGTAGTAGTCCGCTATGTCCCCCTGGTCCTCATCGTCACCCCCGTCATCATCCTCCTCCTCCTCCGAGTTGACCCCAAAGTCATCCTCATTGCTGTCAGAGGCCTGGCTGTTCATGTCCACAGACATTCCCCGGCAGAGCCTCTCTCTCTCCCTCTCTCTCTCTCTGGGACTGACTGACAGCTCTCCGTCCGTCAGCGCCACCGGGGGAACTACAGCTCCCAGAGGACACTGTTCCACAGACTAGCCCGACACCACTCAGCAGCAACGGAAGAAGCAGAAGAAGTTACACTCCCCGTCTTTCATGAGGAACCGACAAGGTGGATGGTCTGAGAGGAGACGAAGAACTGTAGAAGAGGAGGGAGGGAGAGATGAAAGGGGAAAGGGTTTAGTAGTGGTTTAGTTGGAGAAAAAAAACAGATAATGGTTGAGTTTTACTTTGAAGAGCTTTATAAGGACAATAAGTTCTATGATATAGAAGAACACTGGGTCAGGGACGCGAGATGGCTTGCCAGGCATGGTGTTCATTCATCTGAATCTTCTGTACTTAGATCAATGTAAGTTGTACTCCAGTAAAGGTCTCTCTTTGCACAAGACAAGACAGAGTAGTCTGCTCTAATACCCTGCCACTTGTGTGATTCACTGAGTAGAGATCCAGTAAAACTTCTCTCCAACCAAAGCTTCAGATTTACTCTTAAGATCTTCCATTACCCCTAGGACTTTCTTTTAGTTGTACTGCATATTAGACAAACAGTAAGTGAACACGTGTGGGATACAAAGCATGAGTAGCAGCTTAATGCAGCAGTTTAAAGGATTAGCTACATGACAATGTTTTACAGTACAGACAAGGCGGTAAGACAGTAGACACAGGAGCAGCCGCGTGACGCACAGTCTAGCTAGCCATAATAACCAAAAACAGGATTATTTAGCCAACTAATGACTTGCAATCTCAAAAGCACCTTGATGTAGTTCAATAACGTAACAAATGTGGAAAAAGTCAAGGGGTCTGAACACTTTCCGAAGGCACTGTGTATATATTACATTTATAGTTTAAAATGTAAATTCCTTCTAACTGAATTGAGGCTACAAAATCCTCAACAGTTACACTCGGAGTACTGTTATATTAGCCTTAATGAAGAATAGCACCTTTAGGGACAGCTCTAACAACTATTTGAAACTCCTCAGGAGTGAATGTAACATCGTGTGTTCTCATGAATTCTGGACAATCATATAGTTGTCCATCGTTATTCAACAATTGTTTAACACAGATAATGCCGTTGTCAAACCAGTTCTGGAAAAACACTTCTTTTTTTTTTGTCTTCATTATTCCAGAATGTATATCTCTGTGGGAAAAAGTTGTTTGTACATGAGGTTCCAAATTAGAAGCACTTGTTTATTAAAGTTAGCAAGCTTAATATGGATCTTACCCACATCAAAGTTGCAGTTGAGTAAAAACTCTATAGACAACCAATCTGTTGGAATATTTAATTAGGGATTAGTTTCTAAATGCAATACTAAATTATTAAATATTTATTTAGTAGTTTTGTATCCATTTTATCTTAAATATTATATTAGAGGTTTTAAAATCCAGAGCATTCAATCCTCCCTCACTTAGGGTGCTACACATTAACGTTGCTGTTTAGTTAACGTTAGTTAGCAACATAATAGTAATACACTGGAGGTTAACACACAATCAGTTTTCCAACTCATTATTTTAATAATCCATCAAATACGATATCCTTGACGAGGTAGGAAAAACAGCTGTGCCATTGTTCCACCTGGAATTATCCACAGCTGATAGTTAGCTAGCTAGCTAACGAGTCGCTGGACCCCCCTCGCAACCGCCTCTCACACTCTAGTCCGGGGATTGGCATATAAACAAGGCCGTCTGGGTCTCGTTAACAAACTACTCCACCTTACCATTAGCATATACCTTCCCACCAAGTACTGCGGTCTTCACTTACCTTCCGGACTGCGTTGGTTCGCCTTGCAATTGAAACCAAACCTGGTTTTACAAAACAGAACCAATTCCTGATCAGCACCCCTGTTAAGCAGAAGACGGGAAGTACACGAATATTCACAATTACGTCACTTCCGTGTCGCAGCTATGACACCCATTGGACAGTTCTCTTCTTCAAGGCGGAACCCAAACGGAAATAGACTTTCTGACGGTAGTTTCTGGTGAACTAACAAATGAATCTACATTTTAATCATTTCCCCATCTTTTAATACCAATACAATCTTCTGACAAGTAGGAGAAGTCCATAGACACAATGAAACATAGTTTGGTGACATTTTAAGAACTGTCTCTGGTCAGACTGCACTGCATCAACAGGGCATTAACAAAAGTAATGCAATGGAAAAAATAAATAACCTACATGCGGAAAACACAGACATGAGATCAGTCTGGTTTAAACAACTTCTGGCAGAAATCAACAACAACACTCTTCCACTATTTTCTCTGAGTAGCTGGGAATATATTTCAAGCTCTGATGCCTTTGTAGAACTGAGAGTGAATTCTTGGCTGTGTGGCGGTCCTTGGCTCATGATGGGAAGCCCTGACCTCCTGGGTAATCCTTGTCTCTGACTCTCAATCTCTGATTGGCTCCATTTATCCTTTTATCAAGGATAAAACAGACTGTTGCTATGAGACAGAATATGATTCACAAAATAAATGTCTGTGCTCAGATGATGAAATTGATCTTGTGGGCAACTTGATAATGAGACAAATGCATGAGTCAACGCTTCCATTTGGGTCAAACTAATGTGTCCCAAAATATTTGCTATTCATTTCTATTCTTTTAATACTCCATCAGTTGTAATATAACAACAATACTGTGTGAAATTTTTTATTTTCATGTTTTTGATACAAAAATATTATGTCTACCAATATAGATTAGAGACAAACAACTGAGCTCCCCCATTTACGTGCCCGTACCAACGTACACACCAGCAGCAGCTTTTTCTCTCTAGAGAGATAGGAGTGTAACGGGGGGAGGTGTGTGAAAAAAGGGAATCAGTTTACATTGAGGTTCCACCACCTGCAGCAGTGCAGGTTTGAGTTTGTGCCAGGCTGCTTTGTAGGTCTTGGTCCACGGGGATTACAATGACCTACATCTCCTGTAACACATCAGGAACCGAGAACAGAGCATCACGAAACACTAGTGTCGTTATGACACCTGTCTGTCTGACCTACTTCTGGGCCCATATTCATAAAGTGTCTTCAAGTAGGAGTGCTGATTTAGGATCAGGTTCCCCCGTCCATGTAATCTTATTCATTATGATCTAAAAGGCAAAACAGATCCTAGATCAGCAATGAAACACTTTGTGAATATGGGCCGTGATCTGTTCTGGCAACATGAAGAACACAACTGTATGAGAGTCAGAGACAGTTGGGTTGGATGAACTCATCTCATACTTTCTCAAATGGGAAAAGGTGATTTTGCTGGCCCCTTTTCTCCCGTTTGGTCCCCCCGTGCCACTGTCCTGCTCCTGTCTGTTCTGGGGCCAGGTCTGTGCCAGTGTGGCAGCAGCCATGTTTGGCCCACCCTCCCCCTCCTCTTCAGACGACAGACCCTGTCCCCCCCTATCCCCATTCAGTTGGTCCAGTCCTTCTTCCGGCTGTTGGGCCTTTCATCCCATAGCACCGCTGGAGTGTCTCCCTGATCAGCAGGGCCGTCACCAGCAGAGTCCAGTTAGACACTGCCCTCTTTTCCTGCTTCTGGAAAACACACACAAGACACATAAGATACATGTGAACAAAATATGAGCAGCACTAACCTAACAAACATTATGTCTGTACCACACTGTAGTACATGTTTAAAAAAGACACCTCCATAAAGATGGGATTAATATAACACACTATAACTCACCTTGTTCTCCTTTATCTCTGGATCTCTTGGTCTTCCACGCAAGCTGCTCTCAGGATCTCCTCATGCTCCTCACACACAATGTAGCCATCCGTTCTAGAAAATAAACACACAGAAACATACTATGTAACACCAGCATACATGTCAGAAACAAACAATTCCCCAACAAGTCATGTGCACACACAGGCACACAAGCATTGAAAAACGTACACAGCATGAAAGTAGCCACCATGATGGAAGTCAAAGCCAGTGACAGCAGAGGCACAGTCCATGTCCAGCTTCTTAGCCACTCTGTTGAGGTTTGGCAGTTGAAGATGGACACAGCCAACTGGCAACATGCAGGGCTTGAACAGGAACACGTTGCCAAAGTCATTACAAGGCACCTGGAGAAAACAAGCATACACTTAACTCAATGGTTAATACACTGCAATACAGTGAGGGAAAAAAGTATTTGATCCCCTGCTGATTTTGTACGTTTGCCCACTGACAAAGAAATGATCAGTCTATAATTTTAATGGTAGGTTTATTTGAACAGTGAGAGACAGAATAACAACAACAAAATCCAGAAAAACATATTTTTTAAAATGTTATAAATTGATTTGCATTTTAATGAGGGAAATAAGTATTTGACCCCTCTGCAAAACATGACTTAGTACTTGGTGGCAAAACCCTTGTTGGCAATCACAGAGGTCAGACGTTTCTTGTAGTTGGCCACCAGGTTTGCACACATCTCAGGAGGGATTTTGTCCCACTCCTCTTTGCAGATCTTCTCCAAATCATTAAGGTTTCGAGGCTGACGTTTGGCAACTCGAACCTTCAGCTCCCTCCACAGATTTTCTATGGGATTAATGTCTGGAGACTGGCTAGGCCACTCCAGGACCTTAATGTGTTTCTTCTTGAGCCACTCCTTTGTTGCCTTGGCCGTGTGTTTTGTGTCATTGTCATGCTGGAATACCCATTCACGACCCATTTTCAATGCCCTGGCTGAGGGAATGAGGTTCTCACCCAAGATTTGACGGTACATGGCCCTGTCCATCGTCCCTTTGATGCGGTGAAGTTGTCCTGTCCCCTTAGCACAAAAACACCCCCAAAGCATAATGTTTCCACCTCCATGTTTGACGGTGGGGATGGTATTCTTGGGGTCATAGGCAGCATTCCTCCTCCTCCAAACACGGCGAGTTGAGTTGATGCCAAAGAGCTCCATTTTGGTCTCATCTGACCACAACACTTTCACCCAGTTATCCTCTGAATCCTTCAGATGTTCATTGGCAAACTTCAGACAGGCATGTATATGTGCTTTCTTGAGCAGGGGGAACTTGCGGGCGCTGCAAGATTTCAGTCCTTCACGGCGTAGTGTGTTACCAATTGTTTTCTTGGTGACTATGGTCCCAGCTGCCTTGAGATCATTGACAAGATCCTCCCGTGTAGTTCTGGGCTGATTCCTCACCGTTCTCGTGATCATTGCAACTCCACGAGGTGAGATCTTGCATGGAGCCCCAGGCCGAGGGAGATTGACAGTTCTTTTGTGTTTCTTCCATTTGCGAATAATCGCACCAACTTTTGTCACCTTCTCACCAAGCTGCTTGGCGATGGTCTTGTAGCCCATTCCAGCCTTGTGTAGGTCTACAATCTTGTCCCTGACATCATTGGAGAGCTCTTTGGTCTTGGCCATTGTGGAGAGTTTGGAATCTGATTGATTGATTGCTTCTGTGGACAGGTGTCTTTTATACAGGTAACGAGCTGAGATTAGGAGCACTCTTTAAGAGTGTGCTCCTAATCTCAGCTCGTTACCTGTATAAAAGACACCTGGGAGCCAGAAATCTTTCTGATTGAGAGGGGGTCAAATACTCATTTCCCTCATTAAAATGGAAATCAATTTATAACATTTTTGACATGCGTTTTTCTGGATTTTTTTGTTGTTATTCTGTCTCTCACTGTTCAAATAAACCTACCATTCAAATTATAGACTGATCATTTCTTTGTCAGTGGGCAAACGTACAAAATCAGCAGGGGATCAAAGACTTTTTTCCCTCACTGTATACAGTTGACCCACACACACACAGTTTTATTAGAAAGTAATTATACCCTGCCATCTACAGTTACCGGTGGCTGTACTCCTCTGTCTGCCATTCACCAAACAGAGGCAGGGCATCTTTGTCCTTCTGCTCTGACACCATCCTGGCCTTCCGAGAGTGATTCGAACACCCTATCACCATCTGAGAGAGAGAGAGAGAGGTTGAGAGTGTGTGTGGGAGAGAGAGAGAGAGAGAGAGTGAGTGAGAGACAGAGAGAGAGAGAGAGAGAGAGAGAGAGAGAGAGAGAAGAAAGGAGAGGTTGAGAGAGTGTGTGGGGGAGAGAGAGGGTTTTGCTACAGTGTGCCCTAATGAATACGACTGCTCACCTTGTAGGGCTCCTCTCCTAGACGGAAGGTGCGTGCCTCCTTCAGCCATGTGTTTTTGGAGTGTAGTGCGTGAATACAGTCCCTGTGGATAACCCAGATGCAAATAGGTACTACTGTATTTCTCATGACTTTTCACAATCAAAAAAATATACATTTGTTTTGGATACCAAACACAAACTCTACGAATACCACGATAATACATTTCCATTAACTCTGCTTTGAAACAACATTATACTTTTAAACAGCCCTCTATCTAATGCTTTGCATTCAAAATCAGTTATGAAAAAACTAATAAACGAACTAAACTAAATCCCTGTTATGTGTGCTGCTTACCTGGAGTAGACGGGCTCTCCCCTGCAGTACCCCAGGATCGCTGCTGGGGGGGGGTTAGAGGGCTTTATATCTCAGTAGATGTCTCTTCAGGGCATACAGGGGTGGTTTTTGAACTCTGCTATTGATGTTGGTAACGGCTTGTCCAGCATCTTCCCCTGGAGCTAGAGCACAGAGAGAGGAGTGTATATGACAAGCTGTATAAATGAAGGTGTGTGGATGTGCGTCTCATTCTCACCTCTTTATCCTCCTGGATGTCTCTCTCAGATTCGTCACTTCCCACCACTCCTCGTCCACCTGGCGCTTTCTGGTGGAGGTCATCCAGGTGGGGTCGTACTTGCTGCCCAGATCCTTCAGGTGACTGTCCCCATCCACGGCTACCACGTAGGTCATGGGCTGGGTGACCTGCTTGGAGAACAGCGGAGGCTGCCCCACCCCCTGCACCACGTCCACACACACCCAGCCTTCTCCAGGTAGACCTTCAGCCACTCGTCTTCACCCTTCCCCACCTTCCTCCTGCCCGGCTTCATCCCCTGCTCTTCCTCCGCCCCCCCATCTTCCTCCTCACTCTTCACTTTCTTCTTGCCTCCACTACTTCTTCTCTGTAGAGCTGAACTCTTGGCCTTTCTCTTGCCTCCTTTCCCTTTCTTGGCCCTGATGGCTTTGGCTCCTCAGATGCCTCGCTGTCCTCCTCATTGGTCAGCTGTAACTCCTCCCCATCACTGGGTCCCTCCCTTTCACTGCTCTCTTTGTAGCTCACCTTCAAGGATATGCTGTGGCACTTGGAGATATTGGGTTTCTGTCCCACTGACAAACCTGTCTCAGTCTCCCCTGCCTCTTTCTTTTTTGCCTTCTTCCTTTCTTTCTCGCCCTTCCCCCCTGATGGTATTTTGGTCCCTGGGGAGACCTTGGGCTCTGAGAGGCTCTCTTTGGGAGGTTTCTTCTGCAAGGGACTCTTCCCAGGCAGGCTACCTGAGTTATTGGCCTTGCTATGAGGAATATATTTGGATCAGATAAGGACACACACAGAGCCTGTGAACTTTAACAAGTGTACACATACAACCCCAATGAACACAAGCACACTAACAAATAAAAGGGTTGTTCCACAGATTGGGTGCCTTTTGAGTAGTGTAACTTTTGATTTCACCTAATTTTAACAGTCTATCATAAAGTGCACATGTTCAACTTCATAAAAAACGTTTTCCCATCTCAAGAGGTTAAATAAAATAAAAAGACTATAATAAGTGCCTATTAAGTGCCAAATACAGTAATGGGTTGACGATTTTATCTTAAAACAGCCATTAATCTCATTGTGACAGGGGGAATGGAAGTTTGTTGTGTGCAACAGGAGGGGCAATTGAAAGTAAGTTTCACCCCAAAAAAATAATCGTTAAAACATTTCTAGCCTGTCTATCAGTGGTGTAAAATAAGTAAGTAGTTTTTTTGGGTATCTGTACTCTACTTTACTATTTATATTTTGGACAACTTTTACTTCACTATATTCCTAAAGAAAATAATGTACTTTTTACTCCATACATTTTCCCTGACACCCAAAAGTTGTTGTTACATTTTGACAGGAAAATTGACCAATTCACGCACATGTATACAGAACATCTCTGGTCTTCCCTACTCTCTCTTATCTGGCGGACTCACTAAACACAAATGCTTTGTTTGTAAATTAATGTCTGAGTGTTGGAGTGTGCTCCTGGCTACCCGTAAAAAAAAAAAAAAAAGGATGTCACATGACAACAGAGGAAGGAATTTGAAATAATTAATACTTTTACTTTTGATACTTAAGTATATTTAAAACCAAATACTTTTACTTTTACTCAAGTAGTATTTTACTGGGTGTCTTTTACTTGAGTCATTTTCTATTAAGGTATCTTTACTTTTACTCAAGTATGACAGTTGGGTACTTTTTCCACCACTACTGTGTCACGCCCTGGCTCTGGGGACTCTTATATGTTGAGCCAGGGTGTGGAGTTTCTATGTGTTATTTTCTATGTTGTGTTCTAGTTCGTGTTTTCGATGTTGGCCAGGGTGGTTCCCAATCAGAGGCAGCTGATTCTCGTTGTCTCTGATTGGGAACCATACTTAGGCAGCCTGTTGGCACTTGTCATTTGTGGGATCTTGTTCCGGAGAGGTTTGTGTTTTGTTAACCTTAGGACTTCACGTATCGTTTATTGGTTTGTTGTTTTTGTTCGTGTGAGTACGTTCAATAAAATATGTACGCCTATCACGCTGCGCCTTGGTCCGCTTCTTACGACGATCATGACAGAAGATCCCACCTCGACTGGATCAAGCAGCGTGACGAGGAGAGAGGATGGACCTGGGAGGAGATGAGTGAGAGTCTGGCAAGAGGGATGGAGGCCATGAGCACGGGGGAGAGACAAGCCCAAAAATGTTTTAGTGGGGGGCTCACACCGTGGACGGCGAGGCAGCGGGAGGCCGCGATAGAGCGGTTCGGCAGGTTTGCAGAGGAGGCCGCCAGGTTACGTGGGGCCACTGTTCACGAGGGAGAAGGAGAGTGTAGAGGCACGGCGAGAGGTACTGGGGTGTGTTACCAGTCCGGTCCGGCCCGTTCCTGATTCCCGCACCAAGCCAGTGGTGCGCGTCGTCAGCCCGGTCCGGCCCGTTCCTGCTCCCCGCACCAAGCCAGTGGTGCGCGTCGCCAGCCCGGTCCGGCCTGTTCCTGCTCCCCGCACCAAGCCAGTGGTGCGCGTCGTCAGTCCGGCACAGCCCGTGCCTGCTCCACCGGTGCCTGGTCAGGCACCGGTCAGCTGCTCCACACCGGAGCCTGAGCAATCCGCTCCACCGGTGTCCAGTCCAGCTCCGGCCAGCGGGGCCAGACCAGACCAGGGGCGCTACGGGGGGGTAGCGAGAGAGTGGTGGTCACGCCCGGAGCCGGATCCGCCTCCGAGGCGGAATGCCCACCCGGCCCCTCCCCTGTTGGGTTTGGTTGGCGCGGTCGCAGTCCGAGCCTTTGGGGGGGGGGTACTGTCACGCCCTGGCTCTGGGGACTCTTATATGTTGAGCCAGGGTGTGGAGTTTCTATGTGTTATTTTCTATGTTGTGTTCTAGTTCGTGTTTTCTATGTTGGCCAGGGTGGTTCCCAATCAGAGGCAGCTGATTCTCGTTGTCTCTGATTGGGAACCATACTTAGGCAGCCTGTTGGCACTTGTCATTTGTGGGATCTTGTTCCGGAAGGTTTGTGTATTTAACCTAGGACTTCACGTATCGTTTGTTGTGGATGTAAAGTACTCATTAAAAGTATGTACGCCTATCACGCTGCGCCTTGGTCCGCTTCATCATGTGTCAACGATCGTGACATACTGTCTATCTATAGGTAACACAGGGTTGACATTTTTTCCACCACAAAACATCAGAACATGGTCAAAAAAAGTGTAGAACCAGTTCACCTGCTTTTACACTATCGTTTGACTAATAGATGTTTAAAAAATACTTTAAAAGGAATAGCTTCACCACATTAAAATGAGAGTTCAGTTCACATAACTGAGTTGACCTTAAAATGAGGGACAGACGTAAATTAATAACTAAATCAGATTAAATAAATAATAATCTTGAGAAATGACTGTCAAAGCAACAAATAATTATGGCTTTACAATAATGGTGAAACTTGGAGTAATGTTGGGGTTAAGTGGGTTAAAATCTTCCTAGAAGTCACAGAGGGTTCACGGAGGGACGTGTCAAAATGCGGGATTTTGGCACTTTAGCAAGTCTTTATTCATATAAAAAATCTGATTTATTGAATACTCCATGTGGTCTATATTAAAGGGCACTTCATTTAATATAACAGGATTTTAAAATCCAATATTGGTGCACAATGTCTACTTAAAATATCAAAGGGATGCAAAAGGCAATCATTTCGTGGAATGACCCAAAAGCCTTCAGTCAGGCTGTACCTTGGCTGATGGGGGGCTTCAGTGACAAGGGCTGCAGAGAGAGCACCAGTCGACAAGAGCTGCAACGACCTAAACACCAACAGAAACAGCTGGAGGAAACAGACACAAGCGCAGGGGTCAGAGGTCAAGGTTACATCATGCAGGTAAGACAAAGGAAACAGGCTTCAGTTGAGTACCATCAAGGCAAACAAAGTTAGGCCTGATTACTCTCTATAGAGAACAAGTCATACCATAAGAGCCCGACCTGTTCAAAACAATATGGTCCTCCCTCACAAACATACTCCATTTGCAGTTTAAAAAAAAAAATGCTACAGACGAACATGCACAAAAGTTTCTGCAAGGTGCCTTCAGTGTGCAGGATACATGTCACTCACATGTGTCATTTCCTGGTCTCTAGCGGTGAGACTGCCCAGCCTCCTCTCCAGCATGGCCTGTGGTTCTAGCCTCTCCTCACAGGAAAGATCTGGGTTCAGCGTGAACTTTGCCCCAAACCTGGAGCGAAGGACGACATCAAACAGGATCAATTACAAAGAACAACACAGACTTAACAACATAGCCAGGTATGATTAAATGAGTCAGGTGTTAAGAACGGTAAACATAGTTTAGCATGCTACAAGGAATAAGCAGAGACAAAGGTTTCCACACAATTAAAGTCACACACACAAATTGAAGGCCCTTCTCGCCAGTTGAGCAGGCCAGAGGGGTAGTTGGTGTCAATGCGTTCCTTGGCCACCATGGTAAAGTGGGTGGGCAGCAGAGAGAGGGCGATAGCCAGCAGATCTGGTTCACTACACAACCGATTCCGGAACATCCCATTGGCTAGAAGACACGAGGTGGACCTATTGGAGAGATGTTAATCATCTGTATCGTAAGAATACAGTGTTCGGATGAGAAGAGAACATGCGGAAAATGGTTGACAGCCATTCTGTGATCAGGTGAACGCAGCATGACAGTCTGTGAGGCAGGCCATGTGGAGGTCCTTACACTACATGTTTGTGTGTGTGGGTGTGTGTGGGGGGTGTGCGTGTGTGCTCACCTTGTGTGTGTCCTCCACCACATCTTTGTTGAAGCGGTTCATCATGCGTCGCAGATAGGTCTCAAACTCTGCCTTCCTCTTCTCCCTGGAGTCATGTGGTTTACTACCAGAGTTGTCATGGTGATTGATTGATTCATATTTCCATCTTGGAAAAATGACCAATTATCCTAGTCTCTGACAGTATTATCTAGGATGGAGCACTTGCTTTTCCAAAGGAGTACACACAAATACACGGACTGCCAGTGCTAACATGGTATCTTTCACCATCTCTCAACTTTTCTGCCTTTTGCGGATGATGTCTAGGGTCTCAATCTCTATCTCCACAGGCTGTGAGGGCAGAGCTGGCTCTACTGGTTCCACTGGACCTAAGGGCTCAGCCAGCTCTGAGGACAGACAACAATATCACATGGCCACACACACAGAGTAAGGACCAGAGCCATCATAGGCTTACATACAGAGAACACTAATCTACACAGACCTACATGTGATGTAAACAAACATTGTGCAAGCAAAACTAGTGTTCATTCCTTTCACATTTTACACGTCCTCCCAGTCTTCATCCTCTTATTTTTTCCCAGGCTTTACGGTATACATGTATATCCTAGCTCTTATAAAAGGAGGGATGATATCACTCTCAGGAGTCATATCAGCAGACTCCTCTTTCACTGGAGCCTTGTGGAAGTATTTGCTGGTGTTGGTTGTTCCCTATTGTAGTTTTGATGGGGCGAGATTTGGGCTTGGCCTTTCTCTGAACCTTCTCGGTTTCCTCTCCATTCTCTGAGGGGGTGGAGAGATGGGTCATGGTAAGATGATGAGAGTGAGAGAAGGTCCACTGATTTGTTTTCATGCCACACCATAAAATAGATAAAACCCTAGCCATTATGTTGAGAAATTGCCTAACCTAAAATCTCTGTTTAAACCCCTATAAAGGGTCTTGATGAAAGAGGACAGTTCATGAATATGGCTACTATTATATGAAAGTCGTGTGGTAAATAGCTATTGCAGAGTTTAATTCTGCACAAAATCAATACAAAAATAAATTCAGATCAGTTGTAAAATGCGTTTTTATATGCAGCCATGTTTACAGACAGATACAGTGGAGAGAACAAGCATTTGATACACTGCCGATTTTGCAGGTTTTCCTACTTACAAAGCATGTAGAGGTCTGTAATTTTTATCATAGGTACACTTCAACTGTGAGAGACGGAATCTAAAACAAAAATCCAGAAAATCACATTGTTTGCATTTTATTGCATGACATACAGTGGGGAAAAAAAGTATTTAGTCAGCCACCAATTGTGCAAGTTCTCCCACTTAAAAAGATGAGAGGCCTGTAATTTTCATCATAGGTACACGTCAACTATGACAGACAAATCAGAAAAATCCAGAAAATCACATTGTAGGATTTTTAATGAATTTATTTGCAAATTATGGTGGAAAATAAGTATTTGGTCACCTACAAACAAGCAAGATTTCTGGCTCTCACAGACCTGTAACTTCTTCTTTAAGAGGCTCCTCTGTCCTCCACTCGTTACCTGTATTAATGGCACCTGTTTGAAGATGAAACGTGGCTGGGTCTTTCAGCATGACAATGATCCCAAACACACTGCCCGGGCAACGAAGGAGTGGCTTCGTAAGAAGCGTTTCAAGGTCCTGGAGTGGCCTAGCCAGTCTCCAGATCTCAACCCCATAGAAAATCTTTGGAGGGAGTTGAAAGTCCGTGTTGCCCAGCGACAGCCCCAAAACATCACTGCTCTAGAGGAGATCTGCATGGAGGAATGGGCCAAAATACCAGCAACAGTGTGTGAAAACCTTGTGAAGACTTACAGAAAACGTTTGACCTGTGTCATTGCCAACAAAGGGTATATAACAAAGTATTGAGAAACTTTTGTTATTGACCAAATACTTATATTCCACCATAATTTGCAAATAAATTCATTACAAATCCTACAATGTGATTTTCTGGAAATTGTTTTCTCATTTTGTCTGTCATAGTTGACGTGTACCTATGATGAAAATTACAGGCCTCTCTCATCTTTTTAAGTGGGAGAACTTGCACAATTGGTGGCTGACTAAATACTTTTTTTCCCCACTGTAAGTATTTGATCACCTACCAACCAGTAAGAATTCCGGCTCTCACAGACCTGTTAGTTTTTCTTTAAGAAGCCCTCCTGTTCTCCACTCATTACCTGTATTAACTGCACCTGTTTGAACTCGTTACCTGTATAAAAGACACCTGTCCACACACTCAATCAAACAGACTCCAACCTCTCCACAATGGCCAAGACCAGAGAGCTGTGTAAGGACATCAGGGATACAATTGTAGACCTGCACAAGGCTGGGATGGGCTACAGGACAATAGGCAAGCATCTTGGTGAGAAGGCAACAACTGTTGGCGCAATTATTAGAAAATGGAAGAAGTTCAAGATGACGGTCAATCACCCTCGGTCTGGGGCTCCATGCAAGATCTCACCTCGTGGGGCTTCAATGATCATGAGGAAGGTGAGGGATCAGCCCAGAACTACACGGCAGGACCTGGTCAATTACCTGAAGAGAGCTGGGACCACAGTCTCAAAGAAAACCATTAGTAACACACTACGCCGTCATGGATTAAAATCCTGCAGCGCACGCAAGGTCCCCCTGCTCAAGCCAGCGCATGTCCAGTCCCGTCTGAAGTTTGCCAATGACCATCTGGATGATCCAGAGGAGGAATGGGAGAAGGTCATGTGGTATGATGAGACAAAAATATAGTTTTTTGGTCTAAACTCTACTTGCCGTGTTTGGAGGAAGAAGAAGGATGAGTACAACCCAAAGAACACCATCCCAACCGTGAAGCATGGAGGTGGAAACATCATTCTTTGGGGATCCTTTTCTGCAAAGGGGACAGGACGACTGCACCGTATTGAGGGGAGGATGGATGGGGCCATGTATCGCGAGATCTTGGCCAACAACCTCCTTCCTTCAGTAAGAGCATTGAAGATGGGTCGTGGCTGGGTCTTCCAGCATGACAACGACCCGAAACACACAGCCAGGGCAACTAAGGAGTGGCTCCGTAAGAAGCATCTCAAGGTCCTGGAGTGGCCTAGCCAGTCTCCAGACCTGAACCCAATAGAAAATCTTTGGAGGGAGCTGAAAGTCCATATTGCCCAGCGACAGCCCCGAAACCTGAAGGATCTGGAGAAGGTCTGTATGGAGGAGTGGGCCAAAATCCCTGCTGCAGTGTGTGCAAACCTGGTCAAGACCTACAGGAAACATATGATCTCTGTAATTGCAAACAAAGGTTTCTGTACCAAATATTAAGTTCTGCTTTTCTGATGTATCAAATACTTCTGTCATGCAATAAAATGCAAATTAATTACTTAAAAATCATACAATTAGATGTTCTGGATTTTTTTTTTTGATTCCGTCTCTCACAGTTGAAGTGTACCTATGATAAAAATTACAGACCTCTACATGCTTTGTAAGTAGGAAAACCTGCAAAATCGGTAGTGCATCAAATACTTGTTCTCCCCACTGTAGTTGATCCACAATGGTAACCAGTGGCGCTTCTAACATGTAAATCTTGGTGGGGCAAAAAAATAAATAAGTGGGATGCATGCCAGCAAAGCCACTACACAACACAACACTAAACAATAAATTAATTGCATTATAACGGTGACAAACGGTGTCCACAAACTGTTAGGGCCTACATAAAGCTGTCCCAACTGCAGTCCCAACATTATACCACTGCTACAACTGGCTATCAGCAGAGCCTTGTCTGGCAGCGAAACAGTTCATTCAGTGTCACGATCGTCAAACACAGTGGACCAAGGCGCAGCGTGATATTCGAACATACTTTTATTTATATTCACCCACACGAACAAAACAACAAAACGATACGTGAAGTCCTTGGTTTACAACACAAAACCAACACGGAACAAGATCCCACAAAACACTGTGGAAAACAGGCTGCCTAAGTATGGTTCCCAATCAGAGACAACAAGCAACAGCTGACACTCGTTGCCTCTGATTGAGAACCACCCCGGCCAACACAGAAACACATGAGCTAGATAAAGAACCTAGAACACAAACACATAGAAACTACACACCCTGGCTCAACATAACAGAGTCCCAGAGCCAGGGCGTGACATTCAGCCTCATTTACTGCCTTTAAAAAAAACATAGCTGATATGGCTGACTTGCTTAAACAAATGTGGTTTCTACTGACAATTGAGATGTACAAACTATGGCATAAGGGGACGACAAGCGGATAAGAGGCAATCCGTAATTTCGATTAAGACATTAATGAGCGAGCTAGGATGGACGTAGTCAATATAACTATTTGTTCAGCACTTTTGAAATGTACAGCGACAGAATTCAGAACATGGGCCGCTCTTACAGTGTTCTCCCTGTACACCAAGTCAGAACCGTAGGATAAATAAAGGGGGCATATAAGCAGACAATGAAAGTGCTTACAATATTCGATTACATTTCTCAAAAACAGGTTATAGGCTACATGTGCACCACCGACTCAGAACAGTAGGTGAAATTAAGAGGTGAAAATAGACCAAATTATTAGGGTGAAGCACATGGGCTACTAACAGCTTACTACACAACATACACTTAGTATTACTTTCTTAGCTACAGTATACATATCTCCCTGGCATATTACATAATTTATGCAGCAGCATACAATAAATTTTTGGACTCACCTTGTTGTGCTTTGCTCACTTGAACAGAAAGGTGGCGCGGCGGTCCTTCTTGGGCAAATATTGTCATCAAAGAAATTGAAAGAGGCCGGATTTACAATTCCGAGTTGGATGACCGTTCAAAACGTATTTTCCCAGTCGGAGCTTGTTTATTCCCGACTTCCCAGTTGCAATGCTTGCAGTTAGCCACTGTCACCGATTCCTTTCAAACCACTCATTGTTGAATTTGCGATTTCCAACTTGTTCCAATGGCCGATGAGCACCGATACGTTTTATCTATAATTTCTCTTCATTATTTCTCTTCATATGACAAGGATTAAAAAGGATTTGCCAGTAGATTGTCGACTTGATTCATGATGATGACTGCTAGCTAAGATTTTGAAAGTAAGACGTTGACATGATCAGTCCAATCAAAGCTACGTGATTTGACGTCATTTTATCTGTGGCCAATGACCTTGAGCCTTCTTGGAAGGGCACTTCTAATGTAACTCTATGACAGCATCCAAAGGGCTTGAATTGTCGATGTCTACCCTTAGACTTGGCAGTGATGTAGTGTCCCCATGAGTGACAGAACACTGAGCCAATCACAGCGCAACACTACGTATTTTCTGCTGGCTTGCCCCACCACCACAGAAAGCACTGAGCTAGGCTGAAACACCTGCATTTTGGAGCTCAAGAAAACAAAAGAAACAATGTTTATATGCGACTTTATTAACTCAATGATATATATTTTTTACATTGTTTGCAAACTGATATGTGACACGTATTAATGCCAAAATAACATGCAAAACAGTCAAGCCCAATTATTATTATTTTTTGCTAAAAATGTGGTAACCATGCAAGACTATGCACCTGCATACAATCTGTCAAAACATGAATCTGACAGATGCTGGCCCATTGAAACGCATCAGTGACAAATTTGATGCAGGAGTTATTGAAGTCATGCAATCAGCCTCAGAGAGATGCAATTGCAACACTGCATTTTACATGTAACTCGCAGCCAAACATTTGATATGTCATGTTGTCAGTGCCTAACTTAGCTAAATGGCAAGATACAGAGTATATATTTCCATGGCTGTTTCCTATCAGTATTTGCTCAGTGTTAGCTAGCTAGCCAGGTGTTGTAACTAGTTGGCTACATTTACCAATACCTTGGTCTTTTTTGGCTCTTGGTCCTCCAGCTTTGCCTTTTGCAACCTGCTTAAGCTTCTTTGTATCGGTCTTCAATGCTGTTTCTGCAGATGTTTTACACTTGGCCATGGCAGTGGAGGCTGCTGATGGGAGGGCGGCACATAATAATGGCTCAGGCATAATAATGATTGGAATGGCATCAAACACATGGAAACGACATGGAAACCATTTGTTTGGCGTATTTGATACCACTCCACTATTCTGCTCCAGCCATTACCACCTCCCAATTGAGGTGTCATCCAAATGATGATCCGGTGTTAAAGGTCCAGTGATTTAGTGATTCCGGCAGAAAATCCGATATGTTCTGGGTCGATAACGCGCTGTGCAGACAGTGCAGACTGGCCGATAATAGTCCAGGCTAGAGCTGGCTGGTAGGTAGTGCAGGCCACAGACAATGGTGAAAAATCGCTAACGGTGGCTAATAGCAAGTAGCTAGTTAACTGGCTACTCCCGTCCGGTAGACAAAGAGGTAGATAGCCGGGATATGGGCCTGGCTCGAGGCTAGCGCAAGGCTAACTGGTGCTTGCTTCGGGGGCAGTGGTGATTAGCCTACAGCAACATCCATTCGGTTGCGGCTAGCTAGTTGCGATCCGGTGTTAAGGTCCAGTATTCAGTTATTCCAGCAGAAAATCCGATGTTCTGGGTGAAAACCGCTAACGGTGGCTAATAGCAAGTAGCTAGTTAGCTGGCTAGCTAGTTTCAACTGGAGATTCTAGATAAAGGTCAGTAAATAATAGAATCCGTTCCACATTGAGTGAGGCGGGTTGCAGGAAAGTATATTTAGTAGAAGGATGAAAAGTGTGATAGGGAAATGCTTGCAGTTAGCCACTGTCACCGATTCCTTTCAAACCACTCATTGTTGAATTTGCGATTTCCAACTTGTTCCAATGGCCGATGAGCACCGATACGTTTTATCTATAATTTCTCTTCATTATTTCTCTTCATATGACAAGGATTAAAAAGGATTTGCCAGTAGATTGTCGACTTGATTCATGATGATGACTGCTAGCTAAGATTTTGAAAGTAAGACGTTGACATGATCAGTCCAATCAAAGCTACGTGATTTGACGTCATTTTATCTGTGGCCAATGACCTTGAGCCTTCTTGGAAGGGCACTTCTAATGTAACTCTATGACAGCATCCAAAGGGCTTGAATTGTCGATGTCTACCCTTAGACTTGGCAGTGATGTAGTGTCCCCATGAGTGACAGAACACTGAGCCAATCACAGCGCAACACTACGTATTTTCTGCTGGCTTGCCCCACCACCACAGAAAGCACTGAGCTAGGCTGAAACACCTGCATTTTGGAGCTCAAGAAAACAAAAGAAACAATGTTTATATGCGACTTTATTAACTCAATGATATATATTTTTTACATTGTTTGCAAACTGATATGTGACACGTATTAATGCCAAAATAACATGCAAAACAGTCAAGCCCAATTATTATTATTTTTTGCTAAAAATGTGGTAACCATGCAAGACTATGCACCTGCATACAATCTGTCAAAACATGAATCTGACAGATGCTGGCCCATTGAAACGCATCAGTGACAAATTTGATGCAGGAGTTATTGAAGTCATGCAATCAGCCTCAGAGAGATGCAATTGCAACACTGCATTTTACATGTAACTCGCAGCCAAACATTTGATATGTCATGTTGTCAGTGCCTAACTTAGCTAAATGGCAAGATACAGAGTATATATTTCCATGGCTGTTTCCTATCAGTATTTGCTCAGTGTTAGCTAGCTAGCCAGGTGTTGTAACTAGTTGGCTACATTTACCAATACCTTGGTCTTTTTTGGCTCTTGGTCCTCCAGCTTTGCCTTTTGCAACCTGCTTAAGCTTCTTTGTATCGGTCTTCAATGCTGTTTCTGCAGATGTTTTACACTTGGCCATGGCAGTGGAGGCTGCTGATGGGAGGGCGGCACATAATAATGGCTCAGGCATAATAATGATTGGAATGGCATCAAACACATGGAAACGACATGGAAACCATTTGTTTGGCGTATTTGATACCACTCCACTATTCTGCTCCAGCCATTACCACCTCCCAATTGAGGTGTCATCCAAATGATGATCCGGTGTTAAAGGTCCAGTGATTTAGTGATTCCGGCAGAAAATCCGATATGTTCTGGGTCGATAACGCGCTGTGCAGACAGTGCAGACTGGCCGATAATAGTCCAGGCTAGAGCTGGCTGGTAGGTAGTGCAGGCCACAGACAATGGTGAAAAATCGCTAACGGTGGCTAATAGCAAGTAGCTAGTTAACTGGCTACTCCCGTCCGGTAGACAAAGAGGTAGATAGCCGGGATATGGGCCTGGCTCGAGGCTAGCGCAAGGCTAACTGGTGCTTGCTTCGGGGGCAGTGGTGATTAGCCTACAGCAACATCCATTCGGTTGCGGCTAGCTAGTTGCGATCCGGTGTTAAGGTCCAGTATTCAGTTATTCCAGCAGAAAATCCGATGTTCTGGGTGAAAACCGCTAACGGTGGCTAATAGCAAGTAGCTAGTTAGCTGGCTAGCTAGTTTCAACTGGAGATTCTAGATAAAGGTCAGTAAATAATAGAATCCGTTCCACATTGAGTGAGGCGGGTTGCAGGAAAGTATATTTAGTAGAAGGATGAAAAGTGTGATAGGGAAATGCTTGCAGTTAGCCACTGTCACCGATTCCTTTCAAACCACTCATTGTTGAATTTGCGATTTCCAACTTGTTCCAATGGCCGATGAGCACCGATACGTTTTATCTATAATTTCTCTTCATTATTTCTCTTCATATGACAAGGATTAAAAAGGATTTGCCAGTAGATTGTCGACTTGATTCATGATGATGACTGCTAGCTAAGATTTTGAAAGTAAGACGTTGACATGATCAGTCCAATCAAAGCTACGTGATTTGACGTCATTTTATCTGTGGCCAATGACCTTGAGCCTTCTTGGAAGGGCACTTCTAATGTAACTCTATGACAGCATCCAAAGGGCTTGAATTGTCGATGTCTACCTTTAGACTTGGCAGTGATGTAGTGTCCCCATGAGTGACAGAACACTGAGCCAATCACAGCGCAACACTACGTATTTTCTGCTGGCTTGCCCCACCACCACAGAAAGCACTGAGCTAGGCTGAAACACCTGCATTTTGGAGCTCAAGAAAACAAAAGAAACAATGTTTATATGCGACTTTATTAACTCAATGATATATATTTTTTACATTGTTTGCAAACTGATATGTGACACGTATTAATGCCAAAATAACATGCAAAACAGTCAAGCCCAATTATTATTATTTTTTGCTAAAAATGTGGTAACCATGCAAGACTATGCACCTGCATACAATCTGTCAAAACATGAATCTGACAGATGCTGGCCCATTGAAACGCATCAGTGACAAATTTGATGCAGGAGTTATTGAAGTCATGCAATCAGCCTCAGAGAGATGCAATTGCAACACTGCATTTTACATGTAACTCGCAGCCAAACATTTGATATGTCATGTTGTCAGTGCCTAACTTAGCTAAATGGCAAGATACAGAGTATATATTTCCATGGCTGTTTCCTATCAGTATTTGCTCAGTGTTAGCTAGCTAGCCAGGTGTTGTAACTAGTTGGCTACATTTACCAATACCTTGGTCTTTTTTGGCTCTTGGTCCTCCAGCTTTGCCTTTTGCAACCTGCTTAAGCTTCTTTGTATCGGTCTTCAATGCTGTTTCTGCAGATGTTTTACACTTGGCCATGGCAGTGGAGGCTGCTGATGGGAGGGCGGCACATAATAATGGCTCAGGCATAATAATGATTGGAATGGCATCAAACACATGGAAACGACATGGAAACCATTTGTTTGGCGTATTTGATACCACTCCACTATTCTGCTCCAGCCATTACCACCTCCCAATTGAGGTGTCATCCAAATGATGATCCGGTGTTAAAGGTCCAGTGATTTAGTGATTCCGGCAGAAAATCCGATATGTTCTGGGTCGATAACGCGCTGTGCAGACAGTGCAGACTGGCCGATAATAGTCCAGGCTAGAGCTGGCTGGTAGGTAGTGCAGGCCACAGACAATGGTGAAAAATCGCTAACGGTGGCTAATAGCAAGTAGCTAGTTAACTGGCTACTCCCGTCCGGTAGACAAAGAGGTAGATAGCCGGGATATGGGCCTGGCTCGAGGCTAGCGCAAGGCTAACTGGTGCTTGCTTCGGGGGCAGTGGTGATTAGCCTACAGCAACATCCATTCGGTTGCGGCTAGCTAGTTGCGATCCGGTGTTAAGGTCCAGTATTCAGTTATTCCAGCAGAAAATCCGATGTTCTGGGTGAAAACCGCTAACGGTGGCTAATAGCAAGTAGCTAGTTAGCTGGCTAGCTAGTTTCAACTGGAGATTCTAGATAAAGGTCAGTAAATAATAGAATCCGTTCCACATTGAGTGAGGCGGGTTGCAGGAAAGTATATTTAGTAGAAGGATGAAAAGTGTGATAGGGAAATATATACAAAAAAATACAAAAAACTGGCTATTTACATGGACACACAACAGAGAACACGACCGCACTGCTACGCCATCTTGGATCTTGCCTAACCTTAACCTCAAATTAAGACCAAAAAGCAACAAACAAACAAATAATTCTAATAATATAGCCATTTTGACTTTTCAGCTGGCCTATCTAATGAGAAATCGCTCAGTTCTGCCTCCAGGACAAGACTCATGACAATAAACGTCAACCTGCACCTGGCTCACGCCCGGGAGGCAGCCAGGTTCCAAAACGAATGCAATCAACTTTTACCTGGCGCAAAACACGCCTACCCGAGTGCACATTAATCAAATCCCCTCAATGTGCTGCGATTGTTGTTGGTAGGTTTCAGAAAACGTCATATCCGCATCCACTTCCGCTGTGCCAGTACTCCCCACTCTTTGCTGCTCCAGAGAGAGAAACAGGCATGGCCTGCAGGCAGCAGTGCCCTGCACATCAAAACTCAGATTAGTGGTACAATAGTTGTAAAATAGTCCTTGTATTACTTTTGGTTGTGTTCTGATCTGAGTTTATTTTGGGGAGAGACTGGGTGGGGGGAGACTGTGTGTCTGGGAGATCGATAAGTCTACCCATAGAGGCCTTAGGGTACTAGTGGTTAGTAGGCTACAAGTTCCAGACTTGTTTAGGTAGATCTATTATTTTTTCAATTCACTCTATTGTAATATGTAGTGGTGATTTGAGAAACTCTGTGATAAGAAAAACTGAGTGTAAAATGCAGTGCACTGTGCTTTACTGAGGGTGGCAGTATTGTGCTATCTGGCAAAAAGGTTATTGCATTTCTGGACTTCACCAGGAAAATCCAAAGGCGAGATAAACTGGTTCTCCAATGATATGTGTCCGTGAGGGCACAGGAAGGGGCAAATGTCATCACTCTTGACACTTGTTCTATAAAACAGCTAGATGCACCACCCACTCACCCCTTCAATCTCATTCTCTATATGTCTCACTATGACATGTTTGAGTCTAGACACAATACATGTCATCTATTCACTTTACTTGTCAGTGAATATTGTTGTGATTGTACATTGGCCAAACCACAATCATCTTTCAAAATCAACATGTGAGATTAGACCATAACAAGCTGCATAGGGGGATATATAAACATTTAGCTCTGTATTTGATAAGGTGGCATGGGGGAAGGTGGCACATTACAGACACACACATACACACACCTCATCATGGACAAACACACACAATGGTATCTTGTTGTGGATGTACATCTGGGTGATGACGGATCCTGGAGGTATTATTTCACTTCAGGGAGGTGTCTGTGAACTGATAAGAGAGCCACATTTCCAGACAGTCTTGCTGCAGTAGGAGACAAATCATCATGGGGAGGGGAGAGGAAGGTGAGGGCAGAGGGGGGTGAGGGCAGAGGGGGGTGAGGGGAGAGGGGGGTGAGGGGAGAGGGGAGAGGGGGGTGAGGGGAGAGGAAGGGGAGGGGAGAGGGGGGTGAGGGGAGAGGAAGGTGAGGGGAGATGGGGGTGAGGGGAGAGGAAGGTGAGGGGAGAGGGGGTGAGGGGAGAGGGGGGTGAGGGGAGAGGAAGGTGAGGGGAGAGGAAGGTGAGGGGAGAGGGGAGAGGGGGGTGAGCACTGGGGGGCTTGTCTCTGTGGTCCTCCTCTGTGGTCCTCCTCTGTGGTCCAGCGTGATAGGAGCCCAGCGCACTGCATGGCTTCCATCCCTATATGAACCCTCAACGCAGTCAGATAGGAATAAAAAGCCATACAGTGCAGTGGGCACTCTGAGCTGACTATAACTTACACACAGGCTACAGCTACACAAACCGTGTACACATACACACACACACACACACACATACAGGAGTGGTGTAGTAACTACACTTTTATAGCAGGTATGGTGCAGCGTTACACCTAGTGGTAAGGAAAGGTACAGGTGTGGATGAATCCACTTCAGAGCTGGCTGAGAGTTCCCCCACTCCTTCATTCACCACCTTTTTATATTGTTTAATCAAAAGCCGAAGCATGTATAACCTTTTCCGTTTTCACACCAGGTAAGAGGAAACGGTGTCTTCTCTCACTGCTACCCCGCTGCTTAATGCCAGTTCTGTGTTCGTCGTGGTGCGCAAAGAGGCACCTGTTGTCCTGTCGTAAGTCGACGCTTTCTCTGAGATGTCTGGCCGTTTGCAGGTGAAAGTAGGAATTTTTTAACTCTCGCTGTCTGTGAGTGCCTCTGGTGTCCCCGTTGCCCCCAGCCCGCTTTCTCGAGAGAAAATGCAATGACATATATTCACCATTGAAACAGATCAATAATTAGGCTCTCACGAGGACTATGAAATCAAATTATGCCTAGCATCATTATATTTTTCTTTAAAGAAAATAAGAAATATCGACAATGGTCCTTGGATCCCAGCCACATGCCTGTTATGAAACAAATGACAAAATGTATGTTTTTTTCTACATCAACAAAATCACACATCAGTTCACGTTTTATAGATCAACATGTGATTTGTAAAAGCTACATAGGCCTAAGTGGTAGGCTAAATACAAATAGAAAATTAATCCTGAACAAATTAATCATATCCTACCAGTAGAGATTTCCATAGCCATGGCGAGCAGTTGAAAGCAGGTGCAATATAACCTAGTGATAAATGGCACAGGCTACCTACCCTAACCTTAATTCAAAAATAAACTCCTTCAGCCTCTGCAATTTTTAGACTGCAGACGAGTTGAGATACGTTAGTGAAGGGAATGTGGGCTCACTGAGCTGCATCATCCATTCCATGACGCCGCGGATCAAAGTCTCGCCTCCTGAAAAGAACAGCTGCTTTCCCCGCTGCCGTCTGCGCCTGGAGGACGGCTACTACCCTTGGACTGGTCACGGGTGAACCACCGCAATAGAGTGGCATCCGCAGGTGGATAGGCTATCGCATCTTTTTAACAACGAGTTAGAGGACACCACACACAGTCTAGCCTGGCCGTTGCGCGACAGCGTAGGAGAAGTTTGAACAGCGCCACACATCTGTGCGTATTTCCATTCACTCGCTCAGACAGAGAGAGGGAGTGGAGAGGGGGAGAACAAAAGCCCCCCAGCGCCGGGGAGCCAATGAGTGGCGAGCACGGGGAACGAAAGGGGACATCATACCTGAGCACGAGACCTCCATTCGAGACGCATGTTAATAAAGGGTCATAGCAGCTGAAAAGGGTATAGTCACTCTCATTCAAATACCGCCCAAAAGCACTTTCATTCTACATATAATAAAGTAGAGTGAGACAGACGGAGACAGTCAGCTATTGAAAGTTAGAGGCTGCAGAGCATATGTGTGTGTGAGTGTGTGTCCATAATGAGGTGTGTGTGTGTGTGTCTGTAATACTCATCTTTGTTTGTGTATTTGCATGTGTGGTGGTGCCCTGTTACACTAGCTCTCTCATGAGGACAGACAGGCATTACAAACAAGCAGTAGCCTGCCATTCCTTCTGGTTGTCTTAACAACAGAATTGTAGCTTGAGACTGAAGGAGAAAGTGGAAACAAAAGAAGCCCAAAATGTCTACAGGGAGAAAAAACACTTAGAGGGATGTTTTAGAATTAATTGCCCCCCTCCTCTCCTTGAGGCTCCACTGGAGCTACATTCCTGTGTCTCCCAGCTCCCCTGTTCCTCCAAGCAACACTGGTCCTTGATCTGTGCTGACGTCACGTGGGGGGGGGGGGGGGGGATTCTCCTGAAGACAGCAGCCAGCCACAGGCTTCTTCATGCATTTGCTCACTGTGGCCATTTTGGGCAAATGTCAAATGATGTCACTTACTGCCATCATGTTGTGCCTCTGCATATGTTGAGATCTGATATAAGTGCACATCATGGACATACAGACTATGTAAAAATACATGTCTCTAAGAGACACAGGCATTTCGAATGAAAGCAGGTGCTCAGCTGGCCCCTCCCTGGATTTTGTGTTAAACGCTCTACAAAAAAGCTTTCTTAGTGTCCAACAAGCTTTCTCGGCCATTAAACTTGTTCTGAACACCTCCAAAACAAAGGTCATGTGTGTCACGATCGTCATACATAGAGGAGGACCAAGGCGCAGCGTTGAAGGCGAACATATTTATTTAGATAATGATCACACGATCAAAACAACAAAACGATGACGTGACAGTCAATAGTAAAACACAACCCAAATAAGAACAAGAAACCACAATGAATGAGTGCCAAACGGCTACCTAAGTATGACTCCCAATCAGAGACAACGAGCTACAGCCGTCTCTGATTGGGAGCCACCCTGGCCAACATAGATCTACAAAACCAGAAAGTGAAACCTAGAACCCACATAGACTATACACACCCTGGCTCAACATATTAAAGTCCCCAGAGCCAGGGCGTGACAGTACCCCCCCCTAAAGGCGCGGACTCCGACCGCGCCCACCAAACACCACAGGGGAGGGACCGGGTGGGCACTCCGCTTAGGCGGCGGATCCGGCTCCGGGCCTGATCCCCGCTCCCTCTCCAACCCCCCAAAGTACCCCTGGTCCGGTCTGGCCCCGCTGGCCGGAGCTGGACTGCACACTGGTGGAGCGGATTGCTCTAGCTCCGGCATGAAGCATCTGACCGGTGCCGGACCAGCCACCGGTGGAACAGGCACGGGCCGTGCCGGACTGACGACGCACACCACTGGCTTGGTGTGGGGAGCAGGAGCGGGCCGAGCCGGGCTGTCGAAGCGCACCACTGACTTGGTGCGGGGAGCAGGAACGGGCCGAGCCGGGCTGACGAAGCGCACCACTGACTTGGTGCGGGGAGCAGGAACGGGCCGAGCCGGGCTGACGAAGCGCACCACTGACTTGGGGCGGGGAGCAGGAACGGGCCGAGCCGGGCTGACGAAGCGCACCACTGACTTGGTGCGGGGAGCAGGAACGGGCCGAGCCGGGCTGACGAAGCGCACCACTGACTTGGTGCGGGGAGCAGGAACGGGCCGAGCCGGGCTGACGAAGCGCACCACTGACTTGGTGCGGGGAGCAGGAACGGGCCGAGCCGGGCTGACGAAGCGCACCACTGACTTGGTGCGGGGAGCAGGAACAGGCCGGACCGTACTGGGGACACACACCACTGGTCCTACGCAGGGATCTGGAATGGGCCGGACCGGACTGGTAACACACCCCAGTACCTCTCGCCGTGCCTCTACACCTTCCACCCCCTCTTCGACCAGTGGCCCCCGTAACCTGGCGGCCTCCTCTGCCAATCCGCTGGGCCGCTCTGCCGCGGTCTCCTGCTGGCCCGTCGTCCACGGCGTTAGCCCCCCCCTAAAAATTTTCTGGGCGTCTCTCCTACCCGTGGACCAGGTCTCCATGTCCCTCGCCAGCCTTTCACCCTTCTGCCACAATGTCAAGCCCTTCTCTTCCTCACTCGGCTTGACCCAGTCGAGGAGGCGAAGGAGATCTGCTAGGGATCTCCCTGGTGATGGCTCCTGGACACGCTGCTTGGTCAAATCTTGGTGGTTTCTTCTGTCACGATCGTCATACATAGAGGAGGACCAAGGCGCAGCGTTGAAGGCGAACATATTTATTTAGATAATGATCACACGATCAAAACAACAAAACGATGACGTGACAGTCAATGGTAAATCACAACCCAAATAAGAACAAGAAACCACAATGAATGAGTGCCAAACGGCTACCTAAGTATGACTCCCAATCAGAGACAACGAGCTACAGCCGTCTCTGATTGGGAGCCACCCTGGCCAACATAGATCTACAAAACCAGAAAGTGAAACCTAGAACACACATAGACTATACACACCCTGGCTCAACATATTAAAGTCCCCAGAGCCAGGGCGTGACAATGTGGTATGGTAAGAAGAATGCCCCTCTCCCCACCGGTGTGATTACTACCTCTGACGGTTTAGAGATTGAGGTAGTCACCTCATACAAGTACGTGGGAGTATGGCTAGACAGTGCACTGTCCTTCTCTCAGCACATATCAAAGCTGCAGGATAAGGTTAAATCTAGACTTGGTTTCCTCTATCGTAATCGCTCCTCTTTCACCCCAGCTGCCAAACTAACCCTGATTCAGATGACCATCCTACCCATGCTAGATTACGGAGACGTAATTTATAGATTGGCAGGTAAGGGTGCTCTCGAGCGGCTAGATGTTCTTTACCATTCGGCCATCAGATTTGCCACCAATGCTCCTAATAGGACACATCACTGCACTCTATACTCCTCTGTAAACTGGTCATCTCTGAATACCCGTTGCAAGACCCACTGGTTGATGCTTATTTACAAAACCCTCTTAGGCCTCACTCCCTCCTATCTGAGATACCTACTGCAACCCTCATCCTCCACATACAACACCCGTTCTGCCAGTCACATTCTGTTAAAGGTCCCCAAAGCACACACATCCCTGGGTTGCTCCTCTTTCCAGTTCGCTGCAGATAGTGACTGGAACAAGCTGCAAAAAACACTCAAACTGGACAGTTTTATCTCCATCTCTTCATTCAAAGACTCAATCATGGACACTCTTACTGACAGTTGTGGCTGCTTTACGTGATGTATTGTTGTCTCTACCTTCTTGCCCTTTGTACTGTTGTCTGTGCCCAATCATGTTTGTACCATGTCTTGTGCTGCTACCATGTTGTGCTGCTGCCATGTTGTGTTGCTACCATGTTGTTTTCATGTTGGGTTGCTACCTTGCTGTGTTGTTGTGTGTTGCTGCCATGCTATGTTGTTGTCTTATGTCTCTCTTTATGTAGTGTTGTGTTGTCTCTCTTGTTGTGATGTGTGTTTGGTCCTCCCCGTCCCTGCAGGAGGCCTTTTGCCTTTTGGTTGGCCGTCATTGTAAATAAGAATGAGTTCTTAACTGACTTGCCTAGTTAAATAAAGGTTAAATGAAATAAAATAACGTTTTTAATGCAATGATTGATTAAACAAGACCAACATGGATATTCAGTTCAGTTGGCATTCTAAACAGCCAGTAATTATTATTAATGGGAGCTGATCAGACTCACTTATATCAAAAGACTGTATTATAATTCTGCCCTCATAGACACGGCATGAGAATCAAAGGCTCTGTAAAGCATTTGTAGCATGGCCATCTATCCTGAACAAAAATATAAACGCAACATGTAAAGTGTTGGTCCCATGTTTCATGAGCTGAAATAAAAGATTCCAGACATTTTCCATACGAACAAAAGCGTCTTTCTCTCAAATGTTGTGCATTTCTCCTTTGCCAAGATAATCCATCCATCTGACAGGTGTGGCAAATCAAGAAGCTGATTAAACAGCATCATCATTACTTTTTGGCCTTCTTGTGACATTGGGTGCTGTAGGTGTCCTGGAGGGCAGGTAGTTTACCCCCGGTGATGCGTTGGGCAGAACGTGCAGTTGCTTTACAAGGCGGTGATACAGCCCGACAGGATGCTCTCAATTGTGCATCTGTAAAAGTTTGTGAGGGTTTTAAGGGAAAGCCAAATGTCTTCAGCCTCCTGAGGTTGAAGAGGCTCTGTTGGCCCTTCTTCACCGCACTGTCTGTGTGGTTGGACCATTTCAGATCGTCAGTGATGTGTACGCCGAGGAACTTGAAGCTTTCCACCTTCTCCACTACGATCCCGTCGATGTGGATAGGCGTGTGCTCCCTCTGTTGTTTCATCCGCTGCCATCACCTAATGTTTAAGCATGATAATGCACAGCCCCATGTCACAAGGATCTATACACAATTCCTGGAAGCTGAACATGTCCCAGTTCTTGCATGGCCTGCATACTCTCCAGACATGTCATCCATTGAGCATGTTTGGGATGCTCTGGATCGACATGTACGACAGCGTGTTCCAGTTCCCGCCAATTTCCAGCAACTTCACACAGCCATTGAAGAGGAGTGGTACAACATTCCACAGGCCACAATCAATAGCCTGATCAACTCTATGCGAAGGAGATATGTCACGCTGATTGAGGCAAATGGTGGTTTTCTGATCCACACCCCTACTTTTTTTAAGGTATCCGTGACCAACAATTCCCAGCAGTGGAGGCTCCTCAGAGGAGGAAGGACCTTCATTTTTGAAGAAATTCATTTGTTGTCTTTCTCTCTCTTTGAGTCAACTACTCACCACATTTTATGCACTGCAGTGCTAGCTAGCTGTAGCTTATGCTTTCAGTACTAGATTAATTCTATGATCCTTTGATTGGGTGGACAACATGTCAATTCATGCTGCAAGAGCTCTGATAAGTTGGAGGACGTCCTCCGGAAGTTGTCATAATTACTGTGTAAGTCTATGGAAGGGGGTGAGAACCATGAGCCTCCTAGGTTTTGTATTGAAGTCAATGTAGGACGGATGCTAGCTGTCCTCCGGCTACACCATGGTGCTACCCTACAGAGTGCTGTTGAGGCTACTGTTGACCTTCATTGCAAAACAGTTTGTTTTAATCAATGATTAGGTAATATATTTAGTATAGTTTTATCTAAAAAGGATAACTTTTTAAATGTTTCACTATTTTGATTTTTATGAAATTCACTGAGGAGGATGGTCCTCCCCTTCCTCCTCTGAGGAGACTCCACTGATATATACAACGAACAAAGTGATCATGCTGTTTTTATGTGGCTGCTATGAAAGTGAACTGTTTGCGTGTGATCAGGGGTGTATTCATTCCACTCAACCTGTGCACCTACGTTGTAAACTTCCATTCATAGGCTAGGTTATAGCAACCTCATGATGGGTACAGGGAAAATTTGAGTATCCTGTAGTAGCCTCAACCTATTGATGTTACATTGAGCTGGGTGAATGGAATATGAATGACAGTCATCTAATATGCTGTAATAGAAATAAAGCCATGCTCATAAAAAACAAACATCTTCCCTCATCTTAAATGGCACCGACTGCCACTGATTCCCAGTCATGTGAAATCCATAGATTAGGGCCTAATTTATTTATTTATTTGACTGATTTCCTTATATGAACTGTAACTCAATAAAATCTTTGAAATTGTGCATATTGCATATATATTTTTGTTCAGTGTAGTTTACAGAATGGTTTGTATGAGTCCGAGAAGGAATGTGATGTTCTTTTCTGAAGAGGCTAATAGCTCATTCATCCTGTACTGGATGCTTCTACCTGCTCCCCCAGTCGCACACCTGAGCCCCTGGTTCTCCAGGCCCACCTTCCTGTCATGGTCTGGGCTCTGGGGCTCTCGGCTCTGGGACTGACTGTGCAACGTGTCCATCTAGGGAAACAATAACAGAAACAGAGTTTTAAAAAAAACATGCGAGTCATCTCGACTACTGTGCAGAGCTTCTATTAGAAATCCCCTCTCAGCTCTCTGCCTGGCACACGATCGGGGGGCCACAATGGGCGGCGGATTCCCCCGGGATTTGGAGCACAAAGGCAGGCCGCCACCCACCCGTGGCCCCCTCTTGTGCCTCCGACCTAACGGGAGCTTCTGGAACTCCTGATTCAGCCGAGTACCGACTCACACACATGCACGCACCTACAGTATAATACACAGGCACTGGAAGCACACGCATGCACACACATATACACACGCATGCACACACATATACACACGCATGCACACACATATACACACGCATGCACACACATATACACACGCATGCACACACATATACACACGCATGTACAGTGAGGGGAAAAAAGTATTTGATCCCCTGCTGATTTTGTACGTTTGCCCACTGACAAAGACATGATCAGTCTATAATTTTAATGGTAGGTTTATTTGAACAGTGAGAGACAGAATAACAAAACAAAAAATCCAGAAGAACGCATGTAAAAAATGTTATAAATTGATTTGCATTTTAATGAGGGAAATAAGTATTTGACCCCTCTGCAAAACATTACTTAGTACTTGGTGTCACGATCATTGAGAGACGGGTCAGACCAAGGTGCAGCGTGGTATGCGTACATGTTTATTAAGACGAATAAACACTTGACAAAATAACAAGACAACGAAACGTGAAGCTCAAACAGTGGCTACACACAACAAGCCAAACACGAGTCAAGATCCCACAACTAAGGTAGGCAACCAGGCTACCTAAGTATGATCCCCAATCAGAGACAACGATCGACAGCTGCCTCTGATTGGGAACCACACCCGGCCAACATAGATCTAAACATACTAGATCTCCACATAGAATTACACATTACATAGAATACTCACACCCTGACCAACCCAACTAGCGAACTCCATGTCAGGGCGTGACACTTGGTGGCTAAACCCTTGTTGGCAAGCACAGAGGTCAGACGTTTCTTGTAGTTGGCCACCAGGTTTGCACACATCTCAGGAGGGATTTTGTCCCACTCCTCTTTGCAGATCTTCTCCAAGTCATTAAGGTTTCGAGGCTGACGTTTGGAAACTCGAACCTTCAGCTCCCTCCACAGATTTTCTATGGGATTAAGGTCTGCCTTGGCCGTGTGTTTTGGGTCATTGTCATGCTGGAATACCCATCCACGACCCATTTTCAATGCCCTGGCTGAGGGAAGGAGGTTCTCACCCAAGATTTGACGGTACATGGCCCCATCCATCGTCCCTTTGATGCGGTGAAGTTGTCCTGTCCCCTTAGCAGAAAAACACCCCCAAAGCATAATGTTTCCACCTCCATGTTTGACGGTGTTCTTGGAGTCATAGGCAGCATTCCTCTTCCTCCAAACACGGCGAGTTGAGTTGATGCCAAAGAGCTCAATTTTGGTCTCATCTGACCACAACACTTTCACCTAGTTCTCCTCTGAATCATTCAGATGTTCATTGGCAAACTTCAGACGGGCCTGTATATGTGCTTTCTTGAGCAGGGGGACCTTGCGGGCACTGCAGGATTTCAGTCCTTCACGGCGTAGTGTGTTACCAATTGTTTTCTTGGTGACTATGGTCCCAGCTGCCTTGAGCTCATTGACAAGATCCTCCCGTGTAGTTCTGGGCTGATTCCTCACTGTTCTCATGATCATTGCAACTCCACGAGGTGAGATCTTGCATGGAGCCCCAGGCCGAGGGAGATTGACAGTTATTTTGTGTTTCTTCCATTTGCGAATAATCTCACCAACTGTTGTCACCTTCTCACCAAGCTACTTGGCGATGGTCTTGTAGCCCATTCCAGCCTTGTGTAGGTCTACGATCTTGTCCCTGACATCCTTGGAGAGCTCTTTGGGCTTGGCCATGGTGGAGAGTTTGGAATCTGATTGATTGATTGCTTCTGTGGACAGGTGTCTTTTATACACGTAACAAGCTGAGATTAGGAGCACTCCCTTCAAGAGTGTGCTCCTAATCTCAGTGTCACGCTCGTGGATAGACGGCTCGGACCAAGGTGCAGCATGGTAGGCGAACATTTTAATAAAAAAATGAACAAAGATCAAACAACAAAATGCACACAAACGTAAAGTACTGTAGGCTACAAAGCCACTACACAAAACCAAGATCCCACAAACTAAGGTGGGAAAACAGGCTGCCTAAGTATGATCCCCAATCAGAGACAACGATAGACAGCTGCCTCTGATTGGGAACCATACCCAGCCAACAAAGAAATAGACAAACTAGAATGCCCACCCAAATCACACCCTGACCTAACCAAAATAGAGAATAAAAGGGATCTCTAAGGTCAGGGCGTGACAGTACCCCCCACAAAGGTGTGGACTCCGGCATCAAAACCTGACTCATTAGGGGAGGGTCCGGGCGGGCATCTAGCCTCGGTGGCGCCTCTGGTGCGGGGATCGTCGCCGGAAGCTCCGGACCGTGGATCGTCGCCGGAGGACCCGGACCGTGGATCGTTGCCGGACACTCCGGACCGTGGATCGTCGCCGGAAGCTCCGGACCGTGGATCGTCACCGGAGGAACCGGACCGTGGATCGTCGCCGGACACGCCGGACCGTGGATCGTCGCCGGAAGTTCCGGACCGTAGATCGTCGCCGGAAACTCTGGACTGCCGACCGTCGCCGGAGACTCTGGACTGCCGACCGTCACCGGAGACTCTGGACTGCCGACCGTCGCCGGAGACTCTGGACTGCCGACCGTCGCCGGAGACTCTGGACTGCCGACCGTCGCCGGAGACTCTGGACTGCAGACCGTCGCCGGAGACTCTGGACTGCAGACCGTCGCCGGAGACTCTGGACTGCAGACTGTTGCTGGAGACTCTGGACTGCAGACCGTCGCTGGAGGCTTCGTGCCATGGATCGTCACTGGAGGCTTCGGGCCATGGATCGTCACTGGAGGCTTCGGGCCATGGATCATCACTGGAGGCTCCGGGCCATGGACCATCACTGGAGGCTTCATGCCATGGATTATCACTGGAGGCTTCCGGCCATGGATCATCACTGGAGGATCCGGGCCATGGACCATCACTGGAGGCTTCGTGCCATGGATCATCACTGGAGGCTTCGGGCCATGGATCATCACTGGAGGCGTTGGGCCATGGATCATCACTGGAGCCCGGCAAGTGCGGGGCGCTGGCACAGGACGCACTGGGCTGTGAAGGCGCACTGGCGACACAGTGCGTAGAGCCGGCGCAGGATATACTGGGCCGTGGAGGCGCACTGGAGGTCTGGAGCATAGAGCTGGCACAACCTGTCCTGGCTGGACGCTCACTTTAGCCCGTCAAGTGCGGGGCGCGGGCACAGGACACACTGGGCTGTGAAGGCGCACTGGCGACACAGTGCGTAGAGCCGGCACAACCTGTCCTGGCTGGACGCTCACTTTAGCCCGGCAAGTGCGGGGCGCGGGCACAGGACGCACTGGGCTGTGAAGGCGCACTGGCAACACAGTGCGTAGGACCGGTGCAGGATATACTGGACCGAGGAGGCGTACTGGAGACCAGGAGCGCTGAGCCGGCACAACCCGTCCTGGCTGGACGCTCACTTTAGCCCGGCAAGTGCGGGGCCCGGGCACCAAGCGCACCGGGCTGTGAATGCGCACTGGAGACACAGTGCGTATCACCGCATAACAGGGTGCCTGAACGATCCCACGCTCTTTAAAGCGAGTGCGGGGAGTTGGCTCTGGTCTGAAACCTGGCTCCGCCAACCACCCCGTGTGCCCCCCAAAAAAAAATATTTGGGGCTGCCTCTCGGGCTTCCTTCGTGGTCATGAACTACGAAGTCGCCGTTGATCCTCCCTCGCTACCTCCGTCTGCTCCCATGGAAGGCGATCCCTTCCTGCCTGGGTCTCCTCCTTCGCCCAGGGTCCCTTTCCGGCAAATATCTCCTCCCATGTCCAGAATGTCTTCCCCACCTGTGTCCAGAAACGTAAAGTACTGTAGGCTACAAAGCCACTACACAAAACCAAGATCCCACAAACAGGCTGCCTAAGTATGATCCCCAATCAGAGACAACGATAAACAGCTGCCTCTGATTGGGAACCATACCCGGCCAACAAAGAAATAGACAAACTAGAATGCCCACCCAAATCACACCCTGACCTAACCAAATAGAGAATAAAAGGGATCTCTAAGGTCAGGGCGTGACACTCAGCTCGTTACCTGTATAAAAGACAGCTGGGAGCCAGAAATCTTTCTACTTATTTCCCTCATTAAAATGCAAATACATTTATAACATTTTTGACATGCGTTTTTCTGGATTTTTTTGTTGTTATTCTGTCTCTCACTGTTCAAATAAACCTACCATTAAAATTATAGACTGATTATTTCTTTGTCAGTGGGCAAACGTACAAAATCAGCAGGGGATCAAAAACGTTTTTCCCTCACTGTACATACACACACACACGAATACCTATACACAGGTACTGGCGCAACAGCAAACACTCACGATCAACCCACACTTGGAACTTCAGGATTTGAATAGTAAAAGATCACAGTTTAGCTTTAGCAGAAACACCAGCGCTAGTAGAACGGCTCTACCTGTGAAGAATACTAGGGAAAGAGTTGTGGTATAAATGTGTTGAGCTACATGGATGAGCAATTCTGCTCCAGATGACTGAGTGAGAGTATGTTCAGTAGGGGGTTCAGAGTAGGACTTTGATCATTACCAAGTGTGACAGAAGACTTCTGACAGAGAACCCCCCCTCTCGCACACTATTACACACACACGAACACACACACACACACACACACACACACACACATCCATCTCTAATTCCACAATCTATTTTCATTTCTCAAGGTGTTTTATTGATGCGGTTCTTCTCTGAGTTTTTGGTTAGCTGAATGAAATGCTAATCACTTTAAAAGTTCTGTTTGAGACACCGTTTTCATACAAAAATCTATTCCAAGCGCTCTTTCTAGCAGTGCAGCCCTGCAATCATCAGCTAATCTGTTTAATATCCAGCAGAAGGTATGAATGGGAATGAGTCCCAAATGGCACCCTATTTTCTTTATAGTGCATTACTTGCAATATATAGGGAACAGGGTACCATTTGGGACGTAGCCAGGGACTTCCTGTTTCCTGTGGAAGAGAAGGGACGCAGGGCCAGGGAGAGAGTCTGTGCTTGGTCACAATCTGCCTCTGCTTTGTCCTGCTGACAGTGATATATATTTATATCCAGGTTACAGTTTATTTTAGGAGACTTGGTTCTCTGAGGCTAAGGGCCTCTTTACACTACACTACTTTGAAAACACAAACGAGGTCCAGGAGAGATACTTGTGTAATGTAAAGAGACGGATCTAGATTCAAATCTCTCTTTAAGGGATGTCTCCCACACTGGCTCCAGAGGTAGTGTGGGAGACATTTACACCACATACCCCCCTCTGAGTGGTGCAGTGTAAAGACAACTGCTTTCCCACACCACGTCCATGCAAGGATGACCTTAATTACCTTAATACCAGTAGACAGCATTTTCTCTCTGTTAGCCAAATGGAAAATTAAAGGCTTTTTAAATATATTTTAAAATATCCACACATTTGTGAATCATTGCATTAATCCAGTTTGCAACACTATGTGCAAAATGGTTTAGATTAGAAGCTCCTGTATAGTTTGAATTGCTATCCTTATTTTGTTTGTCTATAAACTATGCTATTTACGATATGCTAATAGCTGCACTCACACATGAAGCAGGAATGTGACTTTGACCACACCGCATCCAAGGCTAGTGTAAACAGCAAAGTTGCAAATCTGATGTTGAAGAGAGCTAGATATCACTAAACATATTTGACTAATGTAAATCCACTTGTAAGTCAAGTCCCTCCTTTGCTCCCCCACCTCCCCAGCCCACCATAGTTTGATCAGTGTTATGGCCAGTGTTACTATAAGACCGGAAAAAGCTGTATTCACAGGATGTGTGTGTGTGTGTGTGTGTGTTTGTGTGTGTGTGTGTGTGTGTTAGGGGGAGGAAAGGGAATTAAACAGTGCTCCCTTCTACATTCATGACAGCACAGTAAGACAGACAGCCAGTCCCGCTGTGAGGTTGTCATGGCTACAACAGGAAGATGGAATGCAGTAAATATATTTATTTACATCAACCCCATCCTCAGTCATCCTAACTAATCTACACTCACTTTCTGACACACACACAGTCACACTCATGCGCACACACACACATTCGCACAGACACACATGCGCACACACACACACACACACACACACACACACACACACACACACACACACACACACACACACGTATTGCCTTCCATTACAGTACAGTGTAATTAAACCATTTACATACACATTCTCTCGCTCTCTTTTTCTCAGTTGGTCTTGTTATGGTCTTTCAGGAGAAAGGTCAAAACACGCCAGGAAACTAGCAATCCTGTCAGAGAGGGGGAGGAGGGATGCGGGGCATTTTATTTTTGTAAAGGCAACAATCATTGTCACACAAACAGCATGCGCTGACCTCGAAAAATGAATGAGGAGAATGAAAAATATGAATTTGACTCTCTGTCAATGCCAAGAGCCTGTCAGCAGTGGAATGGGATTGGGAGGGCAGACGGCTGAGGTTAGAACGAACAGCACTAGGCTTCATTTCAATGGAGATGAATAGGGAGATATAACAGGGGAGAGCGCCTGATGATAAGGCGTACATAACAAGGCCTTTCTTTACCTGCGACTACCCAGAGACATGCTGGTGCCTGGGCGTGGATAAACATCTGATTTCATCATCAGATCATGTCCCATTTTCTGTAGTGTCCAATAATGTCAAGTTTGTATTATGCTTTCCCACTTATGCTTTTTCACAGCGACCATTTGGAGAGGGATAATTTTAATTTCCAATTTCTATTTTGTTTAGTGTTTTAGAAACTACAGATTGAGGAAATTCGAAAACGTTCTTATTCTTTTCTGCAAGCAAATCCCTGGACCTCACTGACCACAGATTAATGGAGCAAAGGAAAGACAGAGAGGGTGTGAGAAGAAAGAGAGAGGGAGAGGGAGAGAGTGAACGACAGAGGTAGTTAGTGGAGGAGTGGAGAAGGACAGTGACGGGAGAAAGAAAGAGACTAAACTGGTCAACTGGAGATGAAGCCCCGTGTTGTGTGTGCTTTAGGGAAGTAATGGTCGCTATGGAGAAGCAGTGGTCGCTATGGTAACCCAGGGAGCGCGGGTCAACGGCTCCAGGAATGTGTTTGCACACAGAGGGGGGATGATGAGAGGAGGACCCCGCTGGTACAGTTAAAGAGGGCTGTGAATATCTGCACCTCTGTGGGGGGTGTGGGGACAACTGCCACACAACTGGTGCCATCCCACACCAGGAGGGCAGAGGGGCAGGAGAGGGCAGGGTGAACCGGGTTGACAGGGTGAACCCTGAAAATGATATTCCACTGTATGTGTGTGTGTTTGTGTGTGTGTGTGTGTACTCCCTGTTCAGTTCACTCACTGTGCCCTTAATGCTTGATACAAATTGCAGGATGTCAGCATCACCTCCCAATGACAGTTCATCTTCCCCTTCCACCAGAAACACACACACACACACACACACACACACCGACTCGTTCCTGCTTTCCAGACCACAGAACAGACACGCTCACTCAAGCACAAAATGTGAAGTTCAAGCAAGAAAATTCAGTCACTTTTCCCACCGCATTTCTACCTCATTCAGAGTCAAGCACGATTAAGATGCTTAAACTGACACGCAAACACCCCCAACCTCACACACAAACACAAACACACGCACACACAGATCTAGTGGTTAGATTAACACAGCATATCTGGTGGAGCTAGTCCTCCCTGTATTTGTCATGGAATCCAAGTTGACAGACACTCTAGTCCTAACACATATACAAAACCAGTGACATTCTGTCCCTGTTCCTGTCTCTGACCCCCTTACAATGGCCTTGATGACCTGTAGCTCTCACACGGCCCCAAAGATCAGCCCATGGACCAGACCTTGACTCCAATTGCCACACGACTCGCCTTACTTTGACCTTTTGACATGGTTCAGTTCAATGGCTGCTGCTGGGACTCTGTGATCCACACTTGTCACCCTACCCATGAATGCCCCTAATATTTCAACTATGAATGTCCCTTTTCAATCATGGGGGCCATACAGAATGTATCCATAAAGCCTTAAATGCTTGTTGTGGTATTATGCAGGTGGGGAAAGCACTTAGACACAGACATGAAGTGATTACTTAGACACATTTTTCAGTGAGAGAAACAAAAGCCATTCCATTCGCAGAGCAGTGATAATCTGTCTATGTCCATGTACCACCTCTGCATCTCGGCTCAGACTGCCACACTTTCAATAACATTGTCAGCTTCAGAGGCTGGCAGTCACACTGTTAGACAGGACCTGGTAACACAGACGTCTGTGCCAGAACTCGAAGACCCAGTCCAGGATCCGAGGCCAGGGAAAGAGAACAGCTATCCACTTTAGAGCCAGGCATTGAAGCTATTTTTGAGAGGCCCTTAAGATTGTTTTTGTCACACTGGTTCAACAGGCTACACTCAATCTTGTTTTGAATCAATCGTGTTCACCTGTTGGTGATGAGAAAAGTCATATTCTGAAAGAATAAAAAACACAAAACTTGTGTCAAATCCCTTATATACGTTACGCACATATAACCTGCTTTAGATTTGAATGAAGGGCTGTACTTTGCCATCCATCTTTAAAAGTTTGGTGATGCTTCTTGTTGGAGTCATGCACTGTGTATAGTAGCTATAGTGCTGTGCCTACTGACTACATGCCATACTGTATGCCTGTCATGGCTGCTCTTATTCTCAGATGTGTAGCCCTTCCTTCGCCACAGCCCTCCACTCTGTCTCTGTACCCCCCGCCAGCTCCCCTCTAAGACATCGTTCTGCAGCTCGCTGCACTTAAAGAGCTGAACTGTCTGCTTGTGGAGCAGTGAAATGGAAAAATTTAATCGCATTAAAATAAAAACCTTCTCCTTTCATTTGTAAATTCCTGGGACACGCTTTTCCCCCACATCCGTGCTCTGACATGGCTGGTGGACCTAGAAACATCCCACCCCCTTACCTCAGCTCCTTCCATGTGTCTCCATTCAAGAGCAGAGGATCCAGGATCTGCTCCACCTACCCCCACCCCCTTTCTCTCCTTCAGCTCTGTCTTGCTCCTCTAATTCCATTTATCCTTTTTTAAATAAGACAGAGATCAAAGCAGACTGGCCTGGCCCCGCCCCTCCCCACATCGTCCTGCTCTCACTCTATCCAGAGCAGCATTGTCCTGGTCCATGTGTCACTCTCTCTTTCTCTCGCTCTCTCTCTCTCTTTGTGGGACCCTTTTCTGGTTTCGTGCCATGTCCAACCGCCTCCATTGTCATCTGGTTCCCTAAAGGACCCAACCGCCCTGGCAGCGCCCCCCCCTCACACCTACCTCCTTTTGGACCGTGATCTCCCTCCCTTCCCCTCCCTACACCACCCTCCACTCCACCCACTCCTGCTTCCATGGGGACGAGCCACCTGAAGAGAGCTGAGGATTAGCGGTCCAGTTCAAAGACTTGAGGAGTTTTGTCTGGGGGAAGGTCTTTGGGTAGGAGGGGGGGGGGGGGATGTTCTGTCTCTGGGCATCAGGAAGCCTGCCTGCTGCTGTGGCCCAAAGCCCAGTTCCTCTGAGGGGCTGTCTGGCCTGCCAACTCCAATCAGCTACAGACCACGGAGGGCCCCCACTAACAGCTAGCAGGTCACAGGTCAAGCGACCTAGCCTGACATACCCCGGCTCCACAGTCCTCTCTGCCTCCCTGGGCATATAATGCACCTAGCTAGCACGCTCAGTGGGACTAATCAATGCTCAGAGATATTGATCACAGGAGGGTCTTCACAGTGGGCATCAACTTTGACAACACTATTTATTGGATTCCTTTCCCTTTCTCCTTTTCACCTCATCACTAGCACTGAAAGGTGAAAGGATTGGGAAACTTTTTTCACTAATCAGGCCCCTACAGAGGTCACAGAAATTGGGAGGTAGCCACAATATATGTTCAATACCGTAATTTAGTGGGCAAATTAATTATTTGACCCAATTTTGCAATCTCACAGAGCTCCCAGTGTCAATGTTTCAATACACCAGTGGTTCGGTCAGGACCATGAAGAGGACTTTATTCACGTTTATTGCTATTATAGGTAGGATTTTTCAAACACACAAAACTTGTAGGAGCAATAATAGTGTTCAAACTCTGTTTTTGAGGATGTTCGTTTCTCCCATTTGGCTTACATTCCTACTGGGTGGAGTAATGTAGACCACAGCACAATAGAGTAGCCTACACTTGGAAACAATTCTCCTCTTAGTCCAGTATTGCAATGTCAGCCAAACTCTAATGCCTGTGTGGTGTGTCGGTGTGCTGTGCTGTACTGGGCTGTACTTTGTTGATTAAAGCTACTGGCTGGCTGGCTGGCAGGCTGGAAGGCAGTACCTGTATAAGTGTTCCCTCTGCCCCCTTGTCTTTGTGTGTGATTGTTTATTGTGGAGGATAGCTAAGCTCGGTGGAGCTCCGTGTATTTTTTCTCGCTGGGATATTTCCCCGTGTGCCTTGTATTTTCCAGTGCGCCTGTTTTGCGCACTAGAATGTTTGACGCATTTCTGCATAACTCTGTATTTGCGGAATAAAGCCTGTTATTCTGTGATTTACCCTCCTGCGCCTGACTCCTTCGAAATCACCTCATCACACACTTACATTTACAGAGTGGGTGAGCTCCATTCCTGACAGGCTGATCAGATTCAATAGCAGCCTCAGAAGCTGATAAATCCGGATGCCGCTTTGTAAGCTGTTTCATATGTAAGGCTCCTTGCAGACAGCCTACAAGGTAGAATCCTGACTTATCAGCCCAATCACTTGCAAATGAACTCAATGCCACAAAGAATTCATTTAAGGTTTTATTTACTAGACTAAATAAGTTGGGAAACAAGGTAGTTAAAGGCACGTTATAAAACAGGGTACAATGGGGTACAACACAGTTATTGAGGTGAGAGTCTCCACAGTATAACTGGCTTCCGTATTCAACTCAGGCAAATACAACAGAACATTCACAGGACTTTTGAGAATGACATGATCTTATTCATTAAAAGAGAAAATGTGAGAGGACTTCGTCAACTTAGGCTTTCACAACCGTGAAACTCTAGAGCTCACCAACCAGGAAAATACATTAACTAGGCTACCAATTAGCCTCCGATGTGAAGAGTGCCGAGACAGTATTGATCATGGGTTTGTAAATTAAACTTGCCGTCTTACAATACTCAATATTTATTTATTTATTTATCAAATCAAATGTTATTTGTCACATGCGCCGAATACAACAGGTGTAGACCTTACCGTGAAATGCTTACTTACAAGCCCTTAACCAACAATGCAGTTCAAGAAATAGAGTTAAGAAAATATTTACTAAATAAACTAAAGTAAAAAATAAAAAGTGACATAATAAAATAACAATTACGAGGCTATATACAGGGGGTACCGGTACCGAGTCAATGTGCAGGGGTACAGGTTAGTCGAGGTAATTTGTACATGTAGGTAGGGTAGGGTAAAGTGACTGTGCAGAGATAATAAACAGCGAGTAGGAGCAGTGTAAAAACAAAGGAGGGGGGGGAAGGGGGGTTAATGTGAATAGTCCGGGTGGCCATTTGATTAATTGTTCAGCAGTCTTATGGCTTAGGGGTAGAAGCTGTTAAGGAGCCTTTTGGACCTACAGTGGGGAGAACAAGTATTTGACACACTGCTGATTTTGCAGGTTTTCCTACTTACAAAGCATGTAGAGGTCTGTAATTTTTATCATAGGTACACTTCAACCGTGAGAGACGGAATCTAAAACAAATTTTTTTTAAATGACATTGTATGATTTTTAAGTAATTAATTTGCATTTTATTGCATGACATAAGTATTTGATACATCAGAAAAGCAGAACTTAATATTTGGTACAGAAACCTTTGTTTGCAATTACAGAGATCATACGTTTCCTTTAGGTCTTGATCAGGTTTGCACACACTGCAGAAGGGATTTTGGCCCACTCCTCCATACAGACCTTCTCCAGATCCTTCAGGTTTTGGGGCTGTCGCTGGGCAATACGGACTTTCAGCTCCCTCCAAAGATTTTCTATTGGGTTCAGGTCTGGAGACTGGCTAGGCCACTCCAGGACTTTGAAATGCCTCCCGAGTGGCGCAGTGGTCTAAGGCACTGCATCGCAGTGCTAGCTGTGCCACTAGAGATCCTGGTTCGAATCCAGGCTCTGTCGTAGCCGGCCATGACCGGGAGACCCATGGGGCGGTGCATAATTGGCCCTGCAGGGATGTAACTCAGTTGGTAGAGCATGGCATTTGCAACGCCAGGGTTGTGGGTTCAATTCCCATGGGGGGCCAGTATGAAAAATAAAATAATGTAGGCACTCACTAACTGTAAGTTGCTCTGGATAAGAGCGTCTGCTAAATGACAAAAAAAACTCCTTAGTTGCCCTGGCTGTGTGTTTCGGGTCGTTGTCATGCTGGAAGACCCAGCCATTACCCATCTTCAATGCTCTTACTGAGGGAAGGAGGTTGTTGGCCAAGATCTCGCGATACATGGCCCCATCCATCCTCCCCTCAATACGGTGCAGTCATCCCCAAAGAATGATGTTTCCACCTCCATGCTTCACGGTTGGGATGGTGTTCTTGGGGTTGTACCTATCCTTCTTCTTCCTCCAAACACGGCGAGTGGAGTTTAGACCAAAAAGCTCTATTTTTGTCTCATCAGACCACATGACCTTCTCCCATTCCTCCTCTGGATCATCCAGATGGTCATTGGCAAACTTCAGACGGGCCTGGACATGCGCTGGCTTGAGCAGGGGAACCTTGCGTGCACTGCAGGATTTTAATCCATGACGGCATAGTGTGTTACTAATGGCTTTCTTTGAGACTGTGGTCCCAGCTCTCTTTAGGTCATTGACCAGGTCCTGCCGTGTAGTTCTGGGCTGATCCCTCACCTTCCTCATGATCATTGATGCCCCACGAGGTGAGATCTTGCATGGAGCCCCAGACCGAGGGTGATTGACCGTCATCTTGAACTTCTTCCATTTTCTAATAATTGCGCCAACAGTTGTTGCCTTCTCACCAAGCTGCTTGTCTATTGTCCTGTAGCCCATCCCAGCCTTGTGCAGGTCTACAATTTTATCCCTGATGTCCTTACACAGCTCTCTGGTCTTGGCCATTGTGGAGAGGTTGGAGTCTGTTTGATTGAGTGTGTGGACAGGTGTCTTTTATACAGGTAACAAGTTCAAACAGGTGCAGTTAATACAGGTAATGAGTGGAGAACAGGAGGGCTTCTTAAAGAAAAACTAACAGGTCTGTGAGAGCCGGAATTCTTACTGGTTGGTAGGTGATCAAATACTTATGTCATGCAATAAAATGCAAATTAATTACTTAAAAATCATACAATGTGATTTTCTGGATTTTTGTTTTAGATTCCGTCTCTCACAGTTGAAGTGTACCTATGATACAAATTACAGACCTCTACATGCTTTGTAAGTAGGAAAACCTGCAAAATCGGCAGTGTATCAAATACTTGTTCTCCCCACTGTATACTTGGCGCTCCGGTACCGCTTGCCGTGCGGTAGCAGAGAGAACAGTCTATTACTTGGGTGACTGGTGTCTTTGACAATTTTTTGGGCCTTCCTCTGACACCGCCTAGTATATAGGTCATGGATGGCACGAAGCTTGACCCCAGTGATGTACTGGGCCGTACGCACTACCCTCTGCAGGGCCTTACGGTCGGATGCAGAGCAGTTGCCATACCAGGCGGTGATGCAGCCGGTCAGGATGCTCTCGATGGTGCAGCTGTATAACTTTTTGAGGATCTGGGGACCCATGCCAAATATTTTCAGTCTCCTGAGGGGGAAAAGGTGTTGTCATGCTCACGTTGAGGGAGAGGTTGTTGTCCTGGCACCACACTGCCAGGTCTCTGACCTACTCCCTATAGGCTGTCTCATCGTTGTCGGTGATCAGGCCTACCACTATTGTGTCGTCAACAAACTTAATGATGGTGTTGGAGTCGTGCTTGGCCACGCAGTCGTGGGTGAACAGGGAGTACAGGAGGGGACTAAACACCCACCCCTGAGGATCAGCGTGGCAGATGTGTTGTTGCCCACCCTTACCATCTGGGTGCGGCCTGTCAGGAAGTCCAGGATCCAGTTGCAGAGGGAGGTGTTTAGTCCCAGGGTCCTTAGCTTAGTGATGAGCTTTGTGGGCACTATGGTGTTGAACGCTGATCTGTAGTTAGTGAACAGCCTTCTCACATACATGTTCCTTTTGTCCAGGTGGGAAAGGACAGTGTGGAGTGCGATTGAGAACCTCCACCACTTTGCACACACAACTTCACTTTCAAAGGAGATGAAGAATGTAACAGGGTAATATTACTTGTATGTCAGTGTTGCCTGCCCAGTTGGATTCCGATTAGGATGGGATGGAGCCGGAATGGATGGTTGTCCAAGTCTCTCTCGACAGCAGTGCTGAGGCCAGCAGGCTGAAATAATTCACAGCCAAAGGAGCGATACCCACTTCTTCCTCTCTGTCAGTCCTCAGTCCAGGAAAGTAAAGTCTATTAGAGTTGTTTCCATGCAGCTTATTCTTTCTCAGTTCACAGCCGGGATGGATGGTGAACTTAGTTACTTCATTTTAAATGAGCCCACTGTGTGTTGTGCACGACCACCTCTGAGATGATTGCTTCGGTCTGAATAGAATAAGTATTCTTCGATAGATGTTTGGCTTCAAAGGAGGTATGGATCACTCTGTTCAACTGGCGTGGCCACACCGCAAAGAAACTTAATCTGACGTCTGATAGCAAGTCCTGTAATTTATATGGATACTCACAGAGGGCGGGCCGATTAGGGCGGACAGGGTGTCACAGGGACCACCCCGTTGATTCTGAGAATTCAGCACATCCATGTCCATTGACACAAACCTGAGAAGTGTCTACAACATGTCCTATTGTACAGAAAACAGTTCAACAGTCCCTAGGATGAAATACGTTCCAAACACGCCTTGGGTGAAATACACACATCCCCCCCCCCCCCCAATTTGAAGGGGTGTCCACATACTTTTGTATATATAGTGTATATATATATATATATTTATATATTCAGTTTCAGCCGCAGGGCCGGAAGTGTCTGTTTTGGCATGAGGTGCTTCTGGAGTTAAAGTAAAACCAACACTGTAACCAACCAATCAACCAAACCAACCAACCTGACCTACCCCAATCACCAACCCAAGGTTGCTGGAGCTGTAAGTGTGAACAGAATATATTCTACAAAATATGTATCTTATGAAACAGTGTAAAAGGGGCCCTACTCTCATCTTATCTCTACCCAACCACCACATTATACAACTTTAGAAGCACGGCATCCAACTGCGAGCCATCCTGAAGGCGTACCAGCAACACCTGACCTAAAAACCTGCTGCCACCCGGCCAGCTGACCTGCGACCTGCCAGTACCCCAGTCGACTACCAGTGCTTTGCACACAGATCATCCAACACCCCCCCCCCCCCCCACACCTGTCGTGTAGGTCACCCAAACCACCTGATCTGTTTCCATGGTGATGGACACCAGAGTACAGGATTCACCTCAGATCCCTCTCCCTCATAATCACAGGTCTGTCAACCGGCCAGAAATATCTTATCCACCAATCCGCACATGGACGAATGGACACACGCAAACACACACACAGACACACTTGCGCGTCAGACAATCAGGTCTCAGCCTTTTCATTACAGTACTGAGAAAAGCAATCGTAGCCATAAATATACAATGATCTCTATGATTGTAGCATGGAAAACAGGCACATTTACCACCACTATTGCTTTGTGATTCTCAGACCAACCAATATTACTTTTAGTATATATTTTTAATCACCATTGGGATTCTATCCCGATGTTCAGGCCCAAATAGACCTATGAAACTGTAGAAAAGATTGAAAGATTGAAAACAAAATACAGAGCTGCTGACTAAGGAACATGGATACTGGGTAAAAGCATAGAGAAATTAGGAAAGACAAAGGAAATGAAAAAGACAAAAGTACAGAGATATGTTTGACACACTTCTGTCTTTTAGCTTTTCAGACAAATTCTGGGAAGGATGAGACATTGCCTCATTCAGTAAATGTGTGTTTTTCAATGATGGCAACATTTCCCATTAAAGTTCCACAGAAAGAGCAGGATACGTTTTTGCTGCAACTTTTAAGAAATCAAAATAAACTTTATATTGCCAAGTTTAGAGGGTGATTCTTAAGTTTAGTGGGGGATTCCTTAGGGTCTAAGTTTGGCACTGTAGTATTTTAGTCTTTTTCCAGACAGGAGTGACTTGGATTAGAGTATATGAGTGTATGATTGAATGTGTCAAAACAGGTACTTTATTCTTTGATCACATAGCTGAGATAAATATATATATTACATTTCTTTACATTACAGTTTAGTCATTTAGCAGACAGTCTTATCCAGAGCGACTTACAAGAGCAGTAAGGGTTAGGTGCCTTGCTCAAGGGCACATCATTTCACCAAGTCGACTTGGAAATTCAAACCAGTGACCTGTCGGTTACTGGCCCAACACTCTTAACCGCTAGGCTACCCATGGCAGCAGGTAGATTTTTATATATATATTAAATCAGGGGGCACCCCTACTTCCCGCAGCTATGAGGCTACCTGACACCCAACTACAGCACAATGGGTTCTTGTCCATGATATCGGTTGATTGATTTCTAAGAACATGGTAGTTAATCCTTTAGGTTTTACATTGAATCCTATATGTTCACATGCTTGGTGGTGTACTCTCCCCTTCAAGCCTGATCAGTAAAACAAACAAAAGCAGATTACTGTTAAAGGATTAGAGCTTTACCCAACATAGGACAGATTCTTAAAATTGTCCGGTATTATGGATCTACTGTCTTTCACAGGGCTATAACGGTAGCGATCAAAAATCATAGTGTAGTATAACAAAAAGTCTGTTGGTTTTTGTAGTTGTCTTCGGCATGGCTCCCTCTGCTGCACTACTGAGTAATTACTGAGACATATTTTGTATTTATTTTTTATTTGTATTTTATATTTTTTAGGGGGTAGATCAGCTTTAATATTACAGATAGATTGTAACTTCCATCAATGTAATTGTCTGCAACACTTCCAATCCCCCATATGTTTATTTTTTCTCGCATACATATATATACATATACAGTGCTATGAAAAAGTATTTGCCCCCTTTCTAATTTTCTCTACTTTTGCATATTTGTGATACTGAATGTTATCAGATCTTCAACCAAAACCTAATATTAGATAAAGGGAACATAAGTGAACAAATAACACAACAATTACATATTTATTTCATAAACAAAGTTCAATTCCCCTGTGTAAAAAAGTAATTGCCCCCTTACACTCAATAAATGGTTGTGCCACCTTTAGCTGCAATGACTCCAACCAAATGCTTCCTGTAGTTGTTGATCAGTCTCTCACGTTGCTGTGGAGGAATTTTGGCCCACTCTTCCATGCAGAACTACTTTAACTCAGTGACGTGTGGGTTTTCAAGCATGAACTGCTCGTTTCAAGTCCTGCCACAACATCTCAATTGGGATTAGGTCTGGACTACAATTTTCATGTAGACTTGATTGTGTGTTTTGGATCATTGTCTTGCTGCATGACCCAGCTGCGCTTCAGCTTCAGCTCACAGACGGATGGTCTGACATTCTCCTGTAGAATTCTCTGATACAGAGCAGAATTCATGGTTCCTTCTATTAAGGCAAGTCGTCCAGGTCCTGAGGCAGCAAAGCATCCCCAAACCATCACACCACCACCACCATGCTTGACCTTTGGTATGATGTTCTTACTGTGGAATGCATTTGTAACCGACTTGCCAAAACTATAGTTTGTTAACAATACATTTGTGGAGTGGTTGAAAAACAACTTTTAATGACTCCAACCTAAGTGTATGTAAACCTCCGACTTCAACTGTATATATAGCTATTTAAAAATGTATATCTATTCAAGTATCTTGCATATCTTATTTTCCATCATTATCAATTAATATGTGTAATAATGTCGGCAGTTTATGCATAGGATTTTAACCTATAACGCGGATTGCCATTGTATTACATTACATTTTTGACAAGCAATTATTATTTTAGCAAACAATTATTATGGTTCATCCTATATTCTCCCTGTCATGATCGTTCATGAACGGGACGGACCAAGGCGCAGCGTGATATGCGTACATGTTTATTTTAATGAATAAACAACTGACAAAACAATAAACAAACGAAACGGGAAGTCCAAGGTAGAACACAAAACATACCTACACGGAACAAGATCCCACAACCCACTAGTGCCAATAGGCTGCCTAAGTATGGTCCCCAATCAGAGACAACGAGCGACAGCTGCCTCTGATTGGGAACCACACCGGCCAACATAGAAATAGACATACTAGATTCTACAACATAGAACTAACACAACAAGGAATACACACACCCTGACTCAACATATAAGCGTCCCCTGAGTCAGGGCGTGACACTCCCTAACATCCTTACCCCCTTGCAACAGATGTGGGATAAACACACACGCATACACTCAACCCCTTTCCGCCACAATCAACCATAAGATCAGATGCTCAACGGTTTTTACATCCCAGAGCCCAACTCAAGAAAGGACCTGATTTATGAATGCTTATACAGTTACAGCTGTTTGAGAAAGCATGCAAGATTGAGCAAAATTTGAGATTTAATTAATCTATTTAATCTATGTCAAGTCCTAGGTGATGGAGATCAGATTCACCCTCTTCACCTGAGACACAAACACACTGGTCCCCCGTTGTAACCCTTTTCCCCAAGGTGATAGGACAATAAAAAAATAGATTAGATGTATACTATATTTTACAATGTATATCCCTCATCTGCACAAAATTGAAAGCTCTCTCTCACAACCCATGCTCACAGACACACGTTGGTTCTGGGATATGCAACCATTTCCTTTCTCACTCACTTAACGCCACACTTTTTCAAACACAAAAACGCACACCACACCTTCCATCACAATTCATCCACACATACCCACATACTGTGCCTTCTATGTCTTCTGTTTGCTATGTTTTTATCTCCACTATGTTGATTGAGTACTTGTGTTCTAATTTAGTTGTATTTGAAGATGTATTATTTTGCTTGTTATCTTTTCTTGTAATACCGTCTTATCCCTTTATAAAATACTATACATACTATAAATGTGCTTTATTATTACAATCCTTACCATGGCTAGTATTGGGCGTTCCATTATTCGACTCCTCTATTAGAACTTTCAGAATAGCCATGGAGTAGTCTTTGTGTCGCGGAACATTTGGTTGTCAATATACAGTTTATCGACAACAAGAGCCGTATTACTGAGCAGCATCTATGGCCAATGTGGGCGGCACTAATGAATCCAATGAACTCTTGGTAATTCACTCTTGGTAATTACCTTTCTGAGGCATCCTTTTCCTCTAGTCTACATCTCCTCTGATGGTGCTGCCGCTGACACACACACACCTCATCAACCATCTCTTCCTTTGTTGTTTTAGCCTCCTGTGTAGCTCAGTTGGTAGAGCATGGCGCTTGCAACACCAGGGTTGTGGGTTTGATTCCCACGGGGGGCCAGTATGAAAAATGTATGCACTTACTAACTGTAAGTTGCTCTGGATAAGAGCGTCTGCTAAATGACTAAAATGTTTTAGACCTGTACTCTTGGAGGCCCAAATAAGATTTCATAAGAATCCCACCAGTCAATGAGAATGGTTTAAATACTGTCTGGTGGCGACATGGGACTGACTAGGAGCTCTATTCAATCCATATCGCGAAAGTTCAGCGTTACAGCGTGATTTAAATTTAAAGGCAATGTTCCCACGTCAGAGGAGACTGCATTCACAGTAAAAGATGCATACAGTACCAGTCAAAAGTTTGGACACACCTACTCATTCATGGTTTTTTCTTTATTTTTACTATTTTTTCCATTGTAGAATAATAGTGAAGACATCAAAACTATGAATTAACACATATGGAATCATGTATTAACCAAAAAGTGTTAAACAAATCAAATATATTTTATATTTGAGATTCTTCAAATAGTCACCCATTGCCTTGACGACACCCTTTGCCTTGAATGAGTAGGTGTGTCCAAACTTTTGAAGTCACCCTTTGCCTTGAATGAGTAGGTGTGTCCAAACTTTTGACTGGTACTGTATGTCGGCTCTTTACCTTAACATTTTTATAGCGCAATCTGTAACGCTTCAGCGATACAGATTGAATAGAGCCCTAGGGGTGAGTGGGGCATCCTGGCAATGTGATTTGTGGTCCTCTGTAGCTCAATTGGTAGAGCATGGCGCTTGTAACGCCAGGGTAGTGGGTTCGATCCCCAGGACCACCCATACGTAAAAATGTATGCACACATGACTGTAAGTCGCTTTGGATAAAAGCGTCTGCTAAATGGCATATTTGATTTTTGACATCAGGTTTTTGTGATTAAATTGTTATTGTTGACTGTGATTCAATGACAATACATGTGATTTGTTAACTGTACATACTGTAGCAATTAATGTGTGGCCTCCACATGTTGACAGCTGAGGTGAGGGTCTTGCTGTGTTGTGTTCTATAGTTGGTTGTGAGGACCTGGAACCGTGGTGAGACACAGAGGCAGCAGACAGCTCCATGGCTTGGACTGAGCTGGTGCTCCGGGAAGGGCTCAGCGCTGGGCCACACAGGGCCCTCCTACCATTCCTCCTCTTGATGTTCCTCACCTCCCCCTGCCTCGGTGTTCCCCCAAAGCCTGCCCGCATCCCTCTGTCACCAAGGCAGCCTTTTCTAGTACTATGGGGAGTAGCCAACAAGGCATTCTGGACGTCCCGACCCAGGAGCCATTGGGATGGAGAGAGAGGGCCATGTGGCCATGTTTTATGAGGACACTCTGAGGAAGTACCCTTATTACACTGACCAGGACCAGCCTGTGAACGGAGGCCTTCCCCAACCCCTCAGACTGGAAGGACACCTCCAGAATACACAGGAGGACCAGGCGGCAGCGCTACCCTTTCCGTGGTATCAGGGACTGGGGGTACTGGGTTGGGGCCAGTGGTCCCCGCAGTGGGGAAGGAACCGTGAGAAACAGGGCATCTACCTGCAGGGCTCCAGGGCTCTGCTGAGGACCTTCTTCCCTGACTGGACCACAGAGCAGTTGGAGAAGTGGTCTCAGGTAAGATCCTCATCACAACAGTGATAGATGCTATTCAGTATGTCACAGTTGTCCCATAATGATGATGTCATCCCGTCCCCCAGGTGGATTGAGATGGCGGCCCAGTCCATCCTCATGCAGGCACTGTGGGAGATAAGGAGGCTCCGCCCAAGGATCTGTGGGGCGTGTCCCCATACCCCAACTGCTACAACTCTGGCCCGCCCAGTCGCTGTCCAATTACACGGGCCGCTGCCCCGCTGCCGAAATGGCGTTGAACGACGAGCTGCTATGGCTATGGAAACGCTGCTCCGCCCTCTACCCTGCCCTCATGCTAGAGAAGCTGCAGGGCGAGACCTCAGGGGCCAGACTGTACACATCTAATCAGATCCGAGAGGCACTGAGAGTGGCAGGCTTGGCTGGGACCGCCTACGACCTTCCTGTGTTCCTATTAGTCAGTAGTGTCTATACGTCAACTAATACTTTTCTGTATGAGGTGAGAGATAGTGCTGGGTGGAAGTGGATGTTACCATATTTTTGATAGTGGTTTCTCTTTGTCTGGTGGGTCTGAAACTAGTGTATAACTGTGTGATGTTCCCTCAGGCGGACTTGGGCAACACTATTGGTTAGAGTGCTGCCATGGGGGCAGCAGGGGTTATCCTCTGGGAGAACGATCCAGGTGTCTTCTCTACAAGGACTCAGGTATACATCTCTTCAATCTTCCATACATTGTCAGTCATACTGCCCCCAGGGTCGCCGACGAGGAGGTCCTCAAGGACAGGGCTGAGGTCAGGGCACAGGGAGCTCTTCCTCCCACACTGAATCCCCTCTTATTGAGTGAGCTGAACCAGGGAACCAGCCCCACCCTCGCTCTCTTGGACCACAGTGGACTGTCACTCACTGCACCTCTCCTACCTCTACTGCTGGTATTAACCACAGATTTATGCCTGAACCCCTGACTAACCTGCTGGACTATCAGGTCAGGGCTCAGGGGGCTAAAGACTGTCACACTAGTGTATAAAAAAGGTGTGTGGTACAAAATATCCCTATTTCGAACAATGAAATGTTGTGAAAAATATACTTTTCCTTTGGAAACTGGATTTTTTATTGTTTGTGGCTGTATTGTCTGTACAACCAAGAACATGACATGAACAAACAAAAAAGTGTTTTATTCATAGGACGTGGTTAACATTGCTATAATTTCTTGTCTCGTCGACAGTTCTGTGTATTCAGTTCATAGCAGGGCAGTACTGGATGTTTCTGGGGCAGCAGGTAGCCTAGTGGTTAAGAGCATTGGGCCAGTAACTGAAACGTCGCTGGTTTGAATCCCCAAACAGACTAGGTGACAAGTCTGTCGATGTGCCCTTGAGCAAGGCACTTAACCCTAATTGCTCCCGTAAGTCGCTCTGGTTAAGAGTGTCTGTTAAATGACAAATATTAACTAATTTTTGTTTATTTGCACACTTTTTTTCCTTCACTCTACTCCTTACATGTGAATGGCTATGCTGTAATATGGTTCACAACTTGGTTTCCTCAAACACAATGTAAACACACATTCTACAACCCACAACATGTTGCTGCAGTCATATCATTTGAAATGACTTCACCATTACCTTTGTGTTCTTACAGGTCATGCTATTGTGATGACAATAAATCATGCCTTTTTTCTGTGGAAATGTAGTAACATTTTATATAAAATGTAATGGATGCACTCTAGATGTCCTGTATCTATGCACTCATGTCATCACAACCAAACCAGGAACAAAAACAGACAGGTACTCTTTGCAGCTCATGTAAATGTGTTATTTTTCTTAAAATATACACTTAGGACAAAGGGTAGCTAAATCAATTTTTTGTTACAGAAAGAGATCATATGTACAAAGGTGCTTCTGATTGTACAGAGATATTATTAAGAGCAGTTAGAGAGGATGCCATCCCTCTCTCCCCAGCCAAACATGCGCCACCCCAAAGTCTATAGTCCTACAGCCCATCCCCTTCTATCTCCAGTGTGAGGGTGCTGCCTTATCTAGGTGGGGCTTCAGCAGGTCTGACAACATCTGGTAGCTTCCAAGTCCTTCATGGGCCATGGTGCAAAACAACTGTAAGGGCATGTTACATGTAATGGCTGTCCAGAACCTCTCACCATGGCAACACAATTTATGCCAAATAGATATGTTCGAAATTGAGACAGGCCTACCTGCCAGCCAACCTGTGAAGTGACAAAGGTGACCACAGTCTCCTAAAGCGCAACATATTATCCAGGGAACACAGAGGAGAGCTTTACAGGGAATGGCTTTTGGTTGGTAACAGCCTGTTACTAGCAGGTATATAACATGGAGGGACTGCCCTTTATACAATATAATATGTAACCCCACACCTTCACCTGTCTCATCTTACTATTAAAACATGCCACAGGCAGTTTCAGGAACCTGCCTAAGAAGTGACTAACATCTAAACAATCTTATCTCAACAGTTCCTAAAGCTCACGCTCCATACAAATCAAATCTTATTCGTCATATACTTCGGAAACAACAGGTGTGGCCCTTCCCAACAACGCAGAGAGAAAGAAAATTGAGAAATAATAGAAAAATAAAACCCGTAATAGATACACAATGAGTAACGATAACTTGAGAGGGAGAGAGTGCCACCGTGTGGGCAGCAGCAGTTAGTGCAATCTGAACGAAGTGGGTCGGCCGGTAATACAGTAAGAGAAGCATCAAGCGCTCCGTTTCCTTCAAGTTCTATCAGGGGGAGGGGCTCCTAGTCGAGCGAGGATCTCGGGGGTGGGGAGGGGTTTGCAGCAGGACGTATCCATGGGGGAGGGGTGAGGAGAGGGGTGTAATGTAGATCATCCATGAAGCCGGCATGATTAGCAGCAGTGATTCCAGGGAGGGAGGGAGAAAGGGGGTCGTTAGGTTAGCAAAGTGTCTGCAGTGGAGTCTCTGGGGGAGAGGGGTCTCCAGGGGGGAGGGGCTACTTGCAGATGGCTTCCAGGGCGTCCAGGGTGCGCTTGATGTCCCGGATCTGGGCAGCCAGGATGTGGATGGGCTGCATGGAGCGATCCAGCTCCTCACAGCGCGCCATCAGCGTGTACATTCCCTATGAACACACAAACGATTGAATACATGGAGGAAGTGAACACACATCATATACTAATGCCACAACAAGCATCCATGATTGCCATTGATCATCATATACCTCCTCATGTCTAGCCAAGCTCTCTCTTCTCTCACCTTTATGCTCATGTCCACAGACTCCCCCAGGCTGTCCACTGAGTCTCTGTAGGTTTGGATGTATCCCACACTCAGCGCTGTCATCTGGACACACACACATTTTTAAAAAACATTTTAGTCATTCCAGAGCGACTTACAGTTAGTGAGTTATTACATTATTTTATTATTTTTTTTCATACTGGCCCCCCGTGGGAATCGAACCCACAACCCTGGCGTTGCAAATGCCATGCTCTACCAACTGAGCTACATCCCTGCCGGCCATTCCCTCCCCTACCCTGGATGACGCTTGGCCAATTGTGCGCCGCCCCATGGGTCTCCCGGTCGCGGCCGGCTACGACAGAGCCTGGATTCGAACCAGGATCTCTAGTGGCACAGCTAGCACTGCGCTACCGATAAAGACATACACTGAGTGTACAAACATTAGGAACACCTTCCTAATATTGAGTTGGTTCCCCTTTTAACCTCAAAACAGCCTCAATTCGTAAGGGCATGGACTCTACAAGGTGTCGAAAGCGTTCTACAGGGATGCTGGCCCATGTTGACTCCAATGCTTCCCACAGTTGTCAAGTTGGCTGGATGTCCTTTGGGTGGTGGACCATTCTTGATACACATGGGAAACTGTTAAGCGTGAAAAACCCAGCAGTGTTGCAGTTCTTGACACACTCAAACCGGTGCGCCTGGCACCTACTACCAAAGACACTTAAATATTTTGTCTTGCCCATTCACCCTCTGAATGGCACAGATACACAATCCATGTCTTAATTGTCTCAAGACTTAAAAACCTTTCTTTAACCTGTCTCCTCCCCTTCATCTACACTGATTGAAGTAGATTTAACAGGTTACATTAATAATGGATCATAGCCTTCACCTGGATTCACCAGTCTGTCATGGAAAGAGCAGGTGTTCTTAATGTTTTGTACACTCAGTGTATATAACATAGTAGACCCTTAATATCGGGCAATTTACAATAAGAGCATTACAATAAGGAATGTATAGCAGAGCAGGACTAAAAGGATAGTTGAGCGGAGATCAAAATGGTATGTGTGAACAAACTGAGCTCACGTACGTTCTGGATGGTTCCGTTGAGGCTGCGCATCATCAGCTCCACACTGTGGGCAACATCCTGAGTGTGTCTCTGCAGGTCCACCAGGACAGCAGGGTCAATGGGAGGGATGTCTGCCGGCTGCCGCAACGACGACCCCCGACCTCTGCTACTGATGGAACCCGAGCAGTCCGCTGGACACAGAAAGAGAGAGACAGAAAAACACACACAGGAAATTACTACCTTATCTCGACAGTCTACAAAGCAAATCAGCCTCCCTCATCCAAGCAGTGCTCTGTGACTCATCCGTCCTCCCACCCTTCCTGAGGGTGCTAATCTAATCACAAAGGAGCAAAATGTTACACAACAGAAAAAGAAAACAAGCGTTTCTTACTGGACAAGTTCAGGTGGTCTCTCCCTGTTTTAGTCAGTTATCTTCTGTTTGGTGCCTAATGAATACGACCCAGGTGAATAACCATCCGATTCCTGCAGTCCTCCGGTGCTATACTCACATTCACAGTCACAGTCCAGGCTGGGCTTGGAGCTCATCTTGATCTTCTGCTCCAGGTTGCGGCAGATGAAGTGGGTCAGGTCCCCGTCGTGGCTGACTGTTCCCTCCAGCTCCAGGGCAGAGGAGATGGTGGCCCTGCGGCCCTCTGGTTGGCCCCCCCGGCCCACGCCTCGGGCCACTCCGCCGCACGCCTGGCTGATCTCATCCAGACTCTTGCTGTCCTGCATGCCCCGGACGATGCGCTCCCGCTCGGGGACGTTCCGCACGTGTACCTGGGCCATGACGTGGGGCGGGCAGGGGCTGCTGTCTGATGACTCCCCCTCGGCTGGGGCAGAGCTGGGGCCAGGAGATGCTGCCGAGGGCTCCTCTGTAAGCTGAGGGGAAGAGGCAGTCTTACATACCAGGACCAGACGTATGAACAATACACATGCATATCCTCACTATTGCAGGTGGTAGAAATCTATACAAAAACAAAAAAAATCCACGTCACAATGGATAAAGTACTATATTCTATTCTTGAGCTGTTGACTCTGGCACTTCAACGTTAACGATTATGTACAGGGGCAGTAGCGGTCAGTATGGCAGACTCACCTCAGCTGTGACTTCATCCTGGGTGTTTCCTGCATGCTGCTCCTCTCGCTCCTCCTCATCCTGCTTTTCCTCCTCCTGCTCCTCTGTTTCTACAGAACAGCAGCTACGAGGCTCTGTGTGTTCTTTCTCTGACTGATGTTTGTCTGCACTGGGAGTGTCCCTATGTGGGGCTGTGTCTTTGGATGGAATGCCTGTTGCTGTGGTGGTGTTCTGTGAGTCTCCAGACAGAACCTCATTTAGTGGCTCATCTGTTTGGGGGGGTCCAGTGAGGGACATGTCTTGAGGGGGCGCGTGTGGGTTTGTGTCTGCCGTGCATGTGGCAGTGGGGAGGGAGAGCTGTGCTAGGAGCGTGTTTTTGAGTTGTTTGTCCGAATGGGACATGTAGTTGTGAGGAGTGTCTATGGGGTCTTCTTGTACATCGCATGCTTTCTCCCCATCCACACAGTTCTCAGTCTCTCCAGGGGTCCCATCGAGGTATCCGTGCCCAGAACAGGGCACCCTGCCCCCAAACTTCAGGAGCTGCGAGGGGGTAGTAGGGCCGTGGGTGTGCGGGCCATTCTCACTGCAGGATCCAGGGGAGTCTGGTGTATGCACCCCATTGGCTGCTTCCGGCACGTATGTGCCAATCACAGGGAAGAGGCTCATCCCTCCACCTGCTGCATACAACACGTCAGATAACAACAGACACACTTTCCTCCTCCCTATGCTTACATACATACATACAGTGGGGCAAAAAAGTATTTAGTCAGCCACCAATTGTGCAAGTTCTCCCACTTAAAAAGACGAGAGAGGCCTGTAATTTTCATCATATGTACACGTCAACTATGACAGACAAATTGAGAAAAGAAAATCCAGAAAATCACATTGTAGGATTTTTTATGAATTTATTTGCAAATTATGGTGGAAAATAAGTATTTGGTCACGTACAAACAAGCAAGATTTCTGGCTCTCACAGACCTGTAACTTCTTTAAGAGGTTCCTCTGTCCTCCACTCGTTACCTGTATTAATGGCACCTGTTTGAACTTGTTATCAGTATAAAAGACACCTGTCCACAACCTCAAACAGTCACACTCCAAACTCCACTTTGGCCAAGACCAAAGAGCTGTCAAAGGACACCAGAAACAAAATCGTAGACCTGCACCAGGCTGGGAAGACTGAATCTGCAATAGGTAAGCAGCTTGGTTTGAAGAAATCAACTGTGGGAGCAATTATTAGGAAATGGAAGACATACAAGACCACTGATAATCTCCCTCGATCTCGGGCACCACGCAAGATCTCACCCTGTGGGGTCAAAATGATCACAAGAACGGTGAGCAAAAATCCCAGAACCACACGGGGGCACCTAGTGAATGACCTGCAGAGAGCTGGGACCAAAGTAACAAAGCCTACCATCAGTAACACACTACGCCGCCAGGGACTCAAATCCTGCAGTGTCCCCCTGCTTAAGCTAGTACATGTCCAGGCCCGTCTGAAGTTTGCTAGAGTGCATTTGGATGATCCAGAAGAGGATTGGGAGAATGTCATATGGTCAGATGAAACCAAAATAGAACCTTTTGGTAAAAACTCAACTCGTCGTGTTTGGAGGACAAAGAATGTTGAGTTGCATCCAAAGAACACCATACCTACTGTGAAGCATGGGGGTGGAAACATCATGCTTTGGGGCTGTTTTTCTGCAAAGGGACCAGGACGACTGATCCGTGTAAAGGAAAGAATGAATGGGGCCATGTATCGTGAGATTTTGAGTGAAAACCTCCTTCCATCAGCAAGGGCATTGAAGATGAAACGTGGCTGGGTCTTTCAGGATGACAATGATCCCAAACACACCGCCCGGGCAACGAAGGAGTGGCTTCGTAAGAAGCATTTCAAGGTCCTGGAGTGGCCTAGCCAGTCTCCAGATCTCAACCCCATAGAAAATCTTTGGAGGGAGTTGAAAGTCTGTGTTGCCCAGCGACAGCCCCAAAACATCACTGCTCTAGAGGAGATCTGCATGGAGGAATGGGCCAAAATACCAGCAACAGTGTGTGAAAACCTTGTGAAGACTTACAGAAAACGTTTGACCTGTGTCATTGCCAACAAAGGGTATATAACAAAGTATTGAGAAACTTTTGTTATTGACCAAATACTTATTTTCCACCATAATTTGCAAATAAATTCATAAAAAATCCTACAATGTGATTTTCTGGATTTTTTTTCCTCATTTTGTCTGTCATGTTTGACGTGTACCTATGATGAAAATTACAGGCCTCTCTCATCTTTTTAAGTGGGAGAACTTGCACAATTGGTGGCTGACTAAATACTTTTTTTCCCCCACTGTACATACATACATACATTACATACAGTACCAGTCAAAAGTTTGGACACACCTACTCATTCAAGGGTTTTTCTTCATTTTTTACATTGTAGAATAATAGTGAAGACATCAAAACTATGAAATAACACATATGGAATCATGTAGTAGTAACCAAAAAAGTGTTAAACAAATCAAAAATATTTTATATTTGAGATTCTTCAAATAGCCACCCTTTGCCTTGATGACAGCTTTGCACACTATTGCCATTCACTCAACCAGCTTCACCTGGAATGCTTTTCCAACAGACTTGAAGGAGTTCCCACATTTGCTGAGCACTTGTTGGCTGCTTTTCCTTCACTCTGCCACCAGACTCATCCCAAACCATCTCAATTGGGTTGAGGTCGGGGGATTGTGGAGGCCAGGTCATCTGATGCAGCACTCCATCACTCTCCTTCTTGGTAAAATAGCCCTAACACAGCCTAGAGGTGTGATGGGTCATTGTCCTGTTGAAAAACAAATGACAGTCCCACTAAGCGCAAATCAGATGGGATGGCGTATCGCTGCAGAATGATGTGGTAGCCATGCTGGTTAAGTGTGCCTTGAATTATAAATAAATCACAGACAGCGTCACCAGCAAAGCACCCCCACACCATAACACCTCCTCCTCTATGGTGGGAACTACACATGACGAGATCGTCCGTTCACCCACACCGCGTCTCACAAAGACACGGCGGTTTGAACCAAAAATCTCAAATTTGGACTAGAGACCAAAGGACACATTTCCACCGGTCTAATGTCCATTGCTCTTGTTTCTTGGACCAAGCAGGTCTCTTCTTCTTATTGGTGTCCTTTAGTCGTGGTTTTTTTGCAGCAATTTGACCATGAAGGCCTGATTCACACAGTCCCCTCTGAACAGTTGTGTTGAGATGTGTCTGTTACTTGAACTCTGTGAAGCATTTATTTGGGCTGCAATTTCGGAGGCTGGTAACTCTAATGAACTTATCCTATGCAGCAGAGGTAACTCTGGGTCTTCCATTCCTGTGGCGGTCCTCATGAGAGCCAGTTTCATCATAGCGCTTGATGGTTTTTGCGACTGCACTTGAAGAAACTTTCAAAGTTCTTGAAAATTCCTGGATTGACTGACCTTCATGTCTTAAAGTAATGGACTGTCATTTCTCTTTTCTTATTTGAGCTGTCCTTGCCATAATATGGCCTTGGTCTTTTACCAAATAGGGCTATCTTCTGTATACCCCCCCTACCTTGTCAAAACACAACTGATTGGCTCAAACACATTAAGGAAATAAATTCCACAAATTAACTTTTAAGAAGGCACACCTGTTAATTGAAATGCATTCCAGCTGACTACCTCATGAAGCTGGTTGAGAAAATGCCAAGAGTATGCAAAGCTGTCATCAAGGCAAATGGTGGCTATTTGAAGAATCTCAAATAGAAAATCTGTAGCTCAGCTGGTAGAGCACGGCGCTTGTAACGCCAAGGTAGTGGGTTCGATCCCCGGTACCACCCATACACAAAAATGTATGCACGCATGACTGTAAGTCGCTTTGGATAAAAGCGTCTGCTAAATGGCATATTATTATTATTTTTATATATATTTTTTTTTATAAAGAAAAACCCTTGAATGAGTAGGTGTGTCCAAACTTTTGACTGGTACTGTACATACATACATACATACATACATACATACATACATACATACATACATACATACATACAACTATAAACAACTGGGTTGAACTCTACAAATCATTGCACATCAACTTGCCCACCTGGGGCTCCAGCTACTCTTTTTATTGAGGCATGCTTGCTTTCAAGGGAGGTTGGGAGAAAGACTGTTAACAGTCAAATGTCCCAACAAACTGGCTTAGTTGCATCGAAGCTACTTCTAGTACAGCTAGCCAGCTGCAAGCATACATTGGAGGACCCACCAAGCTAAACTGTCAACAATACTACTTTGCAGCTCAATGCAATCCAACAAACACAAGAAAACAAAAAATGTAACAAAGGTCAAGTGACTACAATACAACATATAAGAATATATTTGGCCAACAACAGCTAACGTTAGCAACCTGTGTTTGTATGAGGTAAGCTAGCTAGCTAGCTGGCTGTCAGTTTGCCAGAAGACACCAACCCTACCATTACGCTGGTTTACACTGAGCTGCACTGGGGTCGGAATGCAATCATGGTTACATTATTAAGACACCGTTGAGCCAGCGCAAGATGTGGGTCAAAAAACGTACCTCAATGCAGGGATGGGATATGCCACTGTACTCCAAATTGTACCTTTATCCACACTGCTCCATCGAGAAGATTGAAATAGGCTTCTGCTAGTTTTCCCGGAAAACTGCCCTTATCGTCCTCAGCCGCAGCAGTCATTATGGAATGGCACGTTGCGTTGAACAACAAAGGAGCTGATTGGCTGACACTGCCATTCCGTGGTTGAGCAAGCATGGAGAGGACAGAGATAGCCAGACTTGTAAATTGGGCTAAGGAACAGAAGTTGGATTTTGGAGAAACGCCCTCAGTGCGTGCTCTGCAAGCAATACAGAGGAAGAAGGCGCGGCAAGAGTGTGTGTGTTGGGTACTGTTAAATGGTAGCTCGAAATGGTCTTGTGATAATTTTCTGTGTTACTTCCGCCCTGGGACAAGACCTGTGACTTGCTTTGCTCTCTGGAGCAGGGCGCCTTTGAAAGGAGTGATTACTGGGGTGGCGTTAATTTTTGAGGTGGAACAACTGAAATTGAAGATTCCCTGTGTCTGTGATGCCCTCCATTTGGTGCGACGCAGACCCGGTGCCGAGCATGGTGAATCTGAGAAGACACGGTCTGTCCTTTTGAGATTTGAAGAAGTCTTTACCTGACAAAGTCATGTTAGGATATGCCAGTTATCCCGCGAGAGCTTTTGTGCCAAACCCACTAAGGTGTTTTAGATGCCAAGCTTATGGTCATGTTGCAGCAGTGTGTAGGAGGGAGATTCCGAAATGTGAGAAGTGAGAAGTGTGCCGGAGCACATGGGACAAAGGAATGTGTAGTATCAGTGGAAAAAACTGTGTGTCAATTGGGGGTGTGCCCATGTTACTGGGGATCAGAAGTGCCCAGTGCAAGAGAGACAGGTTGAGGTTACCAGGGTCAGTGTAGAACAGAAGATGTAGTATGCTGAGGCAGTGAAGAGAGGAGAGGATTATGGGTCAAGGGTGAGTAGTAGGCCTAAGGCAATACAGTGATATGAATTTGTGCTTCAGTAAGGTTGGCTTCTTAGCATTCATTGCCATGGTTATCAACTGTCCCGCAGAAATGGAACGTAAATCACAGAAAATAGATGTTGTGGTGGTAGCTGCAGAGAAGTACTTGGGTGTTTGAGGTTTTACTGCAGAAGAGTTACAAGGTGTGTTGAACGAAAGAGTCCCGTCCTCCCATGCCGTCGGCCTGGTGTAGGATCAGTTAGGGTCAAAGTAGTTGAATGGGGTGGTGATTTTTATTTTTATGAAATAGTGGTATATAGGTGTAGGGTTAGTTGGTGGTGAAATTTTTTCATTTCCCTCTTCCTTTTTATTTTTTCATAAAAAAATGTAACATAATCGACCACACACTATCGCACAGTAGGTGGCGGCATGCACAAACAAACGTACGAATGCCATGATACCAAAGAAGAAGAAACTGCCATTCCAAAATGGCTGCAGTGGCTACTGCTAGCTAGCATGAGAACGAAAAGGGCAGTTTTACGGGAAAACAAGCAGTATTTCAATCTTCTCAATGTATCAGTGTGGATAAAGGTAACATTTGGAGTACAGTGGCATATCCCATCCCTGCATTGAGGTAGATTTTCCCACCCAAATCTTGCGCCAGCTCCACAGTATCTTAATCAAATCAAATGTTATTGGCCGCTTACACATATTTTGCAGATGTTATCACAGCTCCAACAGTGCAGTAATATCGAACAATACACACAAATCCCAAAAATAAAAATAAGTAAATATTAGAACGAGCAATGTCAAGGTCCAGAATATAAATATATATGATATTGTGTAAAAAAATCTGAACTCATCATGTGGTGCCGCAGTGTTTTAATTACGTGCAATTCTACAAGTTTTGCCATGGGGCGGAGTGAAAGTCTAGCAATTGTATAACTAATTTCATGCAAAAATAAGTGTTCGAGTTAATTTTGTGCAATTCTATTCATTTTGCCATGGGGCGGAGAGGAAAATTAGCAGTTTTACAGCTAATTTCCTGGTATTCTACACATTTTGCCATAGGGTGGAGAGAAATGCTTGCAGTTTTAAGTATGATATCTGAGTGAGACTGAATAACAAATAAACCTGTAGGTTCATGCTCTACAACATTCTGAGAGTACGACCCTGCCTTACACAGGAAGCACAGGTCCTAATCCAGGCACTTGTCATCTCCCGTCTGGATTACTGCAACTCGCTGTTGGCTGGGCTCCCTGCCTGTGCCATTAAACCCCTACAACTCATAGGGCAGCAGTTTCTACGGTGGAAGGTAGAGTACCGGGTGGTAGCCGGCTAGTAACAGTGACTAAGTTCAGGGCAGGGTAATGTAACCATGATTGTGTTCCGAGCTCAGTGTAAACAAACGTAATGGTAGGGTAGTATCTTCTGGCAAAATGTAACCATGATTGCGTTCCAACCCCAGTGCAGCTCAGTGTAAACAAGCGTAACGGTAGGGCCTGTATCTTCTGACAAGCTGTCAGCGTGATTAGTTAACGTTACGGCTAGTTAACTAACGTTTAATCAACTAACGTTTAATCGCAGCAGGAGTCTGTAAAACAATGAGCAATACGAACTATCAGACTAAAGATGTAAAAATCATAAAGAATGGTCCCAACATCTAGCAAGCAAGTTGACATATTGCTTTCATCAGTCATAAACTAGCAGTTTACTCATCAGTCAGATGACGTTAGCTGGCAAACTACCGTTAGCTAGCTAGCTGTCGATGCTAGCAGCCAGGCCTCGGAATGTTATCTTGTTTTCAGTTCCTTTGTTACTCCGTGTCAAGAGTAACCATCACCTAGTAATGTGTGGGAATACTTATTTCTACGACTTACTTTCAGGAAAATAAAATATTTGCCCGTTTTTAGCATAATCAAATAAATAAACACTTACCAGTGTAATTCTTTCCTAGAGATGTAGAGTCAACCATGAACTTGAGTCGAGTCCGCTCTGTATATTTTCCCCTACAACCTGAATTAGAGAACGCAATAGTTCCGCATAATGATAGAAAAACTGGTAGGTCTAGCTCACCACTGTAAATGTCTGACATTATGATTATATGCAGTAGTGAGAATGATGTGATGTTTCATAAATATAATCAAACCTATAATAATTTGTATTACTGAATAATTTCAGAATGAAGTTGTATTAAATGGAATTTAATCAAACACAGTAAATCATATCTGTGTACTTATGAGCTATGCCTCCAGTGGCTGCATCTTTACCTGAGTTCTCCATGCACTTATCTCTCTTTCCCACAGAGGGAGACAGAGACCATTGCCTATAACTTCTGACGTCACCGAGCTACAGTATTCGCCACATGGCCATGAGTGTGTAAACTGTGCTGTGAGAGCCCCACCCATGCTCCTCTCTGCTACAATATTGTGATGTTCAAGATGGGAGAGGCAGAGCAGATACAGAACACACAGACTATCCCTGGGGATATATGTCTGCACAGCTATAACCCTAAGCTACAAGCCCTAACTCATAGGGCCCAAGGACTCTGAGGTAATTCTTCACACAAAAAGTATTTGTTTTCTATGTCACATAATACATTCGCTTGTGTTCAAATATTAAGCCAACATTGTCAATTGTACGTTCATCTGTTTAGAGGACACTGGTATCTAGGGCAACACACACAATATACACACCATATGTGTCTGTCTCCGCACCACGTGCTCTCACCACTGGTGTCCCCCAGGGCTCAGTTCTAGGCCCTCTCCTGTTCTCGCTATGCACCAAGTCACTTGGCTCTGTCATATCCTCACATGGCCTCTTCTATCATTGCTACGCAGACGACACACAACTAATCTTCTCCTTTCCCCCTTCTGATAACCAGGTGGCGAATCGCATCTCTGCATGTCTGGCAGACATATCAGTGTGGATGACAGATCACCACCTCAAGCTGAACCTCGGCAAGACGGAGCTGCTCTTCCTCCCGGGGAAGGACTGCCCGTTCCATGATCTCGCCATCACGGTTGACAACTCCATTGTATCCTCCTCCCAGAGTTGAAAAAGCCTTGCCTTGACCCTGGACAACACCCTGTCATTCTCCGCTAACATCAAGGCAGTGACCCGATCCTGTAGGTTCATGCTCTACAACATTCGCAGAATACGACCCTACCTTACACAGAAAGCGGCACAGGTCCTAATCCAGGCACTTGTCATTTCCCGTCTGGATTACTGCAACTCGCTGTTGGCTGGGCTCCCTGCCTGTGCCATTAAACCCCTACAACTCATCCAGAATGCCGCAGCCCATCTGGTGTTCAACCTTCCCATGTTCGCTCACGTCACCCCGCTCCTCCGCACACTCCTCTGGCTTCCAGTTGAAGCTCGCATCTGCTACAAGACCATGGTGCTTGCCTACGGAGCTGTGAGGGGAACGGCACCTCCGTACCTTCAGGCTCTGATCAGTCCCTACACCCAAACGAGGGCATTGCGTTCATCCACCTCTGGCCTGCTGGCCCCCCTACCTCTGCGGAAGCACAGTTCCCGCTCAGCCCAGTCAAAACTGTTCGCTGCTCTGGCACCCCAATGGTGGAACAAGCTCCCTCACGACGCCAGGACGGCGGAGTCACTCACCACCTTCCGGAGACACTTGAAACCCCACCTCTTTAAGGAATACCTGGGATAGGATAAAGTAATCCTTCTACCCCCCCTTACCCCACCCCCCAAAAGATAAATAGTAATAATAATAATAATTGTAAAGTGGTTATCCCACTGCCTATAAGGTGAATGCACCAATTTGTAAGTCGCTCTGGATAAGAGCGTCTGCTAAATGATGTAAACTTAAACATAAACGTAAACATATGTTTAAACGCTATCTCACCACCATTTAGATGAAGCCTCAGTTGGACTTGAGGAGACCTAAAGGCCCTGAGCCATGTGGTCTCCTGTGCTGGAGCAGCTTACAGACCGCAAATGTGACAGAGAGCAGGTTCAACTACATCTGAACCATGGTGATTGAGATCTGCCCAAACATAACCATTTTTTATTTAACCTGGTCAGTTAAGAACAAACACTTATTTACAATGACGGCCTACCCCGGCCAAACCCAGACGATGCTGGGCCAATTGTGCGTCGCCCTATGGGACTCCCAATCACAGCTGGATTGTGATACAGCCTGGAATCTAACCAGGGTCTGTAGTGAAGTCTCTAGCACTGAGATGCAGTGCCTTAGACCGCTATGCCACTCGCTGTGCCACACACCATCCCAACAACACAATGCACTGAACATTTTCAGGTGTGGTTTCCTTCATTCAGTTCAGACCTAATGGGATATCCTGTTTGTCAGACCCACTTGGCTATTTCATTGTTTATATACTCATTTTATACACTGAGTGTACAAAACATTATTAACTTCTATGACAGACTGACCAGGTGAATCCAGGTGAAAGCTATGATCCCTTATTGATGTCACCTGTTAAATCCACTTCAATCAGTGTAGATTGTAGATGAAGGGGAGGAGACAGGTTAAAGAAGGATTTTTAAGTCTTGAGACAATTGAGACATGGATTGTGAATGTGTGCCATTCAGTGGGTGAATGGGCAAGACAAAATATTTAAGTGCCTTTGAACAGGGTGTGGTAGTAGGTTACAGGCGCACCGGTTTGAGTGTGTCAAGAACTGCAACGCTGCTGAGTTTTTAACCCTCAACAGTTTCTCGTGTGTATCAAGAATGGTCCACCACCCAAAGGACATCTAGCCAACTTGACACAACGGTGTGAAGCACTGTGGAACACTTTCGACACCTTGTAGAGTCCATGCCCAGACGAATTGAAGCTGTTCTGAAGGCAATAGGGGGTGCAACTCAATATTAGGAAGGTGTTCCTAATGTTTTGTATGTTTGCGGATTTACTGCAAGATAATGTCAGCTGCATTATTTTGTATTGGACGATATTGAAACGTGAGTGGTCGATTATAGATTATGTGTATGTGGAGTAATAAAGATGGGTGATATAAATCTTCCAGATCTATCATTTGTCCGCACGCTGTGTGTATGTGTGCGTGTGTGTCTCCTATTGTTGATGGACAGGTTTCCTATACCACAGAAAGGAAAAGTATGAAAACATACTGGCAGAATTGAGTATTTATACTGGGTGTCTCCTTAACTTGGGAGAGGTCAATTGAAAACCTTTGATTTGATTTGTAAAGTCAATTTAGAAAATCACATGAAAGAAATACTGGCACAGAGATATAAATATAGGCTACAAAATAAAATTCATGAGCGCATAATGAATAAGGGAAGGATCTGATCAAGGTCTTCGAGGAAAGCATAAACATGACATGTTTTATTATAAAATACTTTTTTTATGGGTTCCATCATACTTTATGGTAGTGAATAAAGTACACACACACACACACACAGACACAGGCACACACACACAAAATGACCTTGCTCAGTATTGGTTCCGTCTCCTGGCGATAAAAGAAGTCTGACCATATTTAAAAATGTCTCAGTCTCTCTCTGCTTTTATGCAGCTGCTCCAGAACATGAAACTAAAGTTTATTTTTCTACAGCATTAAAAGTGCTTTAGCTTTGCTGCATTTCATTTTGGCAGATTTGCTGGTTTGACTCAGAGTTCCCACTTTTCATTTCTCTGATGCACTAATGTCAAACACACCCAGCATCAATGATGCTAGTTATGAGGAGTCAAGCTTGAGTTGAAAGCCTGATGAACACCACAGAGCATTTACTAAATAAAACAGACCTTATACAACTACTGAAACTAACTGTTTTATTCAAAACAGAAATAAATACGACACAGAAAGTTAAACATATATATTTTTTTTTTACATTAAACATCAAAGACAAATCACACATTTTGTGCCTCAGAGACACTTAAGTCTCTCTCACATGCTTGAGTCCTTTTGACTCCCTCTCTGTCTTTCATTAGGACAGATCCCAGCTAGCTTCACCTTCAGGGCATTTATTCTCTGTACATTATACCCAGTCAGTTCCTCAGACAAGTTCACATACTGTGTCTTATGAGACACCACATTCTTCCAGGTCCTCTTCATGCCTTAATATATTCCTCACCAGTCTCTTAGACATGCTGTGCATCCTTCATACAACACGCTACGCAATCATATTCACATTTCTGAGTCCAGCCCACACTGAACCTCCTATGTCCCCATTCGATATGAATATGTGTTTTTGTAAAGGTGTGTGTCTTTGAGAGAGTGAGACAGTGTTTGAGTGTGTAAGTCAGGAGAAAGCATGTCGTAGGCAGTAGAGCATCTAAGCACTTCGTGGAGACCTCTGCTGGGGTTTGCTTCTGCTCTTCCTCCTGCCTCCTCCTCCATCTCCTCCTCGGCCTCCATGTTTGTGCCTCTCGCCCCTGGGGCCATCCCCTGTCTTGCGGTCGCTGTCCTTGGTCTTATCCTGGTCGCGGTTGCGGTTGCGGCGTTGTCGGAAGCCCAGCCTCTGACAGTGCTTCTCCAGGCTGCTGGGGTGGATGAGGGCCATGACGTCCTGGTACCAGGGCTGGGAGGCATCTGGACTGGGGTTGGTGTTGCTAGGGGACCAGGAGAGGGCACGGGAGGGGCTCCACACACTCAGACGGATGGTGACGGTGGTCCAGCGGAAGCCATGCTCCTCCAGTTGACAGTGGTACACGCCAGAGTGACCCATCTCGGCCCGACGGATCAGAACACCTCTCTCTATCACCACAAGCTGCTCTCCTGACTGCAACTGCAACAGAGAGAGGATTGTGAATGTGTAGGCCAGTGTGTGTGTGTGTGTGTGTGTGTGTTCGTGTGTGTGTGTGTGTGTGTGTGTGTGTGTGTGTGTGTGTGGTGTGTATGTTCATGTGTATGTGTGTATGTGTATATGTGTGTGTGTGTATGTGTGTGTGTGCGCGTGCATGTGTGTGTGCGCGCGTGTAACTGCCTGTGTGTCAGTACATTTTACATTTACATTTTAGTCATTTAGCAGACACTCTTATCCAGAGTGACTTACAGTTAGTGAGTGCATATCTTTTCATACAGTATGTACCTGATGTAGCTCAGGGCTGTTCTCTCCTGCCTGTTTGTACCAGGTGACGGCTGCATGTCTGGATTTGGGCATGCACTCCAGATAGGTGCTGTTACCCTCGGCAACCATCATCATCCTCTGCTCTGATTTCACTTGCAGACCAGCTGAACAGAGACAGAGAAAAATGTCACAAGGTCTGCTCTACATAGAAACCCAAGCTAGTGTATGTCTGTGGGGGTGTGGCTCCTGACAGTTCCTGCTCACCTCCCTGTCTGACACACTGAGTCAGAGGGTCCTCCTCATCACCAACCTGACGAGCGTTCCTCCTTCAGAGAGAGGAAACCAAAAAATACATAATGTTAGATAAGAGTATGCACTAAATGTGAGTATTTATAAGTAGGGCAGGCCTATAGCTACATGCACATGTATTGGATGAGTGGGTACTGGGTAAATGAGCGTGAGCTGGCATGTCATAGACTTAAAGGTAGAACTTTAATTTCATCTATATTTAAACACCATGTTTATTCATGTTTAGTTTCTACTATAGTTCTATACTGTAACTGTGTGAAGTGCTAGCTAGATACACAGTGTAAGTGTTGGATTATAAGTCTGGATTGAGTGTGAGCTGAGCGGGCCCACCTGCGTGCGATGGGCATGAAGGGGCTGCAGGCGTGTCCGTCCCAGGTGCAGTAGGGATCTCTAGCCAGGCAGCATTCAGTGCAGGCCTGGCCGTACAGCTCACACTGGAACAGAGCCAACTGGGCCACACCCTCCGCAGAACCCACAAACAGCCACTGCTGTAGTCACACACACACACACACACACACACACACACACACACACACACACACACACACATACACACACACACACACACACAGACACACAGACACACATACAGAAAAAGAAAACAGAGAAGAAAGACATATCATTATAACATGGCTGAGAGAGCAGATGCCACAACCGTCAGTTATTTCAGGAAATCATGCCTTTGGTGATTCACACTTTCCACATTCACACAAGACTGAGACTGACTGCTTCAGAGCATGTTTACGTGTGTTTCACCATCTCAATGTTAGCCAGCCCACTGGGCACACACTGGTTAAATCAAAGTTGTTTCCAGGTCATTTCAATGAAATTAAATTGAACTAACATGGAATAGACGTTGAATTGACGTCTGTGCCCAGTGGGAGTCCTCATCACTCGGTGGTTACCATAGCAACTGGTGATGAAGCTCACATTGGAGATATAAGATGGGGAGCTGTGTGTGTGTTTGGGGGCGGGGGGGGGGGTATATGTGTGTCATTCTTACCTTTTTCTTGGACAGTGTCATGGTAGTCACAGGTGACTTGTGCTGTGGGGGGAGAGGGGAAAAGGTGTTATGGTAAACCAGACGACAGAATAAACTACAGATATGTCAAAGTAAGGATACAACAAATTTTACCTGGAAGACCTGCAGCTGCTCCAGGGTTACCTCTTGGGTGACACCGTGTTCTTTAGGGAGGGGGATAGACTTCAGCACCTGGCCTGAGTCTGCAACACAGAGGACACTCCTGCTTGTACTGTACTCAAACACACACTCACGCACGCGCATGCACACATACAGTGAGGGAAAAAAGTATTTGATCCCCTGCTGATTTTGTACGTTTGCCCACTGACAAAGAAATTATCAGTCTATAATTTTAATGGTAGGTTTATTTGAACAGTGAGAGACAGAATAACAACCAAAAAATGCAGAAAAACGCATGTCAAAAACATCATAAATTGATTTGCATTTTAATGAGGGAAATAAGTATTTGACCCCCTCTCAATCAGAAATATGTCTGGCTCCCAGGTGTCTTTTATACAGGTAACGAGCTGAGATTAGGAGCACACTCTTAAAGGGAGTGCTCCTAATCTCAGTTTGTTCCCTGTATAAAAGACACCAATCCACAGAAGCAATCAATCAATCAGATTCCAAACTCTCCACCATGGCCAAGACCAAAGAGCTCTCCAAGGATGTCAGGGACAAGATTGTAGACCTACACAAGGCTGGAATGGGCTACAAGACCATCGGCAAGCAGCTTGGTGAGAAGGTGACAACAGTTGGTGCGATTATTCGCAAATGGAAGAAACACAAAATGACTGTCAATCTCCCTCGGCCTGGGGCTCCATGCAAGTTCTCACCTCGTGGAGTTGCAATGATCATGAGAACGGTGAGGAATCAGCCCAGAACTACACGGGAGGATCTTGTCAATGATCTCAAGGCAGCTGGGACCATAGTCACCAAGAAAACAATTGGTAACACACTACGCAGTGAAGGACTGAAATCCTGCAGCGCCCGCAAGGTCCCCCTGCTCAAGAAAGCACATATACATGCCCGTCTGAAGTTTGCCAATGAACATCTGAATGATTCAGAGGAGAACTGGGTGAAAGTGTTGTGGTCAGATGAGACCAAAACTGAGCTCTTTGGCATCAACTCAACTCGCCGTGTTTGGAGGAGGAGGAATGCTGCCTATGACCCCAAGAACACCATCCCCACCGTCAAACATGGAGGTGGAAACATTATGCTTTGGGGGTGTTTTTCTGCTAAGGGGACAGGACAACTTCACCGCATCAAAGGGACGATGGACGGGGCCATGTACCGTCAAATCTTGGGTGAGAACCTCCTTCCCTCAGCCAGGGCATTGAAAATGGGTCGTGGATGGGTATTCCAGCATGACAATGACCCAAAACACACGGCCAAGGCAACAAAGGACTAGCTCAAGAAGAAGCACATTAAGGTCCTGGAGTGGCCTAGCCAGTCTCCAGACCTTAATCCCATAGAAAATCTATGGAGGGAGCTGAAGGTTTGAGTTGCCAAATGTCAGCCTCGAAACCTTAATGACTTGGAGAAGATCTGCAAAGAGGAGTAGGACAAAATCCCTCCTGAGATGTGTGCAAACCTGGTGGCCAACTACAAGAAAAGTCTGACCTCTGTGATTGCCAACAAGGGTTTTGCCACCAAGTACTAAGTCATGTTTTGCAGAGGGGTCAAATACTTATTTCCTTCATTAAAATGCAAATCAATTTATAACATTTTTGACATGCGTTTTTCTGGATTTTTGTTGTTGTTATTCTGTCTCTCACTGTTCAAATAAACCTACCATTAAAATTATAGACTGATCATTTATTTGTCAGTGGGCAAACGTACAAAATCAGCAGGGGATCAAATACTTTTTTCCCTCACTGTACACATACACACACACACACAAAACCTATCCCCACACCTGTGCCGATGAAGAGGACGTCATACTGTCCATCCACTGCCTCTACTCGGTCCACGAGCAGTCGGCTGAATTTGTAGTGCACTCCCACCCTGACCAACAGAGGGCGCCCTCCCAGCGGCAGCACTGCCTCCTGCAGCAGAGGGTGGGTACGGCTGAAGAAGATGACGTCATCAGGGTACTCCCAGGTGGAGCTGTAGCTACCGTATGTACTGCTGGGACACTGAAGGGAGAGAGAGAGAGATAGACAGAGCTGCATTGGCATCAAGCATTCAATGACATGGAAAGAGTTGGGCATGACATGGTTAATGTTGGGATCAAGTTAAGGTTGAGAAGAAAAAAGTTGGGCGTTTGGATTAGAGTTGTTGTTGAGCTAGAGTTGGGTCAAAGATAGTGCTTGAATTCCTCAACTTTGACTGGTAGAGAGCCTCGTCTTCAGCTACATTCAGTATAACATGACGAATCAGAAAATGGTGAGTAATGATGGACAGGGAATGACAGCTCATTAGGAGAGAACTTACTGTGCCAGGTCTTGGGTAGGGGACCTTTCCTGTGAACTCGGCCCACTTGTACTGTGGTCCCTCCTTGTGGTAGAAGTTTCCCTTGAAGGCCCTTACCACATCCTGCATGCGGTACACACACACCGCCGAACCGTTCAGAACGTCACTGGGGAAGAGAGATGGTGTGTCAGTCATTATTATCTGTCAATCAACTGTCAAACACAATGAAACTCACACAGCCTGTCAGTTGTGTGTCTGTTATCATCTGTCACATACTGATGGGGTGTGTGTCAAAGTTTCCGTGTCTCAACCCTGATTCCAGATCAGATCAGTATTCACTGAAGCCAATGCCTGTCGTCAACATAGGGCTGCTCCATTACCACCATCAATCATACTGGCATTGGCAGTGAACTATAGTACTGTATGTCACCGTTTCCATGATTATAGATTTCTAAATGTATATTTTACAAGTGAAACCCCACCCCGGATAGGGTCAACCTCAGAGCCCTCCCCACCTCCTTGGCCCCTGGCCCTCAGCCCACACGCTCCCAGAGCCCAGTTTACTGGTCTATTCCCAGAACCTCTCTGAACCTCTGCACTATTCACAGAACTCAGAGAGAATGTGTCATTGCAGACAATGCACTTTCTCTCTCTCTTTGTCTCTCTTTTTGTCTTTATCGCTCTCTCTCACACACACACACACACACACACACACACACACACACACACACACACACACACACACACACACACACAAACAATACAGAAAGACACAATGACTTTGACCCTTCTAATGTGAAACATATTAAGGATCAAAGTATAGACCATAGAGTCATATAGAGAAAGGCTTTCTTATGAACTGGTTTGAACTACTGAATTACCATACATTTCTGCTGCTAAGGCTTGGTGTCACTGTGTTTGGAAAGTATGATCCTATGAAAAATAACTCAACCTAGCCTCTCCCATCTCTCCACCATTGCCTAATACGGGGAGTACACACACACGGAGTACACACGCAAATATACACACGCTCTCCCTCTCTCTTAACCCACTGCATGTATTACTCTAGCCACCTGTCTCCCGCCAGGCAGCCAAACCAGACTGAATACAAACTACTGTCAGAATAAAACACTGTACAACACAAAACATGTGCAACAGAAATATGCAGCCCAAGACAATAGCCATGTTTTGATTTGAGTTAAAATGATCACTGTCTCATAACTGCTTTATATCATTGTATCCCTCAGTGGGATACACAGCCTATCATATATATCTGATGACACATTACTGTAGCCCGCGCATCCCTTATGTATGCATTCATAAAGGGTTTATAACAGCTACATAAGCCATTATAACATCAGCCATGGGAAACAATAAAATAATGAATGAAGTTCCAATGGCAGCGGGGTTGTGGTGAACTTTGTGCCGGAGGCTGAATCACCTGGATGTGGTAAAGAGTCCGTAGATCAGAGGGTTCTTCTTGTCCTTCCCATCATGGAGGATAAAGATGTCCTCTGGAAGGAGAAGAGAAGGGATACATGTTGCATTAGGTAAGAGACTTGGGTCAAACTGATTATAGGGCTGATTTGCATTAAATATGTGACATGACAGGGTTGAGTTTGTGTTAGGGTTGTATGCATAAGTCCCCTGTAGCTCAGTTGGTAGAGCATGGCGCTTGCAACGCCAGGGTTGTGGGTTCGTTTCCCACGGGGGGCCAGTATGAAAATGTATGCACTCACTAACTGTAAGTCTGGATAAGAGCGTCTGCTAAATGACTAAAATGTAAATGTAATGTGAGGAGTATTCTCTGTGTGTGTTCTCATTACGCGAGCCATGGGAGGAGCGGTGTGCTGGACAGATCATCAGATGATCTTAACCAAGCTCAGAATCCGCCTCAAGAAGTCCACCAAAAAAGTAATAAAACTGTGCTCGACTTCAGGAAACAGAAGCACGTAACAACCTACGTCGCTCTCTAGCAGAACAACTCCTCCTGATTGAGGAAGGTCCAATTGATGACAAATGGTCTTCCTTAAGCACATCCCTCTATCACCAGCCCACTCCATCAGCTACAGCAGCAAGAAACATCAGAACTGGTTTGACGAAAACTCCACGTACCTTCCACAGCGTACACAAGGTACATAAAGCCACACTCAACAACCCCACTTCTGAAGCCCTCAAAAAGCAATGGCAAGTGCAGTGGAGGGAGGCACAGAGTGCTCTACGACATCTACAAAATGAGTGGTGGATCGCCAAAGCACAAGAAATCCAATCTTGTGTGGACAGATATGACATACACAACTTTTATGATGCCCTGAAAACCACCCACAGCCCAAGAAGTTGCTTTCTCTGTCCCCTCCGAAGAGCAGATGGGTCTACTCTCATCAACTAAGAGTGTCCAGAGGTGGGGTGCGCATTTTGAAAGTGACCTGGCAGGATTGTGTTCCGCACTCAGAGATCCTACAGAGAACCAACTGCAGGAGCACTGAGGAGTCCATCCCACACCACTAGCTTAGATGGCTCGCGATGCTATCCGGATGCCAGAGGATTGCCTGCCACGAAATATACTGTACGGACAGCCACAACTGGGCCGTCGCTCTTCAGGTGGCCAGAAAAAGCGACTAAAGGACCAACTGAAGATATCACTAAAGAAGTGTGGGATAAACCCTGCCTCCCTCCAGACTGTTGATGTGGACCGGCCTCTGCCATCAAGGATTGCAGTTGGCCGAGGAAAAAAGGACTGAACGTAGCCTGGTGAAGTGACCGGCCTCAACGGCAGACAGTGTGCATCCCGCATCAGATTATACAGTCGTCAGCGAACCCACAAGCAGTAGTGGAAGTCATCATTGGATATGATGGACTACCTTCAGAAGGTAAGTGTGTGCGTATGTATGTGTGAGCATGCGAGCATGCTTGTGTGCTTGCATGTGAGCGAGCAAGTGTACAAGTGTGTTCCTATGTGTGTGTGTGAGTGTGTACAAGTGTGTTCCTATTTGTGTGTGCGTGACTAATGCTGTTTGGTGTGGTGGTACGGCTGAGTGGGCCAACCTAATGAATCCCAGGCAGTAATATGCCATCTCAGTGTGAGAGCTGGAGACGAGCTGATCCTCCATGACCAATCCTCCTATAGCAGCCCTCCCCTGCCATTTAGCTAGGCCTCTCTGCCTCTCTGTCTTCTATGGCCCCACACTGTCCACCATCCCTCCCCTCCCCATGACACAGATCAACCACTGACCAAATATATGACACATGTACATGTACACAAACAAGAAATTGATATGTATGCACGCGAAGTCTATGTATACACAGTTACATGAACCCACAGTACACACAGACATACTGGATGCGACACACAAACATGCACACACGTACACAAGAATGCATGCACAAACACACAAACGGACTAACAGACACACACGCTAGCATACAGACAGTATGTATGGTGGGCTTGTAGTTGTGGTGTGGGACATAGTGAAGCGTATAAGTATTCTCACATTCCTCTCGTTCCTGCTGCTTCAGGTGGCCTTGATGGGATCAGTCTGGTGGGAATCTAATCTTACCTCCCACACACACACACACACACCACTGCACACACACACACACGCCGCCGCATAGCCCAGGGCACAACACACAGCAGAGGAGTTTGGGTACACCATGCTGCGGAGGCACTGCTGGCTGTCTCTCTGTCTCTGTTTCTGTCTCTCTCTCTCTCTCTCTCTCTCTCTCTCTCTCTCTCTCTCTCTCTCTCTCTCTCTCTCTCTCTCTCCCTCCCTCCCTCCCTCCCTCTCTCTCTCTCATTCTCTCTCTCTCATTCTCTCTCTCTCTTTCGTTCTCTCTCTCTCTCCTTCTCCCTCTCTCCCTCTCTCCCTTTCTCTCTGTGTCTCTAATTTTCTCTCCTGAGGACCCTACTTGTGTCAGTTCCTCTAAACAAAGGGATCTGTTCCCCTGGAGGGTAGATATCCTTGTCTGGCCCACACCCCTCAGGCTCCAGCCCCTATCCGCCCCAGCCTTATCCCAAAAAACGACCCCTTCTCCTCAACTCCTCACCCCTCCTCTTCACTCCTCCTTCTCACTCCTTTTCCCGCATCAGAGTTGGGCTATCTAGGGACTAGGATGTGGGTTATGTCTTGCATACCTGGCCACACACACACACACATAGGAACTTCCTCTAAATCACTGAAATCTAGACCTCGTTGTCCTCTGCTTCAGGACCGAAGTGTTCAAACCTCAACTATGTGGTCTAACAGTTAGTGTCTCCTGGTCCAAACCCATGGTATGACTGTCCTGAATAACAACACAACAACATAGCAGTGAATTCTGTTTATGGGATTCTGACCAATTACACCCTTCAAATGTTTACATGTTTCTCTTACTGGGCACACATTGGTTGAATCAACATTGTTTCCACGTCATTTCAATGAAATGACGTTGAACCAACGTGGAATAGACGTTGAATTGATGTCTGTGCCCAGTGGGCTATATTTATATCCATACAATTTCTACTAAACTCTGATACTCTAAGAGTTTTGCTAACCATGTCTCTCATAAGCTTTCAATCCAAGACTACAGTTGGAACCACTTTATTCTGACTGTAGGATTAGAAACTAATGTATTTAGTAAGTGTTGATGGTTGAGTACTCCACACTGTAAACGATCCCTTTCACCTGTACAAACAGAGATGACCTGCCAGGATAGTGGCTCTTGTTAAAGCTCACACAAGTTCAGCTCAAATATTCCTGTTGAAGTTCCGGCATAGATAACAACCTGACTCAGACTGTGTCCACTCCTCCACCATGAGGGACCCGGACACACACCAGGCGCTCATGGGATTCGTAGTGTTTCTGGCCGACGGAGCATGGCGTAAACAAAACACCGGCGGCATTCTTGGGCTGATGATCTTTGATGATCTTTTCAGCTGCAACGTGTCCCGGGGCAGGTTGTTGTGTGGGGATGTTTATGTTCATCCTACTACTCACTGTCCTGGGTGAGACATGTTGGGTTGGACAGAAAGGGATGTGTGTCATTGTGTGTGTGTGTGTGTGTGTGTGTGTGTGTGTGTGTGTGTGTGTGTGTGTGTGTGTGTGTGTGTGTGTGTGTGTGTGTGTGTGTGTGTGTGTGGGCGTGCGTGTGTCTGCGTGTGCATATGTGTGTCATAATGTGTGTAGTTGACTTTGCCTCAGTATAACCCCAGAGAGAAGGAAGGAGGGGGGTGAAGTAGGGCTCAGGTTGTTTATTCTACTGTCTGGTTGTCTTCACAAAGATAGATGTGATAAGGGACTGGTCCTGTCTCTCTGTCTCGCTCTCAGTGAGGCCAGCTACTGATCACATCACTTACTGATACACCATGGCCTATATAACCAGCGATGACAGAGTGCATACACTTCCAGTCAAAAGTTTGGACAGACCTACTCATTCAAGGGTTTTTCTTTATTGACTGACCTTCATGTCTTAAAGTAATGATGGACTGTCATTTCTCTTTGCTTATTTGAGCTGTTCTTGCCATAATATGGACTTGGTCTTTTACCAAATAGGGCTATCTTCTGTATACCTTGTCACAACACAACTGATTGGCTCAAACGCATTAAGAAGGAAATACATTCCACAAATTAACTTTTAACAAGGCACACCTGTTAACTGAAATGCATTCTAGGTGACTACCTCATGAAGCTGGTTGAGAGAATGCCAAGAGTGTGCAAAGCTGTCGTCAAGGTAAAGGATGGCTATTTGAAGAATCTCAAATATAAAATATGTTTTGATTTGTTTAACACTTTTTTGGTTACTACATGATTCCATATGTGTTATTTCATATTTTTGATGTCTTCACTATTATTCTACAATGTAAAAAATAGTACAAATAAAGAAAAACCCTTGAATGAGTAGGTGTGTCCAAACTTTTGACTGATAGTGTACTTAAACATAACACACACATGCGCACACACACACACTAATCACCCTGTGATTGAAAAACAGAAGATGAAACAGCAGAAGGACAGTGCCAGACTCTTGAATCCTCTCTAATAGACACTAAGATACTTCAGAGCTGTTGCCTGGGCGACCAGGGCTGAAGTACTACAGAGGCAGAGCAGGGTAAAGGGACAGGGCTGCTGGTCACTGTGGTAACAGAGTGGAATACCACAAGCCAGGGTGGGGTGGAGTGGAGTTATACTGGCTGCATGATCAAACACTGGGCCTTCTGTTGACCAAGCATAGAATCTTCACTACCATAGCTGCTTCGGCGCCTATATAGTCTGTACAACATTCACTCCCCCCCCCACTGCTGTCTTATTGAGATTGAATACTATTGAAGACATATGGTATGTCTGTTGTACTTTAGGATGATTGTCTGTATGCTTCACTTTGTGTATTCATGGTTATGGACGGTGAACTTATGGTCATGTGTGTGGTCACTGGTCAGTGAGAGTGAGGTAAAGTTGATAGTTAATATGCCATTTAGCAGACGCTTTTATCCAAAGCGACTTACAGTCATGCATGCATACATTTTTTGTGTATGGGTGGTCCCGGGGATCGAACCCACTACCTTGGCGTTACAAGCGCCGTGTTCTACCAGCTGAGCTACAGAGGACCATACTGTAGTTGATACTCACGTAGTTGGTCAAAGTGAGTCTGTATCCCGTCGGATCCAGGGACGGAGCAGACTATACGTGCCTTCTGGAAGGTGCTCCACTTGTTCACCAGACTCCGCTGGCCACCAATGTCATTCTGTACAGATTAGAACAGATGTCATGATCGACATAGACAGCAACTATGATAGAAAAAAGATAAAGAAACACACAGACAGGCACATCTATAAACACACAAGTCTACAAGTGCATATGCCCGTGTAATGCCAACACACGTCAGTACCAGTAGACACACACAGGCACGTAGAGATCTTACCTTGCAGACACGCGCCACTCGGGAGTACAGCACCTTCCCAGCTGCCCCCTCTGCCTCCTGAGCCCGCTCAGTGAAGAACACGTACACCTTGTCATCCTCTGGGTTATCAGTCTCCGCCATCGAGGCCACCTTAACAAACTGGGCATCTGACAGAGAGAGAGAGGGAGAGAGAGAGAGTTTGCAATTTAGACAGAAGGAAAGAGGGAGAGAGAGAGAAAGAGAGAGCAGGGAGAGTTTACAAATGAGAGAGAACAATAGAAAGAGAGAGAGTGAAAGAGAAAGAAAACAAATGCCAGAGAATGAGAGGAAACATTGTGATAAGTAAGAGTGAAAGAGAGAATGAACAGAAATGATTCAGTTTTTATTGTTTGATCAAGCCTATGGAGAGGTTCCTACAGAATCCTAGAATGCTGTCACGACTTCCTCTGAAGCTGCCTCCTCTCCTTCGGGCAGGCTTCAGCGTTCGTCGTCACCGGCCTTCTAGACACTGCCGCTCCTCATTTCATCATTCCATTTGTTTTGTCTTGTTTATTACACACACCTGGTTCATATCCCCTCATTAGTACCTGTATAAGTATTCACTCTGCCCCCCCTTGTCTTTGTGTGTGATTGTTTATTGTGGAGGTCACTATAGCTCGGTGGAGCTGTATTGTATCTTTTATCGCCGGGATTTTCACCCGTGTGCCTTGTTTTCTCCAGTGCGCCGTATTTACCGCACTGGAGTGTTTTACGCATTGCTGAGTACCACTGTCTTACCGAATAAACCATTTATTCTGTGATTTACCCTCCTGCGTCTGACTCCGTCCAAATCACCCGCTACAAACGCTGAGATTAAGTTCCTTACCCTGCAGCCAGGTGGAGTCGTACTGCTCGGTGCGGATCACATGACGACTGCCCAGGCTGCGGAAGAAGGCCGAGTCTCGACTCATGAAGTCGGATGAGATCCCAGCATACAGCTCGCCATCTGTACACGAAAGCAGACAAACACATTATCCACCATACTATATGGGCCTACCCTATAGAACAGCACATATAAACACACATTATACATCAACATTCACCTTTAAGGACAGCAAACAGGTCCTTGTATTATTGTGCACTTACTCACACACAAGACACTTACTCACAGACATACTGTCGTGGTCTTACCAATAACGGCTGTGGCAGTTTTCTGGTGTGGATCGTATGGACACTTTCCCTTCCCACATTCAGTCTCTCCAAATGACAGAGTTTGTCGCTCTGACTGCCAAATAAACAGAATTGAATAAACACATTATACACAGTGTGCACACGCATGCACACACACACACTGCCACATAACTAATGTACAGTACAGCTCTGAAACTTTCCCAGACTTGTATAGATTAATGAGGTAGTAATCGCTGTAAATATTTGGGTGAACATTTTGTAAAATGCAATGTGAGGGAGGTAAACCCTTTCATGGGTTTAGTACCTTCTCTCAGAAACACAGACACCAGCACACTGGGGACCAGAGTGGGGTGAAAAGAATAGTGTGTGAGAAGGTGAAAGAAGAAAGCGAGAAAGAGGAAGAGGGAGGGAGGGAGGGAGGGAGGGAGGGAGGGAGGGAGGGAGGGAGGGAGGGAGGAAGGGAGGGAGGGAGGGAGTTTAGCTAAGAATTGTTTAGACACGTGGTAAACACACAGAGACAGATAGGATAGGCTGGTATCAGGGTATAGCGGTACACAGTACAGTACACATAGGTATACCTACAGATAGCGCAGCTATAGGGGTAGACAGCTAGACCTATAGTCAGATAGATATACACACAGATATAGGATTTATTGCTATAGGACAGATAGAGAGGGAAAGCTTGAGATAGGCATCAGTAGAGCGTGGTTCTCAAACCACTCTGGGTGTGCACATGTTGGGCTAAAATCATTAAAACACCTAATTCAACCAATCGAGGGGTTGGAGTGGGTAAGGACGGAGTGTGTGTGTGTGTTTGTGTGTGTGTCTGTGGGAGTGCGTGTCCATGTGTGTTTCCGTGTGCGTGTGTGTGATTTTACCTTGAGGAAGGTGTTGGTGGGGATGAAGGCACAGCGAGGGTTGAAGGCTCCCGTTCCACACACATACAGGTGGGTCTGGTTGTAGGGCTGCAGTACCCGCAGGAAGTTAGCACACTCCAACTGTAGGGGAGACTAGAAGTTAGCACAGTGTGTGTGTGTGAGTGTGTGCGTGTGTGAGTGTGTGTTTGAGTGTGTGAGTGTGTGTGTGATTTTGTGAGTGTGTGTGTGTGTGTGTGTGTGTGTGTGTGTGTGTGTGTGTGTGTGTGTGTGTGTGTGTGTGTGTGTGTGTGTGTGTGTGTGTGTGTGTGTGTGTGTGTGTGTGTGTGTGTGTGTGTGTGTGTGTGTGTGTGTGTGTGTTGTGTGTGTTTACACCATAACCACTCACCTCCCGGTCCTTTCCAGCCATCAAACACTCTTGGACACGGTCTGGACTTGCTGGCCAGTAGAGCTGAAAGAGGAAGAGCCAGTATAGTTGTCATGCCACCATGATTAGCCGGTATCATGCCACCATAGATGACTAACCTCCATAGCATGTTCACTGAGTTAGTCATTTAGGGACCGTAGCAGAGATCATGTGATAAGATAAAGATGTTTTCATTATCACTGAATACCAGAGGGAGGAGTAGAATGAGAGACCCCCATAGTTCTCACTGTGAAAAACAACCTTATATAAATCAACCATCTGTGACAAATAACATTTCTTGGATGGGAGTTTTATACATTGGCAGCTGAAAAAAATGTATATGCTCTGTCACATGGACAAAGATATGGAAATGCATAGACACTACACTAATCCCTGTGCAACATGCAATTCAATTAGTAATCTACCGAAAAGGAACTGGGGGGTTTGAATGTGGTAGGGAGAGAAAACATCTAATAAAAGAGAAGGAGGATATGACTGGTAGTGGGCATGGATAAATGGAATGGTGGAGAGAGTGATCACACACACACACACACACACAGCTCTTCAGTCAGTTTGAGTGATGTGGGCTGGTGGTGAGGGACTCATGCAGTAGGAATGCCTCAGGGGTTGGTTGATCAGAGGATAGCTTTATTAGAGGGCTCATGGCTCCACCCAATCTCCTGCCAGGCAGAAATGGGAACAGGGGTGAATGAAACCCTCACTTATACACTACGTGCTTCTTCTGTCTGGGAGAGATTGTATGAGAGAGTTCCTGTATAAATGTGTGTCTATGTGTATTAGAATGAGAGTCTGAGAGAGAGGAAGTGGAAAAGGAGAGAAATGAGGATATGACTGGTAGTGGCCATGGGTACACACAGTAGAGAGGTGGACAGAGTGTGTGTGGATCTTTGTTTATTAGAATGAGTGTTTGTCTGAAAGAGAGTGGTTGAGAGACACAGGGGGCTTAATGGAAAGAGGAAGGGATGCTGGACAGCTGGAGATGGCTTCCTCCTCTGTATTCTCATTACCATCAAATTGAGCTTAATTATCCCCTACATTACATTAGCCATGCACACTGGACAACACACAGTGACTGTGACATTCATCCACCCCCTTCTTTCTCTCACAAGGTTTTCTGAGTTACAGTTTTCCTTTCAGTTTTCCTTACTGAGTGTAGCTGTATGAATGTATGTGTTAATGTTATTGTATTGAATCTATTACCCTTTTCACACTATCATGCAGACCAGAGCCAAACTGTGGTTTGGATAATCGATTTTCACATCGCCTTTTTCAACAAAGTTCCAACAACTATGGTGGACGTGTCACCAGGACAGCTCAGTGCAGCTTGGTTTAGTTGGGCTCGGTTGGGCTCAGTAGTGTGAAAAGCCCCTATGCGTGAGAAGCCTATAGAGAGCCGGGCAGTCTGACCTTGTGGGGGTTCTGTGAGATGTCGTCCAGGCTGGTGGACAGCAGGTTGTCCTTCATGGCCACGTAGAGCCGGCGGCCATCTTCGTCTGGCAGCAGAGAGTGCATGTCCCCCGCCGCCAGGGGCAGGGACAGAAGACGGCCGTTCTGGACAAGCTCTGAGAGAGAGAGAGAAAAATCCAGAGATGAATACAACAACCAGAAGCACAGTACTGAGGCTGTCCTAATATGGACACCGTACAGCGGAGAGACATGAGGGTACAGTCACAATATGGTACAGACATCAATATTAAGTTATACTGCATCTATAACCTAATGACGAATACAACTTGACAGTATGGTCAAACAATTTATTGACAGCTTATGATATACAGATAGAAAGGCAGAGAGATCGAAAACACATAGTCACACACCAGCTATAATATCTCATATGGTACACCAAAGAACAGCTAATGAGGGGTACTAGGCTGCATCCATCAATCATATGAGTTGTAATACTCTGTGGCTATGACTCTGCATAAGTCCAACTCCACTCCACAAACAGACATAATATAACACAGCACAAACCCTGTCCCACAGTATCTATCACACATTCTTCTATTCATTTCTCAAGCACTCTTATCGGGCAAAGTCAAAGTACAAGTCCATCAGACAAAAGTAACTAGTACATCTCCAGACAGATTAGACAATAGTGGGTGATACATCAGTGAGACAATGAAAGCTATGATAGAGGCTGTACGAGATAGATCCGATAGCTGGATAGCTAAGAGTAGCGATTAGCAGAGGATGACAATCGTCACTTCTGTCAGTCTACTCTTATTGTGAAACCACACTTCTCCCACACAAACTGATCTACACTAACATACAGCATAGCAGATGTCTATAAGCTTTGAGATCACATAGGAAGGAATTTTGAGGATGGACTGGTTTACATTCGTCTAACTATTCTAACACATGGAAGTAACTGTTTCACTTTAGGAAAGCTTAGCTCTAAAGCTTAGCTCGCATATGTGTTTGATAGAAGATAGAAGGAGGAGGGTTTGGAGAAGATGGAGACTTACTGACAGACAGTGTCTGGTGGTAAAACTGGAACAGTGAGATTAGACTGATGCCACTGTGATGAGACTGACAGACTGAGAAATGAGACATGACGAGCGTGGAAGAAACGATACAGCGATGAGAAAGAGGATAAATCGATGGGGAGAAGGGCATGAAAGAGAAAAAAATTATGAAATGGAGAGCTAATTTGGAGCAGACAGGGAGGGGACTGTCTGTTATTGAGGGAAAGTACAACAATAAAATAAACTGCCATTTGGAGTTCATTGAATCAGTTTAATTTTTTGGGTGAAAGAAGTAGCAAAGATTTATTTGAAGATATCGGGAAGACTGAGAGTAAGATTGACAAAATGGCACACGTCCCTAATATTGACAAACTTGTTGAGTGACACGTCCCAAATATCACCATCAAATTCCTTGCTAAGAGTATACCCATCTTACTTGCCTGTTTGTGGCCCACCTGTTAGCTTGCACGATTCTTGCCATTCTCCTTCGACCTCTCATCAACGAGCTGTTTTCGCCCAGAGGACTGCCTCTGACTGGATGTTTTTTGTTCGAACAGTAACTGAATGCCTCCATGCCTGTGTGCCTGCTTTGTATAGCAAGCCACGGCTACGTGACTCACTGTCTGTAGGAGCGAACCATTTTCGTGAACGGTGTGGTGTACCTAATAAACTGGCCACTGAGTGTACAAAGCATTAAGAATCCCTTCCTAATATTGAGTTGCACCCCCACTATTTACCCTCAGAACAGCCTCAATTCGTCGGGGCATGGACTCTACAAGGTGTCGAAAGCGTTCCACAGGGATGCTGGCCGATGTTGACTCCAATGCTTCCCACAGTTGTGTCAAGTTGGCTGGATGTCCTTTAAGGTGGTAGACCATTCTTGATACACACAGGAGACTGTTGAGCGTGGAAAAACATAGCAGCGTTGCAGTTCTTGACACAAACCGGTGCGCCTGGCACCAACTACCATACCCCGTTCAAAGGCACTTCAATCTTATCTCTTGCCCATTCACCCTCTGAATGGCACCCATACACAATCCATGTCTTAATTGTCTCAAGGCTTAAAAATCCTTATTTAACCTGTCTCCTCTCCTTCATCTACACTGATTGAAGTGGATTTAACAAGTGACATCAATAAGGGATCATAGCTTTCACCTGGATTCACCTGGTCAGTCTATGTCATGGAAAGAGCAGGTGTCCATAATGTTTGTACACTCAGTGTATGTATATACTGCATACTTATACACACACACTGGACTATAGTGCCAATGACCAGGGCACCCATCATTCTGAGTATATGATGAATGCTTCTTATTCAGGGTGACAGAAAACACATTCCTGCCTCTCCCGAGCACAAATCCCCCTTGTAGAAACTGACATGTGGTCTCCACACCAACACACATCACGCATACACTCATACACACATACACGCACACCACACACACAGACACACACAGACACACACACACATTCTTACTGCCACTCCTCTCCTGACTCACTCCCAACACACCAGCTGCACCCACCCACCCCACTGGGCCAATCCTTCCTCTGGGGCAGTTGCCTTGACAGCAATGACCATGTCGACCCAGTGGGGGTTCCAGACCTGTCCTCACCAGCAGCCCCTCAGAGGGATTAGTACTGGCAGTGTTTCACCTGTGTTTCAGACTGACTGGCCTCCGCAGCTAACACCAAAACACAACACATCTACTGGAGAAAGTCCACTATCTTCATGTACTAGTGTGCTAACTGCTCAACTGTAAATGTAGGCCAATGTGTAGAAACAAACTAGTAAGGTACATTGTTCAGTTCAGTCGGCTTAGATTAAAATCCCGAAAATCTAGTTGAAATCCGAGATCACAAACAGAAGGGTCTTTGTTTCTAAATGTGTCTAAACTCAGAACAGCCATGTACAGTATTTTCAGTCCGGGTAGACTCAACGTGTTTGTAAAGACAGCAGAGTAGAGGTCTTCTCAGGTCCAACATTTTGGACCCGAACGGACTGGAAGACAATCAGACCCGAACCCGAATGGACCCGACAACAACCAGACCTAGTCCCAGACCTAGACCTGACTCCCAAGTGACCTTTTTTTATCAGCCAAGTTGCTCTTCTGATGAAGAAATATGTATTTATATGTTGGCTAGGCCTTCTATAAGTCAATAAATTCACCTTATTAGCATAAAATAAATATGCTATAGGCTATTTAGAGCCGTGGTTGGGTCCATTCGGGTCTATCAGCCGCTCCGGTCCCAGGTCGGGTCTCGGGTATTCGGGTTCGGGTGGACCCGTGAAGACCTCTACTGCAGAGTGCAGACGTCCTCAGACATGCTGAAAGTGACAGCAAGGTCCTTAAGGCCATGACCCTTGACCTCCAGTCAGTTGATCCTTGACCCTGTAAATCTAAATCAAAGAAAACGTTTGACACTTTTCACCGCCCATTTGCCCCATCCTCTCCGCCCCCACACCATCATGCTACAATCTTCACACTTCCCCTGGTATCTGGGGCATTTCTGGGGCGAGTCTCTGTATGCCCTTCACCCTCTCTTCCTCCTGTCCTGTGTGGATGTGGATGCCATGAGTTAGCATGGCACCAGGTGGACGGGAGATATACAGTACGTTTTTAGCCGCCAAACAAACCCAAGCCAGTGGACATTAGATTACCTCAGTTATGGGAGCCACTGATGGGTGTATATGTAATTAGGGCAAATGTACGCCGTGTGACACAGCTAAGAACATTCCTGCATCAGGAGACACAGACACACACTCACACACACACACACACACACACACACACACACACACACAACGAGTGCACACACACACACAGACAAGCGCACATTCAGACACACACACAGAGACAAACGTGAAAACACACACTGTGCTGGGAGTCCTTTTTAGGACAGCTGGCTCTTTTCCTCAGACTGGAACTAAGGGACAGTTCTACATTTACTGGGGTGGAGGGGGGGCTGGTCCAAAATAGGTGAGGGTTGTCAAACTTTCTTTTTGCTTTGGGTAGGGTTGTGTGTTTTTTTATTGGGCACAGGGAAGGGTAGAGCGTTTTTTCCTTGACTTACATTCTCCATTTTGCAGGTTTTACTATATAATGTCTTCCATATAGCCACATTTCCTCATCTGCTTGCATGCGCCTCTAGGTGTTTTGGTACTTCCCTTATGTACTACACTTTACCAGTCAACTTTCTATCCTGTCCTCTATTCATAGTGACAATAGTGGTAGGTGGATCATTTGTCCAGATCTGCAATAGGCTGACTAGCAATCATACCACACATAAAATCATACAAATCTGCACCAATTATCTATATAAATACACAAGATAGAGGAATAGCTAATAGGCAGCGGAGAGGCAGTGAAAGAACAGTGAAGACACACGCCAGATTCAAAACATAGAATTTTCCCATTTTAATTATTATACAAAATTCTTGCAACCAATAGAATTCGGAAAGTATTCAGACCCCTTGACTTTTTCCACATTTTCTAACTTTACAGCCTAATTCTAAAAAGGATTACATTATTTTTTTCCCCCATCAATCTACACACAATACCCCATAATGACAAAGCGAAAACAGGTTTTTCGAATTTGTTGCGCATTTATTAAAAAAGAAAAAACAGAAATACCTTCTTGACATAAGTATTCAGACCCTTTGCTATGAGACTCGAAATTGAACTCAGGTGCATCCTGTTTCCATTGATCATCCTTAAGACATTTCTACATCTTGATTGGAGTCCACCTGTGGTAAATTCAATTGATTGGACATGATTTGGAAAGGCACACACCTGTCTATATAAGGTCCCACAGTTGACAGTGCATGTCAGAGCAAAAACCAAGCCATGAGGTCGAAGGAATTGTCCATAGAGCTCAGAGACAGGATTGTGTCGAGGCACAGATCTGGGGAAGGGTACCAAACAATTTCTGCAGAATTGAAGGTCCCCAAGAACACAGTGGCCTCCATCCTTCTTAAATGGAAGAAGATTGGAACCACCAAGACTCTTCCTAAAGTTGGCCGCCCAGCCAAACTGTGCAATCGGGGGAGAAGGGCCTTGGTCAGGGAGGTGACCAAGAACCCGATGGTCAATCTGACAGAGCTCCAGAGTTCCTCTGTTGAGATGGAAGAACCTTCCAGAAACCCAACCATCTCTGTAGCACTCCACCAATCTGGCCTTTATGGTAGAGTGGCCAGACGGAAGCCACTCCTCAGTAAAAGGCATGTGACAGCCCGCTTGGAGTTTGCCAAAAGCCACCTAAGGACTCTCAGACCATAAGAAACAAGATTCTCTGGTCTGATCAAACCAAGATTGTACTCTTTGGCCTGAATGCCAAGTGTCACGCCTGGAGGAAACCTGGCACCATCCCTACGGTGAAGCATGGTGATGGCAGCATCATGCTGTGGGGATGTTTTTCAACGGCAGGGACTGGGAGACTAGTCAGGATTGAGGGAAAGATGAACAGAGCAAAGTACAGAGTAAAGTGCATCAACAAAGTACTGAGTAAAGGGTCTGAATACTTATGTAAATGTGATATTTCCGTTTTTAATTGTAATACATTTGCCAAAATTTCTAAAACCAGTTTTTGCTTTGTCATTATGGGGTATTGTGTGTTGATTGATGAGTAACAATATGTGGAAAAAGTCAAGGGGTCTGAATACTTTCCAAATGCACTGTATATGGGGGATACAACCATCCCAGCTCTGCAGATTTTGCTGCGAAGAGACAGAATCATTACATCATTTGGTTTGGTACTGCCCATATGTAGCTTGTTTTTGGTCGCAGGTTCAGGAATGGCTAAAGAATTGTAACATTTATCTGGAGCTAACTCTGCAAATAGCACTGCTGGGTGTCGATCAATAATATAATAATACTTTTAGCAAAAATGCTTATCTTTAATTTACAATCTGTAAAAACTATGAGAATAGAAAGGTTCAGAGCTTTTGTGAAACATCACAGCACATATATGGCAAAAAGAAATCAAAACTGGATGGTCTAAAGAGATAGATGGGAGGGGTTGAAAGTCGGAAGTTTACATACACCTTAGCCAAATACATTTAAACTCAGTTTTTCACAATTCCTGACATTTAATCCTAGTAAAAATTCCCTGTCTTAGGTCAGTTAGGATCACCACTTTATTTTAAGAATGTGAAATGTCAGAATAATAGTAGAGAGAATGATTTATTTCAGCTTTTATTTATTTAATCACATTTCCAGTGGGTCAGAAATGTACATACACTCAATTAGTATTTGGTAGCATTGCCTTTAAATTGTTTGACTTGGGTCAAACGTTTCGGGTACCATTCCACAAGCTTCCCACAATAAGTTGAGTGAATTTTGGCCCATTCCTCCTGACAGAGCTGGTGTAACTGAGTCAGGTTTGTAGGTCTCCTTGCTCGCACATGCTCTTTCAGTTCTGCCCACACATTTTCCATAGGATTGAGGTCAGGGCTTTGTGATGGCCACTCCAATACCTTGACTTTGTTGTCCTTAAACCATTTTGCCACAACTTTGGAAGTATGCTTGGGGTCATTGTCCATTTGGCAGACCCATTTGCGACCAAGCTTTAACTTCCTGGCTGATGTCTTGAGATGTTGCTTCAATATATCCACATCATTTTCCTTCCTTATGATGCAATCTATTTTTTTTTTTTAAGTGCACCAGTCCCTCCTGCAGCAAAGCACCCCCATAGCATGATGCTGACACCCCCGTGCTTCACGGTTGGGATGATGTTCTTCGGCTTGCAAGCATCCCCCTTTTTCCTCCAAACATAACGATGGTCATTATGGCCAAACAGTTCTATTTTTGTTTCATCAGACCAGAGGACATTTCTCCAAAAAGTACGATCTTTGTCCCCATGTGCAGTTGCAAACCGTAGTCTGGCTTATTTATTGCGGTTTTGGAGCAGTGGCTTCTTCCTTGCTGAGCGGCATTTCAGGTTATGACGATATAGGACTCGTTTTACTGTGGATATAGATACTTTTGTACCTGTTTCCTTCAGCATCTTCACAAGGTCCTTTGCTGTTATTCTGGGATTGATTTGCATTTTTCACACCAAAGTACGTTAATCTCTAGGAGACAGAACGTGTCTCCTACCTGAGCGGTATGACGGCTGCGTGGTCCCATGATGTTTATACTTGCGTACTATTGTTTTGTACAGATGAACGTGGTACCTTCAGGTGTTTGGAAATTGCTCCCAAGGATGAACCAGACTTCAAAAAAAAATTCTGAGGTCTTGGCTGATTTCTTTTGATTTTCCCATGATGTCAAGCAAAGAGACACTGATTTTGAAGGTAGGCCTTGAAATACATTCACAGGTACACCTCCAATTGACTAGAATTATGTCAGTTAGCCTATCAGAAGCTTCTAAAGCCATGACATCATTTTCTGGAATTTTCCAAGCTGTTTAAAGGCACAGTCAACTTAGTTTATGTAAACCTCTGACCCACTGGAATTGTGATACAGTGAATTATAAGTGAAATGATCTGTCTGTAAACAATTGTTGGAAAAATTACTTGTGTCAAAGTAGATGTCCTAACCAACTTGCCAAAACGATAGTTTGTTAACAGGAAATGTGTGGAGTGGTTGAAAAACAAGTTTTAATGACTCCAACCTAAGTGCATGTAAACTTCCAACTTCAACTGTATATAGAAACTTGGTGCAGATTCATATGATTTTATGTGTGGTATGATTGCTAGTTAGCCTATTGCAGATCTGGACAAACGATCCACCTATCACTATTGTCACTATGAATAGAGGACAGGATGGACATGATTATTATTGTTAAAAAAATTTTAGGGGGTAGATCAGCTTTAATGTTGCAGATAGATTGTAACTTCCATCAATGTAATTGTCTACAGCACTTCCAATCCCCTATATGTTTTTTTTCTCGCAAATATATATACATACACATACATATACACATACATACATATAAATAAATATTCATATATATATACATATCCTTTAAAAATATATATATTTCCCTTTATTACTTTCCAACCCCACCACCCCTTCCCTAATTGGAGTAAACTAGTGAACATCAATGCTTAGGCCTCTACTTCCAGCTTATACATACTATATACATTTTATGAACACAGTCAATTTTACAGTCATTCTATTTTGTTTGTTTTTACTCCTGAATTTCCTCTACCCGCAACCTCTCCGATCATTTTCATGATGTCCATCCGGTTTGCTTCTACATGCCATATCTTTCTAACTGTGCTCTTTCACAAAAGCTCTCAACCTATAACCTATATACTTATTATGGACACAGTATGCTTTACATTAGTTATCTTGTTGTTATTAGTTGTTGTTAGTTGTTATTAGTCCCATCCTTCAACTCCATTCAACACCACCCATCTATCTCTTAACACCATCCATATTGTATTTCTATTTGCCATATATTTTTCAACTGTACTGTGATGTTTTACAAAAGTTCTGAACCCTTCTATTCTCATTATTTCCACAGATTGTAAATTGAAAATAAACATTTTTGCTAAAAGTATTATTATATTATTGATCGATTGACTATGACTTTTCAGATCACCCAGTAGTGCTATCTGCAGGGTTAGCTCCAGGTAAATATTGCAATCATTTAGCCATTCCTGGACCTGTGTCCAAAAACAAGCTACACAAGGACAGTACCAAAACAAATGATCTAATGATTCTGTCATAATTTGGACTTGGTCTTTTACCAAATAGTGCTATCTTCTGTATACCACCCCTATCTTGTCACAACACAACTGATTGACTCAAACGCATTAAGAAGGAAATAAATTCCACAAATTAACTTTTAACAAGGCACACCTGTTAATTGAAATGCATTCCAGGTGACTACCTCATGAAGCTGGTTGAGAGAATGCCAAGAGTGTACAAAGCTGTCATCAAGGCAAAGGGTGGCTACTTTGAAGAATCTCAAATATAAAATATATTTTGATTTGTTTAACACTTTTTTGGTTACTACATGATTCCATATGTGTTATTTCATAGTTTTGATGTCTTCACTATTATTCTACAATGTAGAAAATAGTAAAAATAAAGAACAACCCTGGAATGAGTAGGTGTGTCCAAACTTTTGACTGGTGCTGTATATATCTTTACAAAAAATGTTTTCCTTTATTATGTTCCCCTAACCCTACCAACCTTCCACTAATTGGAGTAATTTAATGGACAACAACACTTAGGCTTCTACTCCCAGCTTATACATACTATATACACTTTAAGGACACAATATATTTTACAATAGTTATCTTTTTTATGTTTTTAATCCCATCCTTCATCTACAGTTGAAGTTGGAAGTTTACATACAGTTAGGTTGGAGTCATTAAAACTCGTTTTTCAACCACTCCACAAGTTTCTTGTTAACAAACGATAGTTTTGGAAAGTCGGTTAGGACATCTACTTTGTGCATGACACAAGCAATCTTTCCAACAATTATTTACAGACAGATGATTTCACTTATAGTTCACTGTATCACAATTCCAGTGGGTCAGAGGTTTACATAAACTAAGTTGACTGTGCCTTTAAACAGCTTGGAAAATTCCAGAAAATTATGTCATGGCTTTAGAAGCTTCTGATAGGCTAATTGACATAATTTTAGTCAATTGGAGGTGTACCTGTGGATGTATTTCAAGGCCTATCTTCAAACTCAGTGCCTCTTTGCTTGACATCATGGGAAAATCAAAAGAAATCAGCCAAGACCTCAGAAAAACATTGTAGACCTCCACAAGTCTGGTTCATCCTTGGGAGCAATTTCCAAACGCCTGAAGGTACCACGTTCATCTGTACAAACAATAGTACGCAAGTATAAAAATCATGGGACCACGCAGCCATCATACCTCTCAGGAAGGAGACGCATTCTGTCTCCTAGAGATGAACGTACTTTGGTGCGAAAAATGCAAATCAATCCCAGAATAACAGCAAAGGACCTTGTGAAGATGCTGGAGGAAACAGGTACAAAAGTATCTATATCCACAGTAAAACGAGTCCTATATCGGCATAACCTGAAAGGCCGCTCAGCAAGGAAGAAGCCACTGCTCCAAAACCGCCATAAATAAGACAGACTACGGTTTGCAACTGCACATGGGGACAAAGACCGTACTTTTTGGAGAAATGTCCTCTGGTCTGATGAAACAAAAATAGAACTGTTTGGCCATAATGACTATCGTTATGTTTGGAGGAAAAAGGGGGATGCTTGCAAGCCGAAGAACATCATCCCAACCGTGAAGAACGGGGGTGGCAACATCATGCTGTGTGGGTGCTTTGCTGCAGGAGGGACTGGTGCACTTCACAAAATAGATGGCATCATGAGGAAAGAAAATTATGTGGATATATTGAAGCAAATGGGTCTTCCAAATGGACAATGACCCCAAGCGTACTTCCAAAGTTGTGGCAAAATGGTTTAAGGACAACAAAGTCAAGGTATTGGAGTGGCCATCACAAAGCCCTGACCTCAAGCCTATAGAAAATGTGTGGGCAGAACTGAAAAGGCGTGTGCGAGCAAGGAGGCCTACAAACCTGACTCAGTTACACCAGCTCTGTCAGGAGGAATGGGCCAAAATTCACCCAACTTATTGTGGAAGGCTACCCGAAACATTTGACTCAAGTTAAACAATTTAAAGCCAATGCTACCAAATACTAATTGAGTGTATGTAAACTTCTGACCCACTGGGAATGTGATGAAATAAATCGTGGTCCTCTGTAGCTCAGCTGGTAGAGCATGGCGCTTGTAACGCCAAGGTAGTGGGTTCGATCCCCGGGACCACCCATACACAAAAAAAATGTATGCACGCATGAACTTCCGACTTCAACTGTAAATCCACAAGATAGAGAAATAGCTGATAGGCAGTGGAGAGGCAGTGAAAGGACAGTGAAGACACACAGCTCAAAAAGCTCCACTATTGATCTTGTATAGGGACAATAAAATTATTGCAAAAGCACTGTTATTTGAATGTTTCATTCCGTTTGGATCAGTTGTGGATCTACTCTCGACAGATTATAGAAAGGCACAGTAGCAGGCCAGTCTGGCTGTATTTTTACTTCTGATACTGATGCGCTGTCTGTGCCGATCATCATTCTCCGAAGTCGTCCACATAGGCCTATGCTCCCAGGAGGCCCAGTTATTCAGGAAAGCTTAACACGCGTTCTGCCTCCCTTCCGATCAATATAGCCTAAATATTTGTCATTTAACTTTTAAAATGTATTACCTTTTGTGTGTTGCATAAACACAACTAGTCACAATGTTTTAATCTGATTACTGGTAGGCTAATTCAAAAGTCTCCTGTAGGCTACCTGCACACGTTCATCCACTCCACTCTAATATATTTCCAGCAACCAAACTGCACAACAGCCATTCGATTAATGGAAAGGGACATCTGTTACAAAACACCAAAAAGTTGAATGACATTCGGAGAATGTCAAACCAAGCCTTCGATACTGAGTAGGGAGGGATGTATTTTCTGTTTGTTGAGATGACATACTCTATTTGATTGTGGTGTTGAAAACGCAAACCATGATTACAAACGCTCAAAGTAATCGGTATGCAGTTATGCGATGCTTATTGGTTGTGTGTGGTGCATTGGCACAGAGACCTGATGGTGGAAAATTCGTTGCATATATTTTATATAATTATAAATACAGTATAGCATCAAAATGTTGAAAATCTGATTTCCCCCTAGCTGATCATTGTCTGCAGCTGGCTCTGATCGTAGTGTAATGAGACAGGCAGAGAGAGTGAGCCCGTCCGTTGTGGTCGGCGAACCCTCAAACTTCTGTCCCGTTAGCCCTGACTGTGCCACAAAACCATGCTGAAGTATTAAAGTCGATATCCACGTTTATAAACACAGGGTTGCTACAGTTATTGGTATTTATGGTATTTATTTTTTATGACACCTCAAGTTGGACCAGCCCCCCCCCCACCCCCCGTGCATAAGTGAGAAGGTGTGTGGGTGTGAGTGTATGCCTGTCTTTGTGTCTGTGTCTGTGTGTCTGAGTTAGTCTGCCTGTTTCTCTACATGGGGAGCCCCAGAGCTGAGTTGTCTGGCTCACAGTTCCCAGGAGGAAGACTTTGTTCGGTGTGCCACAAGAGAGATGAGGAAACCGGGGCACATTTCCTGTGGAAATGGGGTTATCACTTCACCAATTACTGTGCAATTAGAGAGGCAGGCCTGGAGATGCCTGGGAAATGGACAAACACACACTCCCTACATCTGGATTCTTTCACAACTCAACCAGGCACAAGTGGATACCTTGCCCTTTCACCTTTCTGAATATATAGATATAAATCATAATCAGATTGCCTGAGTCCTTGTCTGAGTATTACAGTACACCTTTAGTTCAAGGCTGCAAAACCACTGTCTGCCATTGTCAAGGGTGTTGCCAAGGAAGAGGGGTACTAATTCTCAGGGCACCACCCTCCCCTCAGGTGAAAGGAGAATGTGTTATCATCTAGATGATGAAATTACTCCCAATCTATGTCAGTATGTCTTGTGTGAATCAATCTAAATTATAATGAACTTCCAAACATGGCCGCCTCTCCAATCACTGTACCGGGTAATAATGCATAATCACGGGTCACAAGAGGAGCAGGTGAACTGTAAAGGCAACCAGACCAGGCAAACCAGACCCGCTTTTGTGCGGTTCCCAATAATTTCACATGGCTTAACTGCTGGGATTGCTTCATTAGCCTTTTGTATGTGCCGCTATACATTTCACATAATCCGCAGCAGTAAAAATGTCCCTTTTGTGTGTGGGGGGCTCAAACCCAATCTCCAGCTGTCATTTATCGTTTGGGAAATCAGGCCCAGAGTCTACAAGCGACTGGGATAATTGAGTCATTATAAGTGGGGTGGCAGACAGTTTAACTCCAGTGCTGGCTGGCTGGCTGACGTGAAGTTTGACTGAATAACTGGGATAATTTAGTCATTAAGGCTAGGAGGGTTGGAGAGAGAGGGACCAGGCAGCCAGGCTGATGGGGTAATCAGCCATGGTGGGGTTAAAAACCAGCTCCCTCACACGTGGACTTCCAGGATCTGATCTGGAGTCAGGCCCTGGTGGCGCCCCTGACCCGTGAAGAGCAGAGGAAAAGGCGGTCAGGCAATCAGACTTACATCGGAGGTAGAGAGGGAAATGACCAGCACATGGTGCTCCCTCTGAGAGTCACTGTCTGTGTGTCGGTGTCTGCATCGGATTGAAACACGCATGTACATCCACACACACTCACATTCCTGACACGCTCCTGACTAATTTCCCAGCAATTCCTCTCTCACACACACTCTTTCTCCCTCTAATGCACAGGACCACAGTACCACCTTGAAACACCTTGTATTAGCACAATACACATCTGGCAGTACACATGTTCAAAAGCAGCCAGATGAAGCACTGAAATCCAGCAGAACAAAAATGCAGGAAATGAAACCTCCCTCTGTGTTGAGACACCTTCACTCTGACTAAACTAAATTAATGAGAAAATTCCCACCTGAGAGCATTGTTGAAATACTAGCTTTCCTCCCTGCATAATTTCCCTTTGTACTTTCTAGGTCACGTACTTTTCATCCTTGAATCTGATTCTTATTTGTACTTCACATAGTCTGTGTGATGTCTGGGTGTGTTTAAATGATGTGAGTACAGCCCATTACAATTAGACTATCACTCCCAACTGGGGTTTATTATTGTTGCATTATCAGATATGAGCAGATGGAGCAGCTCAACTATCAGTCAGTACTCACTGAGCACAGACCAAAAATATGTTAGAAGAAAGATGAATATACAATCATACACATTCTTTAAAGTTAAAGCCAGCACCCTCAACGACACAGATCATCTTTACACAATAATCGCACTTCGTCAATCATACACACATCTTCATACAAAACTGCCATACTCTTCCGAACATAGCTGATCCTTTATTGTGTAATGGTATGAGGGAAGCAGTTAGAAGGACATACAATGAACTAGATGATGCAATTGAAATGGACAACACAATGAGTGGAGAGCTATACAAAAACCCAGTATGTAAGACAGAGACAGCAGGGTGTGAATGGGAGAGAGAGGGGGGTTCTGTCTTACCTGAGTGGGTGAACTGCAGGCGAGGCTGGGAGGCTCTCCATGCCCCCGTCAGACTGCTCCCCAGGTGGGCTAGAAGGACCAGGGTCACGAACTGCCACATGGTCTCTCACTCACACACACTAAAGTCCTAAGCACAGCACACACTTCACGAGGCAGGCAACTGCAGGATACACACTCACGCGTATGTGTTTGTGGGCTCGGAAAGATACCTAGATAAATCTAGTCCAACAAAACACACTACTCCCACTTGGCTTCAGCTCGACCACTACAGATCAGATGTGTCTCCTCTCAGCTCATCTCATGTGACTTGTCTCATGCGTCTCTCACTCTGTTATATATTTTCTGTTATGTCTGGGTTTCTCCCCTTGTTGAGTGTTGATTCCTCTCTCACTGTACTCTTCTCATCTCCTCTGATCTCTCTCTCTCTCTCTCTCTCTCTTTCAGTGAGTCCTCCTCTCCTCCGTATAGGCAAAGAGGAGGCGGGGGAAGAGATCCCAAATCACACACACAAACACACACACTCCTTCTCTCTTTTTCACTGCTCCAGGAAAACCTACTTTAAATGGGAATAAGACAACTGCTATATGGTGTGCCTTTCATCTTATCTCTCTCTCTCTCACTATACTCCCTCTTGCTTTCTTGTCACTTTCACTCAGCTGCATCAAACAGTCCTTTTGTTGGCCTTGTGAATTTTTGAATTTGATGTATAGCATTTACTTGTTACTTTTAAGTATGAAAATGTACTGCTTTTTCCACCACTTTACTTAAGTACAGTGAGGGAAAAAAGTATTTGATCCCCTGCTGATTTGGACAGGTGTCTTTTATACAGGTAACAAGCTGAGATTAGGAGCACTCCCTTTAAGAGTGTGCTCCTAATCTCAGCTCGTTACCTGTATAAAAGACACCTGGGAGCCAGAAATCTTTCTAATTGAGAGGGGGTCAAATACTTATTTCCCTCATTAAAATGCAAATCAATTTATAACATATTTGACATGCGTTTTTCTGCATTTTTTTGTTGTTATTCTGTCTCTCACTGTTCAAATAAACCTACCATTAAAATTATAGACTGATAATTTCTTTGTCAGTGGGCAAACGTACAAAATCAGCAGGGGATCAAATACTTTTTTCCCTCACTGTACATTTAAAACCAGATACTTTTAGACTTTTACTCAAGTAGTATTTTGCTGGGTGACTTTCACTTTTGCTTTGGTCATATTCTATTAAGCTATCTTTACTTTTACTGAAGTATGACAATTTAGTACTTTTTCCCCCACTGAGTAGTAGAAGTAGTAGTAGTAGTAATAGTAGTAGTAGTAGTAGTAGTAGTAGTAGTAGTTAGTTGTAGCATCGTGATTGTTGATAAAGCATGTAAAACTATGAATTACAGAAACAGAGTGAGATCATGACAGAAGCCCTGAACCAAGAGAGACTGAGAAGGAGGGAGACAGTTGTGATGAACGAGGGAGAGACCGACCTGGCCATGAAACAGCAGGATGATAGATTGAGGGAGTTGGACAGACTCATGAAACAGCAGGATGATAGATTGAGGGAGTTGGACAGACTCATGAAACAGCAGGATGATAGATTGAGGGAGTTGGACAGACTCAAACAGCTGGAGACTCTTACCAACCTGGACAAGACCAGGTTTGTATTTATTGGCTATAATTGTTTAGATATGTCCCTGTCTATTACATTTACATTTACGTCATTTAGCAGACGCTCTTATCCAGAGCGACTTACAGTTAGTGCATACATCATTATTTTTTTTATTTTTTTATACTGGCCCCCCATGGGAATCAAACCCACAACCCTGGCATTGCAAACGCCATGCTCTACCAACTGAGCTACATCCCTGCCGGTCAATCCCTCCCCTACCCTGGACAACGCTGAGCCAATTGTGCGCCGCCCCATGGGTCTCCCGGTCGCGGCCGGCCAAGACAGAGCCTGGATTTGAACCAGGATCTCTAGTGGCACAGCTATCACTGCGATGCAGTGCCTTAGACCACTGCGCCACTCGGGAGATCATGATGATGCTTGATGATGTGTTTTAATGTACGCACAGAGCCGCACACAACAATTCCTCATGGGGATAATAAAGTAATTGACTTATCTAATCTGATTTTAGGGAGCAGAAGATAAAAGAGGAGGAGAGAATGGTTGGAGAGCAAAGCTCTCAGAGGTGGGAGAAAACCTTGGAAGAGATGTATTTGGAGAAGGCGCAGAATGAGAACAAGAAGGAGGAGCCTGCTGTGCCTGTGACCGTGCCCGTGCCCGTGCCCGTGCCCGTGCCCGTGCCCGTGCCCGTGCCCGTGCCCGTGCCCGTGCCGTGCCTAGGCTCAATGTCTACAAGCCGAGGCCCCAGGACGACCTCACACCTGAATGTTGGCTCCAGACCCAGAATGACCCAACTCTAGAATCCGGCCAAGATCCCGAGCCCAATCAAGCTCCAGAGGCCACGATGGCTGCTGCAGAGACCCAATGTGAGGTACTGGACATTGAGTTTGATGAAAGAAAATGTGTAGATGTAGATGTGGTCTACAGGGGATGGATCATTCCCCTTGAAGAGATCCAAGAGGCCAAGTAGCGGCTCCTCCAGGAGGCTAAGGACGCTGAACGCCAGGCCAAGGCTAAGGCCTACAAAACCTAACGCAGGAACTACATTGACCAGATGAAGAGGAACCCAAAGCCCTTCCTAGTGAGAGAGGAGGAGGAGAAAGAAGCTGAGTCCAGTGGCAGTAAGTGCTCCAGCCTCATTGCTGAGACTGAAGAGATGGAGGCAAGTGCCAATGAGAAGGAGGGGAAGGACCTCAGAGAGGAGGAAAGAAGCGAAGAGCCCAAGGAGAACAGCAAGCGAAGGAAGGTGATTCGCTGGGTGAACGAAAAGGTTAAAGATCGCTACCAGAAGAGGATTAAGATAACCTATTACAACGAGGAGCACATAGGTGACAGAATGATGTACAGGGGGGCATATGACATCACCCGCGTGGAGCAGAATCAAAGGAACCGGGCAAAGCTGCTGAAGGCCGAATAGAAGAAGCAGAAGCTGGAGGACCGCTGGACAGAGTGGGAGGAGAGGGAACAGATGAAGAGGCCAAGAAGCTCAAAAAGAGAGAGAAGGAAGGTTCCAATTCTAGAGAAAACATCACAACATTGAAAATGGCCTGGGTAAATATTGAGCTGAGCTGAAAGGACATGGGAAAGAGTAAAACGGGGAAAGAAGGTAAAAAAAATGTTTTATCATGGTCAAAGTTTTCTGTGGGATGTACATCACTTGTAATGTTAAGTGTGACCCAAAGATGACAAGTGATATTTTGCTTTAACTAGGCTAATACTCCTTTACCCTTTCCTGACCTCCTGTTGTCCTTGTATATTTTAACTTTTGGTGTGCTAGGAGACTCTTTTAGGAATTAAACTCCAGACCACTTCAGTGCTCAAATTTTGGGTCTACTACTCGATGTCCTTTTGATAATCATAGGGCCTTGGCGCCCCCATGTGGCTCAGACCACTCAGTGGCCAATACCATTTGAGCCAAAGTGCATCTACATTAACTTACCGAAGTGCGTCGCTGCAAGACTGGAAAATAAGAAAAACGTTGCAGCTCATGTCCCAAAAACGACCGCTATACAAGGCACTGGTATATAAAGAACTGGGTAACTAAATTGTCTTGGGACTGGGCACAGGATTTGCATTATCTTGGTTTCGTTGCATGAGATTGTATAGGCCTACAATAGTTAGGTGACAATAAGGGATCACACTCTCCACTGTCTGTCACTCACCATTTATACAACTATCCAACTACCGTCCGACCATAATAGCCTGCTAATCGATAATAAACCATTAATGGGCCTACTGATCGCCACGATAATTATATACTGTGTTCAACTTCATTTTGAAGCATTTTCGCGTATAGGATTCATTATCAACATGTAGGTCTCTTGTCACCTGCGCCGGTGGACGAAGGACAGGTCGGGGTCGGACAAGAAAGTCGCACACCAAGGCCAGGTCTTTACGCGAAGTCATATCTGAGCTATTTTACGCACCATTTTACAGCCCTTTGGAATGGGATATGGGTGACACTTGTTATCAGACTTGTAGGAAGCAGATGTTATAAGGCTAGGCCTAATACAGTCTAGGAATGGGAGATGGAACATGCAGAGAGGAGGGACGGTAGGACCATAGAACGACGCTCGAGTGCGCGCTCTTCGGCAGCTGTTTGTGGGTGTGAAAGAGAGAGAGAGAGAGAGAGAGAGAGAGAGAGAGATATATATATATATATATATTGTCTAGGATGCTTAATTTGATGTTTTATTTGATAAATTCGAATAAGTGTTGGAAGAACAGGCATGGAATCAGGGCCGGCTCTGGCCTTCTGGGGGCCTGTCATGCCAAATAGTGTCCCCCTGCCAAAAAGTGTCCCCTTAAGCAAGATTTGGTTTAGTGGCCTACCCTCTTGATGGAAGAGAGAAAATGTTACTTTTTTAATTGCAGTTTTAGAGCTAATTTCCTGCAATTTTACCCATTTTGCCATGGGGTGGAGAGACATTTTTTCAGTTTTAAAGCTAATTTCCTGAAATTCTACGCATTTTGCCATGATTTATGCCATGTTAATGATATCTGAGTGAGAATACCCTGCGTGCTTGGTCAGTATTCGGCCATGATTACTACAAGTATAGATAGCTGGCTAGACTAATTTACCAATCTAAAAATTGTTAGCTGGCATAGCTAATTGAATGACTGTCAGTGGCTGACATAATAAGAGCAAAATTGCTGATGCACTACCAAATTTCGAACTTTCTACTATTCTACTATTCTAACCTTCAACAGTAAATTGAGCCCCCCGAACTGAGTTCCTAAAAGCCAGTCCTGCATGGAATTACTATTAATGTCTAATCTATTTTCTTGGTTATATTATATAATATTCAATACGGTTTATATATTAGAGAGTACTAGGCAAAAATAGGTCTAGACATTCGGATGCTTTTACTTTGTCGTTTTTTTTATTGCCTGAGTGAGTCATTTGTGGATTGACATATGTGACTTCAGTTCCCATTGGGAATGGACCATCGTCTTCACTTTCCAGAAGCAACAAAATGTCAGAAAAATAGTTCAGACAGAAAACCTGACCATGGGCGTGGTGTTTTTCATCTGTGGGAGTCCAATAATTTTGGGCGCCGGGGAATCAAGGCAATCCGTGTCGTTTCGGAATGAAATTAAACGCAGAAATTAAAATCAGTCTGAGTCTTCCCAGCCAGTCACTCACTGCAGATACTCGTTGTGTTACCCGCCTCCAAACCCCCTCTCTCCCTCATTGGGCGGCTCAGTGAAAGATGAGCTCATATAGTTTCACTCGTTAAGGCTAAAAATAGCCTGGTATATAAACCAGCCGTTCCACTGCACAGCGCGCTACTAAACTGGCCTCGGTGGGTGGAGGCTGGGAGAGAACTGTCCGAGAATTAAAAGGCGGCGGAGGCGCAGGTTTTTCCAGCCTTGCGCAAGAAAGAGCGAAGCTGTGCAATACATCGGCCTTTCACGAGATGGGTGTTTGGGTGTGACTGGCTAAGGGGGTGGGGGCTCGGTGACGGGTTTTCTTCCTTTTTAGCAACTGTGTCAGATTTTTCTGCTTCAATGGTTGTCTGTTGTATATTTTCTGAACTTTTCAGTTGCAGCCTTGAAAGCAGATTTATATTGAAACTTGACGCAGATTGACTTGTCTCAACATTAGGATAACTAGGTTTCCATCCAACCCTTTTATGCGAGTAAAGTAGACTACATGTCCTGAACCCTCATGTGAAAAAGCACGTCCCTGTGATAATGACAGGCCTGATGGAAACAAAATGTTTTGGTAAACTTACCAAATGTCGACAAAATAAAATAGGCTACACAAGGTGGGATCTTTTTATGTCGGTAAAATTAATTATGCGAAAAATTGCGGTGGAAACGCTTTTATGTGCAACTATTGATATAATAACCATGATCATATTAAAGTAAACTTGGAGTCACGCGATTACATGTTGACATGTTGTGGTCCTCACACTATGACTCGGAAAGTATGCAGTTTAATAGGTTACAGATAAAATAAGTTATGATGAACTTCACTGGGTGGTGAAAGTGTGATGAGTTTGAGGACCCTTTCCAATAAATATGGAGGAAATTATTCTGGTGACATGATGATCGATGCTTGGCTGACATTTGAAACATTAAAATAATATTGCTATTTTGTCCATAGTAATCTCATCATGTAGGCTATACCCGTACTGTATCTGCGAGGGCACGTGCCGATATCAGAGTGGGCACATTCGATATATAAGCAAAATGTTTAGTGGCAAAACCATCAGTAGAGTTGAAAATGAGATGGAAACCTATTTAACTTGTATTTTGTATTCGGTACATGGGAATTTAATCGCAAAAGTAATTTTTATGTGCACTTAATCATAACGCACAGGCTTTTATCCGCAACAAATATCATACCCACCTGTTATTGTAGGGGAGACTCGGGATGGTTGTAACATCGAATAGTTGTAACACTTGCAATTCCTCCAATCAGGAGCAAGATAGAATAATGTAATTCACTGTGCACATGCTCAGTTTAGTCCTGAACCCTCATGTGAAAAAGCAAGTCCCTGTGATAAACTGCAGATTCTATTGACAGAAATCAGATTTTGAGGTAACAAAGTAATTATTTTGACCAAATTAGTTTTTGTGATGGCATCAACTGCTTTGTAGTTCCATTCACCAAACTTATATCAGGTTTATTACAAGTCTGTGTAGAGATATTTGATGCAAGTTAGCAATGCTAAAGTTGTAACATTTAGCTAAAATGGAAGCTAGCTAATGGCTTCAAGGGTCAACTTGTGAGGAAATTTTACAACTAACCCGAGTAAAACGGAATGTTTTTGGGTGCATGTTTTCTTTAACTTTCATTATGTCAAGCTCATGGAAAAGAAAGACAGACGGGAGTACATCTCCACACTTTGAAAAGAGCGTCAAATGATGTAGCAGAGCAGGGGAAGTCAATCAGGACGGTTGCAAAGTTGTATGGCATATGTCATGTGACGCTGTACAGATTCTGCAAAGAAAGAAAGAAGCTACTGGAGAAGGGGTCGAGAGAGCTTCCTCATGTAGGCTACCATAGTGGAAACAGGGTCTTCGTGCATGAGCAGGAGCAGAAGTTGTCAGAGTATCTTTTGAGGGCAGCTGATTTATATTATGTATTGTCTCCCTGTGAGGTAAGCACTTGATAGGAATTAGTAAGTCAGGGCAAAGCTAGCAGTTGATGTTGGTGGCAATTAAGGTCAAGGAAGGGAGTACTAAATGATTAATGTAAAGTATTAATTGGGGGAAGTATTGAACATATTTTATTCTATTGTTACAGGTCAGGAAATTTGCCTACCAACTCGCTGTATAGTATGGTTGCAAGCATCCTCAGTCATGGGATGAGACCTCTATGGCGGGAGCAGACTGGTTCTCGTCTTACCTAAAGCGGCACCCTACTCTCTCCATTAAGAGTGCTGAAGCAACTGGTCTGTTGCGGGCCACAAGTTTCAACAGGACAAATGTGGCAGAGTTTTTCAGCAAACTAGGAGAGGTGATAAATAAATACAGCTTTGATGGCAATGACATATGGAATGTTGACAAGACAGGACTAACCACAGTACAAACACCTGATAGAGTGGTCACGAAACGTGGCACCAAACAGGTTGGAGCAATCACCTCAGCAGAAAGGGGTACACTAGTGTCAATGGCATGTGCTATAAATGCAATAGGAAACTCAATCCCCCCCAACTTTTGTTTTCCCACGCAAAATATATCACGACCACTTTGTATGGGATGGACGAATTGGATGTTTTGGAAGTGGAAATGGATCCGGCTGGATGCAGGAGGATGACTTCCTAATTTTCCTTGAACACTTCACCAAACATACCAAGGTCAGCCTGGAAAGGAAGGTGGCCCTTCTCCTTGACAACCATAACTCACACCTGTCTGTAAGGGCCATTGATTTCTGTAGGCGCGCTGGCATAGTCTTGCTTTCTTTCCCCCCACACTGTTCACACAAGCTCCAGCTCCTGGAAACGAGTGTGTACGGGCTATTGAAGAAAATGGTGAACTCTGCCAGTGATGCCTGGATGAGGATGAAGCCCGGAAAGACCATTACCTTATATGACATTCCAGGCCTTGTCAAAACAGCACTTTCAGGTGCCACAACACCCATCAATGTACAGGCTGGGTTCAGCTGCACCGGCATTTGGCCATACAACCTTGATATATTTCAGGAATGTGACTTTGCACCCTCACTTTTCACTGATTGTCCTGTTCCAGCTGACACACTGGCCTTGCCAGCTGCTTCCCAGGTCACCTCTTCAGCCACCACTCAGGCCACTGTGCCCACTGCTATCCAGCCCACCTCTCCAGCTGCCTTCCAGGCCATCTCTCCAACTGCCTTCCAGGCCACCTCTCCAGCCACTTCACAGGACACCTCCCCACATATCAGGCTGTGGCTGGGAAACACCTGATTACTCTTCTGATTTCAACCCAGTTGATTTACACCCCTTCCCAAAAGTAGGGTGCAGGAAAATTACAACAAGGGGTAGGAAGAGGAGGAAAACTGCGATTTTTACGGATATATCCGCCAAGCAGTCACTGGAAGAAGAGCATAAAAAGTCAAGCACTCAGAGGACAACAACAACAAATAAGCCAAAACAAAGCACATTGAACCAGAAGATTCAGATCCCTCCAATGAGGGAAAACTACTGCATTGTGTGCATGGAGCACTTTAACAATTCCAAGTCCAAGGAGGTCTGGGTGCAGTGCTGGGAATGCTAATTATGGGCCCACCAAGCCTGTACCCCAGGACAGCCATACCACTGCCACAACTGTGACTCTGATTAGGTGAAAATGTCCAACATTCAGTCACACACACAGACACACCACAAACGTTCAGGTGTTTAGTTTAGCCTAGTTGTTTGAGAAATACCATTTAGTGGAAGGTAAAATAAGAAACATTTTATTATTTATATTTATTATTATTTCTGCCAAACAAAATGTTAAACATGGCAATGTTGCTCTCATGGTCTTGATAAAGGCGTTCAATAATGTGTTGCATGTAATGATTTAAGCACTTTTTCATTCTGTTACAGTCCCGTGTAGCTCAGTTGGTAGAGCATGGTGTTTGCAACGCCAGGGTTGTGGGTTTGATTCCCACGGGGGGCCAGTATGAAAATGTATGCACTCACTAAAAAACTGTAAGTTGCTCTGGATAAGAGCGTCTGCTAAATGACTAAAATGTAATGTAAATGTTACAATTCACCCCAAGTACTGTTATAACTAACCCAGACAATGGGGTAAAATGTAACACTTCAGTCCTTGTATTTAAGACAACACCATGCATTTGCAGTGTGATTTACATATATAATAACCACACCAATTTGTAAAGGACGGATGTAGGTTGTTTGTATCAAGTTTTGACTACACTACCATAAATGATCTCTGAGAAACTGACGAAAAGGTGAAAAGTGTTACAACCATCCCCAGTCTCCCCTAGCGGTGAGAGGTTAGTTAGCATGCCTTGGTGGTATGATATTTGTGCATCTGTAACTTTCTCACTCATCATTATTCATTATTCATTCAGGATTATCCGTAATCATGGTAGCATCAACATTAATGTAGAATTGTTTAGAAACATATGCTATTCTTATTTACAATAAAAGTGACTCCCAAAATTACACAATACGTTATGTACCATTCATTTCTATTGGGCACAAAATAATCTGAAACACAACCAAAACAAACAGAACATGCATCCAAGAAATGTGTAGAGCCACAAGCATGATGCAGTCATTGTGTGCTATGATTATGGAACCAAATACAGTGCATTTGGAAAGTATTCAGACCCCTTGGCTTTTTCCACAGTTTGTTACGTAGTTTTTCCTCCTCATCAATCTACACACAATACCCAATAATGACAAAGCTAAAACAAGTTTTTTGAAATGTCTCCCCCCCCCCCCCCCCAAAAAAAAACATCTGAAATATCACATTTACATAAGTATTCAGACCCTTTATTCAGTACTTTGTTAAAGCACCCTGGGCAGCGATTAAAGCCTTGAGTCTTCTTGGGTATGTCGCTACAAGCTTGGCACACCTGTATTTGGGGAGTTTCTCCCATTCTTCTCTGCAGATCCTCTCAAGCTCTGTCAGGTTGGACGTGGAGCGTCGCTGCACAGCTATTTTCAGGTCTTTCCAGAGATGTTCGATCAGGTTCAAGTCCTGGCTCTGGCTGGGCCACTCAAGAACATTCAGAATTTTGTCCCGAAGCCACTCCTGCGTTGTCTTGGCTGTGTGCTTAGGGTCGTTGTCCTGTTGGAAGGTGAACCTTCGCCCCAGTCTGAGGTCCTGAGCGCTCTGCAGCAGGTTTTCATCAAGGATCTCTCTGTACTGTGCTCCGTTCATCTTTCCCTCGATCCTGACTAGTCTCCCAGTCCCTGCTGCTGAAAAACATCCCCACCACCATGCTTCACTGTAGGGATGGTGCCAGGTTTCCTCCAGACGTGACGCTTGGCATTCAGGCCAAAGAGTTCAATCTTGGTTTCATCAAGGTCTGAGAGTCTTTAGGTGCCTTTTGGCAAACTCCAAGCGGGATGTCATGTGAGGAGTGGCTTCCGTCTGGCCACTCTACCATAAAGGCCTGATTGGTGGAGTGCTGCAGAGATGGTTGTCCTTCTGGAAGGTTCTCCCATCTCCACAGAGGAACTCTGGAGCTCTGTCAGAGTGACAATCAGGTTCTTGGTCACCTCCCTGACCAAGGCCCTTCTCCCAAGATTGCTCAGTTTGGCCGGGCGGCCAGCTCTAGGAAGAGTCTTGGTGCTTACAAACTTCTTCCATTTAAGAATGACGGAGGCCACTGTGTTCTTGGGGACCTTCAATGCTGCAGACATTTTTTTGTACCCTTCCCCAGATCTGTGGCTCGACACAATCCTGTCTCGGAGCTCTACGGACAATTCCTTCAACCTCATGGCTTGGTTTTTGCTGACATGCACTGTCAACTGTGGGACCTTATATAGACAGGTGTGTGCCTTTCCAAATCATGTCCAATCAATTGAATTTACCACAGGTGGACTCCAATCAAGCTGTAGAAACATCTCAAGGATGATCAATGGAAACAGGATGCACCTAAGCTCAATTACGAGTCTCATAGCAAAGGGTCTGAATACTTATGTAAATAAGGTACTTTTTATTTTTAATACATTTGCAAAGATTTCTAAAGACCTGTTTTTACTGTCATCATAGGGTATTGTGTGTAGATTAAGAATAAGGCTGTAACGTAACAAAATGTGGAAAAAGGGAAGGGGTCTGAATACTTTCCGAATGCACAGTACTTCACTTTTTACTACTTTAATAAACATATAACTGAATTTGTCCCAATACTTTTGGTCCCCTCAAATGGGGGGACTATGTATAAAAAGTGCTGTAATTTCTAAACGTTTCACCTGATATGGTTGAAAATACCCTCAAATTAAAGCTGACTGCACTTTAACCTCATAGACATTGTATCATTTTAAATCCAAAGTGCTGGAGTACAGAGCCAAAACAAAAACATTTTAACCGTCCCAATACTTTTGTAGCTCACTGTATCTGTAAAGCATTTTGTAACATCTGCTGATCTAAAAAGGTCTTTGTAAAATAAATTAGATTCATTGATTGCCAGGTGACGCTTTCCTTCAGCACCTATGTGGTTCTCAACCTTTAAAGTAACGGTCTAGTGTTTCTAGATTTCTATGAAATATGACCTATACAGTGGGGGAAAAAAGTATTTAGTCAGCCACCAATTGAGCAAGTTCTCCCACTTAAAAAGACGATAGAGAGGCCTGTAATTTTCATCATAGGTACACGTCAACTATGACAGACAAAATGAGAAAAAAAATCCAGAAAATCACATTGTAGGATTTTTAATGAATTTATTTGCAAATGATGGTGGAAAATAAGTATTTGGTCAATAACAAAAGTTTCTCAATACTTTGTTATATACCCTTTGTTGGCAATGACACAGGTCAAACGTTTTCTGTAAGTCTTCACAAGGTTTTCACACACTGTTGCTGGTATTTTGGCCCATTCCTCCATGCAGATCTCCTCTAGAGCAGTGATGTTTTGGGGCTGTCGCTGGGCAACACAGACTTTCAACTCCCTCCAAAGATTTTCTATGGGGTTGAGATCTGGAGACTGGCTAGGCCACTCCAGGACCTTGAAATGCTTCTTACGAAGCCACTCCTTCGTTGCCCGGGCAGTGTGTTTGGGATCATTGTCATGCTGAAAGACCCAGCCACGTTTCATCTTCAATGCCCTTGCTGATGGAAGGAGGTTTTCACTCAAAATCTCACGATACATGGCCCCATTCATTCTTTCCTTTACACGGATCAGTCGTCCTGGTCCCTTTGCAGAAAAACAGCCCCAAAGCATGATGTTTCCACCCCCATGCTTCACAGTAGGTATGGTGTTCTTTGGATGCAACTCAGCATTCTTTGTCCTCCAAACACAACGAGTTGAGTTTTTACCAAAAAGTTATATTTTGGTTTCATCTGACCATATGACATTCTCCCAATCCTATTCTGGATCATCCAAATGCACTCTAGCAAACTTCAGACGAGCCTGGACATGTACTGGCTTAAGCAGGGGGACACGTCTGGCACTGCAGGATTTGAGTCCCTGGCGGCGTAGTGTGTTACGGATGGTAGGCTTTGTTACTTTGGTCCCAGCTCTCTGCAGGTCATTCACTAGGTCCCCCCGTGTGGTTCTGGGATTTTTGCTCACCGTTCTTGTGATCATTTTGACCCCACGGGGTGAGATCTTGCGTGGAGCCCCAGATCGAGGGAGATTATCAGTGGTCTTGTATGTCTTCCATTTCCTAATAATTGCTCCCACAGTTGATTTCTTCAAACCAAGCTGCTTACCTATTGCAGATTCAGTCTTCCCAGCCTGGTGCAGGTCTACAATTTTTTTTCTAGTGTCCTTTGACAGCTCTTTGGTCTTGGCCATAGTGGAGTTTGGAGTGTGACTGTTTGAGGTTGTGGACAGGTGTCTTTTATACTGATAACAAGTTCAAACAGGTGCCATTAATACAGGTAACGAGTGGAGGACAGAGGAGCCTCTTAAAGAAGAAGTTACAGGTCTGTGAGAGCCAGAAATCTTGCTTGTTTGTAGGTGACCAAATACTTATTTTCCACCATAATTTGCAAATAAATTCATTAAAAATCCTACAATGTGATTGTCTGGAGAAAAAAATTCTCAATTTGTCTGTCATAGTTGACGTTTACCTATGATGAAAATTACAGGCCTCTCTCATCTTTTTAAGTGGGAGAACTTGCACAATTGGTGGCTGATTAAATACTTTTTTCCCCCACTGTAAGTATTTACAATGTACAGCTTTTCTGTGTTGGAATGGTGTGGGCATAAAATATTCATGCAAGTAGACAACTGACTGGCCAGCTCAGACAATATGACACCATGTTCTATGAGGAAAAACGGTCTGTTTGAGATACAAGTGGTTTTTCTCCAATTTATGCTTTGGCCACTAATTCAAGTACAGGACGAGTCAACTAAATTATTTGGGTATGAGTTAACAAAATATGAACATTTAAAAGTGAGATTTCACTGGACAGTTACTTTAAAGGTCAGAAAATAGATTTTCCTGTTTTATATTTCCACTCGAGGTTGGAATAATACTGTGAAATTGTGAAAATCATAATCCCTTTTAGTGTAAGAGCTGTTTGAAAAGATCACCTGAAATTTCAGCCTGTTTTGGTGGGTAGGGCCGTGTTTGAGAGCATCAAAACCGTGATGTATCGTTGGTAAATTGAGACCTACTGATAATATTGAGTAGTTATTTAGGATGCAAGGTGATTTGTAGTCAGTCTCAACTCGCATTTAAAGTCAGCTGCAATGTCGAACACGCCCTTTGGGCTTGTTTGAGTGGTAAGGCGAAAGCACCCGACTGTAGACATTTACGTCATTTAGCAGACGCTCTTATCCAGAGCGACTTACAGGAGCAATTAGGGTTAAGTGCCTTGCTCAAGGGCACATCGACAGATTTTTCACCTAGTCGGCTCGGGGATTAGAACCAGTGACCTTTCGGTTACTGGCACAACGCTCTTAACCACTAAACTACCTGCCACCGTAGACCAAAGTCGAGGAGTGAAGTTGGGGGAGGTGCACTCTGCGACAGCCGAAAGTCAGACACTGATGTGGTTTTCCAAAAGCAAGGCTCAGTGCAACATGGCAGTGTTGCCATTGTTTACAAAAGTTTTTCTTTATAATGTCAAAATAAGTCTCCAACCCCCATACCACACAATCACAAACTGAAAATAAGTGTACATTGTACAATCAATTGGTTAGAGAACAAGCCTCATATCACATTAATTTGAACATTTCCACTGTATAAATGAATTGCAGCAAAGTTAGTTCCGGTTTCAATCACATCTTTGGTCACGTTCAGGTGTGTCAAACAAGAACACCCTAATGATTGGTTGACAATAGAGCCTCCCACAATGCAGGATGAAGTTGAAGAGCAATTGCAGAAACGTGCAGTCAAAACTTCATGACCTATGATCAAGATTTTTGTAAAGTTCATGTCAACATGTAGCCGCAAGCCGGACAATTTTTATCCCCATAATTCAACACTTTGAAAGGCGGTGACCAACGATGATCACCAACTTGACAAAATGATCCACTCAAACACGCCCATTGACTTTTGGCCTTCCATGGTGACATCAACATGCAGTAGAATAGTTAATAGACCAATAAGAGTCCAAATCCTCTTTGCCAATAACAGCTCATTTCCCCCTCCCCACTCAGACCACTCCCAGACAGTCCAAGCTAAATTCTTGCTTGAGAAATTGTTTCTTTTTTACTTTTTTAATTGAGATCACTAAGGTACTTTTGAAATGATTTGATATATAGATAAAAACGGCTGCATTGGACCTTAACATCTCTCAAAAACATCCTTGCTTCACAAAGCAAATTGTAGCCCTTAAATTCCCACAACAAAAAAGGAAATGTGTTATAGAAAGTAATTTATTACACAATGTAACCAAGGCTAGTTTACAAATACAGTTCCAGTCATGTATGTGTATACATATGAATATACCCACGTCTTATATTTACAGATTTGCATACAACATGTTTTCCTGTTTATTTGTTTCAACACTTACTTTCCGGTTTCACATCCAGAAACTAATGATTTGTACATAAGAGACTACGATTTAAAGGAGTTATCAGCCATGTTTGTGTTCCAAACAAAGAAACGGCAGCCAGCCCACAGAGTCCAGGCAGACAGAGAACTTGACTGGCAGTCCAGAGGCCAGCCCTTCTCCCGACCGCCCCAAAAACAGCATTTGGCAGGTGAAATGTAAATACTGATAAATGTTTACCATGACTTTAAAAAAATAAGATGAGTAAAAACCAAACAACAAAAATCTGAGATCATCTCCCAAAGCAAAGAGACAAGCTCCAACGGTCGGTCGGCAAGTGTGAGGGGAGCGGTGGGAGGGGTCGGGTGAGATGTAAACGGGTGCTTATCCAACCCCCTTCGTCCATCCACACACTTGCCAGAGCCCCTGGTACAGGGACTGAGTCCTGTCATGCAGTCTACAGAAGGAGACATTTATTGCTCTTCTTGCCCCTCCGGGCCTGTAGTGCCGCCCTGGTGGCCATCTCAAACACCTCCCGCACGCCATCCTTCGTCTTCGCCGAGCACTCCATGTAGCCGAACGCTCCGATCCTGTTGGCCATGTCACGGGCCTCCTCTGGCTTCACTGGCTCCTACAGAGAGTTAAGAAGCACTGTCAGGACATCCAAAAAACACTGACCATATCATGCGGAAAGAGTGACAGATAGTTGGTGTGGTTTAGGGTGAGTTTTCCGAAAGCTTTTAGCCAACGTGGCCATTTTTCTCTCATCCCAGTTTGTTTATAATCCCATTAGTTTGTAGAGAGTGGGAAAATATTTGCCTGTCCTTTCTACGTACCTGTTTCATCTTGGCCAGCTCCCGGCGTGTGTGTTCATCGTTGCGCAGGTCCTTCTTATTGCCTACGAGGATGATGGGAACGTTGGGACAGAAGTGTTTGACCTCTGGAGTCCACTTCTCTGGAATGTTCTCTGTACAGAACCAAAGGGTCAAGGGTCAGACAAGCACACACACAAACGCTCAGTACATTTGGCAAGATATGGGGTAGTGTGTAGTGTACCGGAGGGAGGAGGTGGAGAAGAGCTATTGCTGTCCTATGCGTATTGGATGTGTGAGTGAGTACTTCACTAGTCAGAATGGGCTGAACAACCCACCTATAAAAGGAAACCATGTGCGGATAATAGCAAGAGAGTGAGTGTGTAAGCTCACCCAAGCTGTCAGGGCTGTCAATGGAGAAACACATGAGGATTACGTCAGTGTCGGGGTAGGAGAGTGGGCGAAGCCTGTCGTAGTCCTCTTGGCCAGCTGTATCCCACAGAGCCAGCTCCACCTAGTACAGAGTAGACAACCACCACTGTTAACCCACATACAGATATGCTTGAAGTGGCAAGTGTATGTCAGCTGTGACTGGGTTTATCAGCAAACCCCTGGCAACAGAAATAAACCATAGACCATCTTGTAAACATATTGATTCAGTAAAATATACATTGTACAATAATTAAGTCTGCCTACCGCAGACTTTCATGAGCACACAGGACTTCGTTTAGAAAATCAGGATAATTGGATAGTAGTTTTAGGTGTAGGTCATTTTCAATGAGGAATGGATAGAGGACAATGTCAGAAAAACACTAACTCCCAACAAATCAGGAAAAATTGCATCTCTGATAAATGAGTCACTCTTTGAAAATGGATAACTGGACATTTTCGAGAAGGGCAAGTGGCTTAAATGAGAAAAGCAAATTAGAGCAAGACACTTCTACAAGCATGACACATGAAGTAAGCAGAATACATCAGCCAATCAAATCTAGATGTCCCAGATTTCTAGTCGAGCCACATTGAGGCCAGGACACCTGGGTTTATAACTCACACAGGCCGCTATCTAATGAAGTGTCATAGGGTCTTACATTACAATTTTAGATTACATATTCCTTACATCATTCAGAAGCATATGCTGCACCTAATACATTTATATACTTGGTTAACTGAACAAACATGTGCCATACCATTATACCCGTCTGCCCCTATAGGTACAGATAAACATAGCCCAATCCCAACCAGCCGATACCATGATAGCCAAGACCAGCACTATTGAACACACCAACAGTGACGCGACCTTGAAAACCAGCTAGCAATTTGGGCTACATATTTCACCTAACCTGATTTACACCTTCAACTGAGAAATAAAAGTGTGTGGTTGAGTCTGTATCCATTACCTGTTTGCTGTCCACCTCAATGTCAGCCACATAGTTCTCAAAGACAGTGGGAACGTAGACCTCAGGGAACTGGTCTTTACTGAAGACTATCAACAGACAGGTCTTCCCACAAGCACCATCTCCCACGATCACCAGCTTCTTACGAATCGCCGCCATGCCTGAGAAGAGAGAAGTAAAATGCATTTAGAAACACACAAGCAAGACAACAGCCTTATATTAAACAGGTTTTATAACTGCTGTGGCCTCAAATAGGATCAGTGTAGTGGATCGACTGGACACTTCAACACTATTGTGGAGATACGCAAAGCTAACAGCCACACTTGTATCCTCAAATGATTTCCCCCAGTGGGGCTTATTGGGGGAAAACACTTGCCTTCAACACCAGCAGAGGTTAAAGGGATAATTTACTTTTAACTAGCTGGTTAAAGTCTGTATGTGTCCTACCCATCCATGTCTTCGAAGACATCAACAACCAATGTTAACCAGGCTCTAGCAAAACCGGCATGATCCAGAAGAAACTGCAGGTGTGGTGTATATTCTACACCTGGCACAGGTAATCCCCACTAATAACCTTTGAGTAAATGCCTCATGTAAATATGTGTGCAAGGAAATTGACAGCAGAGGGAAAGATAATTATTCCATCCATTCAGTGATTGTATTGCTGCTCAGGTTAAACTAGTTGCTGAATGTTAGGATCACAAGTCAGGACCAACAATGAATGGTGCATTCAAGGTGGAAAACATACCCCATGTATTTTTAGACTGAGGGACATGTGTGACCGCGCCAACTCTGATGTACAGTCCCCTACTCTGTTATGTTTAGACTACTTCCAGAATAGGTCTTGACAACATTTAGCTAGTATTGCCATGTATAACCATGATACATTTGACTGGTTATTTAACTACCAGCACACTGATCCTGTGGACACCATGCGGTGGTAGAAGCGCATTATGTGTCAAAGCTGTATCCTAGTGATCATTGGTGTGATGTTCCCATTAGTCAAACGTCACATAAGATGGGTTCTCTGAGTCTTAAGCAGTCACATACAGGACATAATCAGACTGTCATGTACGGCAAGCAGCTTTTAGTTTCTTGGCTGACATTACATTAATTACTACTATAACACTGCTTAGGATAGGCAGGCATTAAAGTAGCAACCGTAGCTAAGTGCATTCAAATGTTTAGGCAAGATGGCGTCAAAGCATCAACAGATGGCTGTTGTCCGCAGTAAGGGCGGCCCCATTCCAAACAAACTCACTTCGCTAGCTCTCCACCAGCAAAACGGTATCTGTGCAATAGCAAAACAGGGTCTGGTCACTGAAGTGAAATAAAAATGGTCAAACTTAGAACGCAACTTGTCTAACTACTTAACGAACGTTACCTAAAATAAAGACACTGATACTTGTCATCTATGGCTGGGCCGAGCTAAACCACCCAATCAGATTTAAACAAAGTTTTTTTTATATAGTTAGCTATTAGCTAGAAAATTAATGTAGAACATTTGTTTATAGGATTGCACGTAAAAGTAAAAAACAGTAACGTTACTACTAAGAAGCTACAGTAGCTAGCTTACGTTAGCTACTTGACAAAACACAGTAACGTTAGTTAACGTAGCTAGCAAGCCAACTGGTCAGAATTATGGTGGCTAACCGATAACGCTAGTTGTTGGCTAACTTGCTAACAGCAACAAACGGACACGCCGGTTTGTTTCAAATACTGACTTGCTTCTGCGGACGTTAACTAGCTAACTAACTAAGCAAGTTAGCTGGTGGGGATACGTTAGGTAGCTAGTTACAGGGGCGTGATTCTGCGATTTCTTTTAGAGGATAAAAACTGTGATAAAACAATGGAGCTCCTTTTCCAACGGTTATTGCTGCTAGTTAGCCAGTTGCTTGAGTCAGTGCGGCCGCGGTATACTATTGAGGTTGTCCTCTTCGGCTCGTTTAGAAAAGCGCGACCGACGACGATAACGTACGGCCAGACAACTTTCTAACAATTTATCCTATCATTACACTCCACCAATGTTACCATATTTCGATAAAAGTTTTTCAAAAGTATTTGTACCTGTTGTTTAGATGGCTTGCAGTCGTTTTCCCAGGGCTGTGTCGCTTCGCCGATAACCCTCCTTTCGATACAATGTTGAATTACTTCGCGTGTGCGCGCTGGGGGGAGGGGTGGCGGGGACGAGCGTGAGCCACGCCTGCGCGTGCACGTTACATGAGTATGTCTCTCGGTTTGAGAGTCGGTTTCGATGAGCATCCAAACCGTTTTGATGTTGTTTTTACATAATAGTTGCATTAAAAAACTTTTTCCAAACAAAAAAAATGCAAGAAAGGACCCAAGGAGTGGACAGGTGCTCAGTTGGTAGAGCATGGCGCTTGCATACACATTTAAATGTTCGTCATTTAGCAGACGCTCTTATCCAGAGCGACTTACAAATTGGTGCATTCACCTTATGATAGCCAGTGGAACAACCACTTAACCATTTTAATTTTTTTTTTCACGCCAAGGCTCTTTGCACTCTGGGAGGAGGACACAACGGAGTTGTCAACCGTGATGGCGAGATCATGGAACGGGCAGTCCTTCCCCGGGAGGAAGAGCAGCTCCGTCTTGCCGAGGTTTAGCTTGCAACGCCAGGGTTGTGGGTTCGTTTCCCACGGGAGGCCAGTATGAAAAATGTATGCACTCACTAACTGTAAGTCGCTCTGGATAAGAGCGTCTGCTAAAATGACGTAAATGTAAATGGTAACGCAGGTGTCCTAAGGCAAGCTCAGGGAGGACAGAAACCTCCCGTGGAGCAGAAGGGCAAAAGCTCGCTTGATCTTGATTTTCAGTATGAATACAGACCGTGAAAGCGAGGCCTCACGATCCTTCGCTTTATGTTGGGGCCTAGTTAAAAAACTAAAATATCAAATATCAACTCAATATTCAAAATAATTTACTTAATAGCTGTCCCTCAATTCCATGTCACTGGTGTTACCACTGAGGGGTGTTACCCTTTATTTAAAAAAACACTTTGAAAAAATGCAACTGTTTGGCAACTTCTTCCTGGGTCAAAGGTTCATTGGAGCCAGGGCTGTTTTGAAAAGCACTCTGTTTGGCAAGTTCTTCCTGGGGCTTAGAGTGCAGAGAGAGAGAGAGAGTTTGATGTGCATGCAGGAAGGGAGAGAGAAGAGAGGTTGGGAGGCAGAGAGTTTACTGAGGACCCACCACTGACGCACGTCCAGAGACCCGCTGAAATTCAAAGTGTAGTTGGAAAGGGGTCAAATAAACAAAGTCTCTGCAGATCAGATTGCGACATGATGGGCGCAGACAGCCAGTAATGTTGACAAACGAAGGTGGATTGGCATTCGGCCCGAGTTAAGTAGGAGGAGAAATTGCGTCCCTAGACAAAGCAAGAACTAGATGTATGTCTGGAGAAGTGCAGTACTATCATAAGGAGAGTTATACTTGGAATACGGAGGACGAATGGAGGGAAGAAGAGAGGCAGAGGAGGTCTAAGAGAGAGAGGGAGGAAGAGGGTGAGCTTGAGTCAGTAAAAAAATGGCAGGAAAAAGGGAGATGGTTTGTTAAAGAAGAATGGTAGAAAGTGTAAGCAGAGTGAGTTGACAGGAGGAGAAATGGAAGTGAATGAGGGCGAGGTATCGGAGGTGGTAGGTGTGGTGAAGTTCTCAGAGCCCGAGGTTTGCACCGAGGGTCAGGATAAAGAGGAGTCTGTGACAACAGGAGTGACGTTTTTGGAAAAAGTGGACCCTTGCCTTTTGGCTGATCCATTTGTGGTTTCAGGGTGGGTGTAAACAGAGTTGGGTGCTGTGGAATCGGTGAGGGTAACCAGAAGTGGTCTAGTGATAATTGTTTGTGTTTCTGCTAGTCAGAGGGAGCAGGCGCTCCGTGTTAAACAAATGGGGGCAAGAAATGTGAATTGTTTTGCTCTCAAGAAAAGTGCGCCATTGAAAGGCGTGATTACTGGGGTAGCGGTAAATGTGAAAGCTGACCAACTGAAGGGGAAGATTCCCGGTGTTTGTGATGCTCGTCGTTTGGTTCGATACAGACAGGGGGGCATGAGTGGAGAAACAGAAGAGTCATAGTCTGTTCTTTTGAGTTTTGAGGTTGAGTCTTTGCCCGACAAAGTCATGTTAGGATATATAAGTTATCTGGTACAAGCTTTTGTGCCGAATACATTACGTTGTTACAGGTGTCAAGATTATGGGCATGTGGCAGCAGTGTGTAGGAGGGAGGTTCCACCTCTGGCCTGCTGTGTTCATCCACCTCTGGCCTGCTGGCCCCCCTACCTCTGCGGAAGCACAGTTCCCGCTCAGCCCAGTCAAAACTGTTCACTGCTCTGGCACCCCAATGGTGGAACAAGCTCCCTCACGACGCCAGGACAGCGGAGTCACTCACCACCTTCCGGAGACACTTGAAACCCCACCTCTTTAAGGAATACCTGGGATAGGATAAAGTAATCCTTCTACCCCCCCTTACCCCACCCCAAAGAAGAAAAAAAAAATACATATTGTAAAGTGGTTATCCCACTGGCTATAAGGTGAATGCACCAATGATGTTTCCACCCCCATGCTTCACAGTAGGTATGGTGTTCCTTGGATGCAACTCAGAATTCTTTGTCCTCCAAACACGACAAGTTGAGTTTTTACCAAAAAGTTATATTTTGGTTTCATCTGACCATATGACATTCTCCCAATCCTCTTCTGGATCATCCAAATGCACTCTAGCAAACTTCAGACGGGCCTGGACATGTACTGGCTTAAGCAGGGGGACACGTCTGGCACTGCAGGATTTGAGTCCCTGGCGGCGTAGTGTGTTTGTTACTTTGGTCCCAGCTCTCTGCAGGTCATTCACTAGGTCCCCCTGTGTGGTTCTGGGATTTTTGCTCACCGTTCTTGTGATCATTTTGACCCCACGGGGTGAGATCTTGCGTGGAGCCCCAGATCGAGGGAGATTATCAGTGGTCTTGTATGTCTTCCATTTCCTAATAATTGATCCCACAGTTGATTTCTTCAAACCAAGCTGCTTACCTATTGCAGATTCAGTCTTCCAAGCCTGGTGCAGGTCTACAATTTTGTTTCTGGTGTCCTTTGACAGCTCTTTGGTCTTGGCCATAGTGGAGTTTGGAGTGTGACTGTTTGAGGTTGTGGACAGGTGTCTTTTATACTGATAACAAGTTCAAACAGGTGCCATTAATACAGGTAACAAGTGGAGGACAGAGGAGCCTCTTAAAGAAGAAGTTACAGGTCTGTGAGAGCCAGAAATTTTGCTTGTTTGTAGGTGACCAAATACTTATTTTCCACCATAATTTGCAAATAAATTCATAAAAAATCCTACAATGTGATTTTCTGGATTTTTTTCCCTCAATTTGTCTGTCATAGTTGACGTTTACCTATGATGAAAATTACAGGCCTCTCTCATCTTTTTAAGTGGGAGAACTTGCACAATTGGTGGCTGACTAAATACTTTTTCTCCCCACTGTAATTGGAGCCAGGGCTGTCTTGAAAAGCAGATGTTGCATTTGCACTATCTCTTCACATGTTAGCAATTTCATGATTAATTTGGTAATTTCACTGGTGTTACAGTTTATAGTAAGGGGAAAGGACATTTTATTAAAATAATTGATCAAATCACATGTTCAAGTGATTTATTTTGAATTTAGGAAGTGTGGTTTGAGAGACTGTGGCCCCCATTTTAGCTATGCCATCTGCAGATGTCACTGGTGTTACTGTTCCTGCTGGTGTTAGAAGAGTTTTAATAGTGTTACAGGTCACTGGCGTTACACAATATAACTTTACACATACCTGTTTAAAGTAAATTACTAATCACTAAAAAAATATATTATAATTAACCTTTGTCTTTCATTATATATGCAAATTAAAGTCAAATTACATTCCAGAAAGCCTGAATTGTCATCTAAAATATAGGTAACACCAGTTTAAAAAAGGCTGCATAAGCATTTTTTAAAATGTAAAATATATAAAAATACAGTACCCTGTCATGTTGATTTGTTAAAAAAAGAAACATAGTCAGGTAACAGTTAAGTAGGCTGATAAAAAAAAAAAATCCTAGAACAACCAATTTGAACTAGCCTTACCACAAATATCAGAAGTCAAGCTAGATCAATAATTAATATTTCTAATAGGCATTAGTCACAGTTACCTAAATAAGGCAATGTGGAGTACCCCTGGGAAAAGTTTGTCAGTTCAAAGCCCTTCATGCCATACAATGAAACAGCAGTAGATTATCACAGACTGTGCTAACTGCTCCATCTAGCGGCACACTTGAGGGGCAAGCAAGCAGCACCCTAAATAAATATCAGCTGAAATGTACTCTACTAGTACTACCCAGTGTTGCAAAAAGACAATTTATTGTTACATTTCATATAATCGTTTTTTATTTAATATAGAGATAAACAAATATATCTGCAACTAAAGAGGAAACTGCAATGGCCACAGTAGAAAGAGAAACACCATTAGTGGAAATCCGGGGAAACTGTCCTGTGTACGGACAATCTGTGAAAACCAAGCCTTGAGTCACCACCAACAAATTAAACAGAACTGCATCAGTATTGGCATCATTCACCACACCTAAACATTTCCGGTCGATCCACACAAACAGGTACTGTCCACAAGCGTTAACAAACCTCATAAATACAGTACATGCATTAGATTAAGAGTGCAGTTCTTATCTTAACCAACATTATCTTAACCAACACGACAGATTAATAGGGGGAAAACAAGCATTTAGACAGGCATCCCAATTCTGATCTTTTTTCCACTAATTGGTCTTTTGACCAATCACATCAGCGCTTTTTCAGAGCTGATCTGATTGGTCGAAAGACCAATTAGTGAAAAAAAGTTTAGAATTGGGATGCCTGTCTAAGGCTGCGTTTTGACCAATCAGATCTGAAAAATATCTGATGTGATTGGTTAAAAGACCAATTAGTGGGAAAAAATATCTGAATTGGGCTGCCTGTGGGAACATAGCCAAAGAAACAAAGAAGAGATTGACAAAATGTTCCTTGGGGAGAAGAGAGCCTGTCAAGACTGTATTGCTGTCATTGTCAAAAGCTCCTGAATTTTCAGGCCAAACCAGTGAGAAATGACAGGAAACCACAGTGTAAACCATCTAGTGCTCTCCCTCTCCCTGTTACACACTCATTCACCTAAATCCTAACACACACAATAAAACTTGCTGGCCAGAAAAACAATATTCTGACAGAACTCAAATTAACAGAATGAACAAAGAGGAAGACACACCCACATCACCTTTATTCTATTATGGCTATGGTTCCCCTCTAGTAATCCAACTCTGACTCAGAGTAGTTGAGATTATCTGAAAATCACCTCAAGAATTCAGAGCAAAAGTAAACCCCTCAAAACAGGTACAGGAAACGCATCATCATCCACAGAGCAACTTGTCAAATTATCAGGTTTCCCACAAATGTAGGAAACATTTGAAAACAGATCTAACAGTGGTAAAACAGCTATGGGGTAAACCTAGACCCATTTCAGTTTTTCAGTGATGAAGAGAAAGATGTAGAGGACCTTGAAAATTAAACACCCATCAGGACAAAAGGATGACCTAGAAAACCACTGAGAATCTGAGTCTGTCTGCTGAAAGCTTACTCTGGGACAATAGTAACACACAGCAACAGATGGGGAGTTTGCCAAGAGTCTCTGCTCCAGTCTAAGTGTCTCAGTCACAAAATCTGGGAGCCAGATGAGCAGCAGGTGTGGAGTAGATGTCTTTAGGGGCAAAAGAGCTTTACGAAACACTGTGTACACCCATTCAATACTTTATTCAGGAGAGACGCGAAGTGGTAGGGAGAGTCCAATGTGTTTGTACATTGCATTAACGTTTCAATGGACATATGCGGGCGGGGCCGGGGGAGCGATGGGTCCGTGATGGTATCTGTGTACAACTTCGGGGAGTCCGAGACCGTAAAACTGATAGGCATGACAATGTTGATAGTGTCAAACTGCTACTGCTAATGTATGTGTGTAGTCACTGTAGTGTATGCTAGTCAAAACTAAGTATGACTGAGTGTATATCAGTGTATCTGTTATGAGCGGGAGGGGGCGTCTTCAAAGCTGATGATGCTGGACTCCTGTCCTGTGGTGTTCTGGGAGCCGCTAGACCCCCCTGCTGGCGACGTTCTCTCCTGTCCCGAGAGCAGCGGGGTGTCGGTCCGAACTTCATCCTCATTGTCTTCCTCTTCGTCGTCCATGCTTGGCCAGGTCGACTGGTCCTCCACCTTCTTCAGTCGCTCGTTTAGGGCCTTCAGCGCCAACTGCCTGTAAGACAATCAGAAAGAGTGAGTTATAAAATAAACAGTGTCTGCCCATTCCCAAGCAAGGGCAAGGCTGAGCAAATGTTTGCATTACATCATTGTATAGTAAGTGTTTTGGAGTCCCTTTCATACAGCCACTGATCCTCTCCAGGTGACGATACAGTATGTAGGCCTAACTGCCGTCTATGTAAACGAGGACATACGAGTGTATGCATGACAGCTTGCAAGTGTGTCAACCACAAAATGAAGTATGAGGTAAACAAATCTTGGTAAATGGATGCCTGTGTGTTTGTGTGTTTATTTGGGCCTCTCGAGCACTCACCTCCTCCTCTCTGCGTCCTGGGGGTCCGTCCCTGGCAGACTGATGGTGATGGAAGAAGGTGCACCTACGTCGTAGCGCTTCACCATTTTCCTGCACACCTTGATCTTCACCAGGGCTGCGTGCACCAGGCCAGCCAGCAGCCCCACCACCGGCTGTACCACTTCAGGGAAGAAGGAGGCAAAGGCAAAGTGGTCTGACATGTCCCCGCGGCCCCGGCTGTGCCTCTGGTAGAAGCGCAGGTAGACCCAGCCTGCCAGGGCACCAAAGCTGTAGGCCGCCAGTGAGGCGGCACTCTCCAGCAGGCCTGAGAGGCGGAGTAGGGACAGGCAGAGGAGGACCAGTGCCGGGGCAGCTTTGAGCCTCACCTGCGGAACCCGCAGCACCGTCGTATCCCCCATGGTCTGCTTAAGGGCCACCAACACCCCCCCGAGGAAGGCTGGTGCCCCATGGACACGCACCGCAAATAGGTAGTCCAGGTCGAAGGTGACGACATACGTGAGCAAGTAGGAGAGGCCAGCCAGGAGGCCTGCAGAGATGTTGACCACAGTAAAAAAGATGAGCAGCTCCAAGGCGCCCCATAGAGGCTCCAACAGCCGGCCACAGGCCATAACAGTCCCTACGTTGGCTGCCACTCCCCACACATGCTGCTCCACCACGGCATGGGTCACCAGGGTCCAGATCCAGAAGTTAGGGGGGAAGAGGTAGCCAGGCGTCACGCCCAGGGCATATGGAGTGTCAACTGCCCATGAGAGCAGGTACAGAAGGAGCACTATGGCACTTATGGACTTCACCACAACGCTCGTATTGGCTAATGCGCCCAAGAAGTGCTGTCGTGCAACTGGCAGATAGCGATTCATTGTGCCGTTTGTCAGTCTTCCGCAAGAGCCGATGAGTAAATTTGTATGACCTGCAGCTGCTCACGTGCTGGCCTTTTTTTTTTAAATCAGCAGTGCCAAGAAGAACACACGAAATCAGCAGATCCAGACAACATCCACGCTCTACAGTGAGGATTCATCCGGGAAATAATCTGATTAATCAATGCTAATTAATGGTTTAAATTAACCTTTTATGGTCTCACTGTTCAAAACACTTGCTGGAGCAACTTTCCTATGACCTTTGCTGAAGTTATCTTGTTAGTGATTAGATAAGAGTAGTTGGGTTAACGTACCTAACGAACGTTAGATAAGTTGCTAGCTGACACATTTAGCAACATGCCAATTACTCTCAATTGACAATGAACGGTGTCATACTCGAAGTTTACATACAATTTAACTTCCCAAATATTAAATAGCTACTTGTCTTTCGAAATCATACCAAAAATACCCAGAACGTCAACCAGCTAACGCTAGCTAGCTAATAAACGTCATCAGCTTGCTGGCTAGAAAGCACTGTGGAGTAAGTAGTTAGCCTAGCTAGCTAGTTAATGCTAACTAGTTAGGGAAGAAGTCCGATTGCTACGACGTTTTAAATCCACCATTGGAATTCATGAGATGATCAGTCTCCATTTGATAAATGGGTTTGAGTTGTATAACTAGAGAAACTATAAAAAAAATCAGTACCAGCGCCTCTTTTTTTCTCGCCTCGGCACACAGACTAAATTAGTCCACCAGCTAGCTAACGTTAGAGGATACCCTGCGTTAGCTAGCAACAGGCCGTCAAAACAATGTTGTCGAGGCAAACAACAATTGGAGATTCACGCTTAATTAATTAAGTCTTCACGGTTTCAGAAATGTAAGAAAGTCTCTTGGGTTACTTAAACGTTATTCCGATATAAAGCAACAGATGTATTCGCGAATATTTGTTCTCTTGTGAGGCACTCCCAGCATTTCATACTGACCAACAACGCGTGCGCTGCCAGTGCCACCGTCACCAACACACACGAAGCGTCAAGTCACGCCAGCTTGGTGCACTGGATGATTATGGGAAACATAGTTTTTTTGTTGTTGCTAGATCCCCGAGCTCCATGTGGTAGGGCAGCCTATGGGTCATGGATAACTTTTTTTTATGTTTTCAAAATCTCCTCAAGCATCGATTCAAGAGACAAAACAATTATTTTCAACATTAATTTTATTCAGTAATTAATTGCCATAAAAAAGATAACAAATAATTCACATTTATCAGGCGTGAAAAAAAGAAAAAAAAACCTGACATCAGAATGCTACAAGAATCAAACTTCACAGACATAGAGCACAGCAAAATCTGATCTGAAATCAAACTAAAATAACGTTAATAGCTCACTGGCAGAAAATGCAAAGTGGGTAATGGTTGGCTACCGCAGAAGCCCAAGTGAGTGACCTTTGACTGGCTAAGAACAATGGTGCATATGCAAGTAAGCATTTCGTTGGACGATGTATACTATGTGTATCCTGTACATACGACTAATAAAACTTGAAACAAACTTCAAACTGTCCTCTGTGAAGATATCCATACAAATGTAACACACCCTCAAACAACACAATCATGTGCAAAGTAAACACTATTAAAATGACCATGTCCACTTAGTGATGAAAACATGAGACTAAAATTCTATTGAGATCCAGATGAGACATGCAAGGATCTGGGATGCCTCAGTGGAATTATGCTTATGGAGAACAAGCGTGCTAGCCACACGCTGGATACAATTGTACTGCTCTGATGTTTGTGTTTCAAATGTCAATGTCATCATTTTAGAATATTGATAAAATTCTCTCTGAATAACAGTTCTGCTTCTACAGAATCAAAGACAAACCCCTGATACAGTGAGGTTAAACCATGAGCATGCAAATGGTGGTGAGGGGGACAATTTGTCTGAACCAAATACATGTGAATGCTTGACTTATGTAAAGGCCAAGGGTAGGCAACTCAAACACTGAAAGCCTTCAATCAAAAATGCAAACATGAATATCCAAGCTACTATGACATGTAAGAGGACACAAACTGGCCCAGATAACCAGGGTAGTGTAACGTAGATAGTCCTGCATCTCTGCCTGCATCTAACATTCCCAAGGCGTTAAAACATTACAATATAGATCAGAGGGCAACACAGAGCTACAACACCAAAGAGCGGTAAACAAGTCAAGGGACATCCAGTCCGCTATGGCCAAGTTTCATGGAATAAGCAGCCATCATGGAATTCCTTTTACATGTTAAGATACTGTATGTTGAGTCCATTTAAAATTCGTATTTATTTTTCAAATAAGTATCATAATGAGTAGATAAAAGCACTTGTTTCCAAATACAATTGAACAGACTCTGCTTGCATAGCTAATGATGAAATCTAAGGCTTGTAAGTAATTAAAGCAACTGTCCAGTGAAAATCTCACTTTTAAAAGTTCATATTCTGTTAACTCATACACATGTCCAAAACATACATTGGAGGAAAAAAACAACACTTAAAACCCCACCTCAAACTTGTATCTCAAACAAACAGTTTAAAATCTGGAAACACTGGACAGTTACTTTAAGATACAATTGGTAAAGTCTATGTAAATCATTTCAGTTTCATAGTCAAAACATGTAATCATCAACTTGAAGGCTTGCAGACAGCTCATTTCACCAAAGCTAATGTAAACACTAAAAGCATGCAATAGACAACTATGTATTCATTCTAAATACAGAACAGTAAACCAGTCTCTGTGTAATGATATCAGTTCTGTTTGAACCTGTTTGTTGCTATGGATTGTCGTCTAGGACAGGAGATTGAGTTGCTGACAGCTAACTCAATTTTGCCCTCTTCATCTGATTTTAGCGAATGTCATCTGATGGACATGTCTCTAGACCATATGTTCAGTTTCAGACACAGTGTCTATTCCCCCCCAACCAAGTTGAAAAGGACATCAGTTTAGTGAAATAGTTACTTATGTTCAACTAGTGCTTGAGAATCTGTGTGATAAATTAGAGTTACTGTTTGTATTAAAGTAAATGAAATTGAAATGCCATTCAAAACAGGATTTGTTTATTTTATTTAGAAACTTCAAAAAATATATCTAAAAGCCATCCATTGTTACATGTCCATTCACTAACTACATACAGGCTTTTCTAGCCATTCTCCTCAAGACATCAGCTTGAGTTTACTAAATGGAATTAAGACAGTCAGTTGGTTGCCGACTGAATTGACTTATAAATAAATACTTAAATTCAAGTAGAAATCTATGGGAAAAAAGCAGTTGGTACAACAACCGAAGACTAATGACTACTGAGGGAACTACCTTTAATTTGCCATTAGGATAGATAGATTCACATGAACATCTAGATGATATGAACATAAACAAAAACAAAAGCACTGGATGACATTTTCTCTCAGCTAATGAGTGGTTTCACCACCTTGACTGGTTGGTCCTGAAATTCACACATGTCTATTAATATCAAATTTCTCAAGTCATGTAACACAAGAATCGCCGTGTTCTAGTAAACAAACATAAAAATCCCCCTTACAAAAACAGAACAAAAAAGTACAAAAATAAAAAATACAAATGAATAAATATGTACTGTTATAAATAAAAGTGGTAAATTCAAACATTGAAAAAATAAAATAACAGGTCAACTAACAACTTAAGTATGGTATGAAAAGATGAACAAGTCTGATGATGTAAGGGTCTCATAATAAAATGCAAGAACTGGAGTTTAAAGCTCTTACTGAAGAGACTCAAGGCTGGGGACTTGGTGGAGGAGGTGGGCTGGGCTTCCCTCTTCCCAAAGTGTTGGGTAGTTGCCGCGTTCACATGCTAGTCGGAACTAAGAAAGTCAGACATTTCCAACTTGCTAATTGGTTGTAGTTATACACCGTTCAACCAGTTAGCAAGTTGGACATTTCTGAGCTTCCTAGTTCCGACTAGCACGTGAACGCGGCATGAGACAGTAGGCAGCCTACGTATGTAATGAGGGGGGCAGTAACACAGTCAGCAGTAACAGAAATTAAAAGTTATGTTGTTTATTAAACAGAACCAGGTCACATACCTGACTCCCCCCTCAGTAAATCAATGTACCGGTACTTTGAATACTATAAACTTTGTTATTCAGTGAAGTCTTAAGCCAGTATCATCTTTACAATGAGCTCACTAAGTCTATAATGACAAACTGTGACCAAATTAGGGAAAGACACCCTCTTCTCTAGGCCAATAGCAGTTGACGGTGATGTTTGGTCGCATTAGAGAATGATCCTCTCTGGAGAGTACTTTAAGTTGTACTTTTTTTGGCACAGCTATTATTGACTTCCCTCAAATTATTTTGGTTTGACAATGACCTTTTGTTTGTTTTTCCGTTGAAATCACATATGCCAGAGATGAGAAAAGGGAACAGAAAACAAGTGTTCATGCTATCCACAAGGCAGAGTGAGTCATTATGACAGAAGTTCTCTACTCTAGAACCCATGGGTACACAACACAGAAAGGGAAGTAGACAGGTGACCCACCTGACCACTAGAGGGGTCATGGGTTATATTTGCATCACTTAGCAAAGCTACAGTAAGACTATGGGTGAGATCCAGGTCCTAGGATTGCCCGTCTCGCTGTTTCTCTACACCCACTAGGTAACATTCAGAGAGACAGAGGCAAGGCATTTTCAATTCAGCTCCCTTTGGACAGTTGGAGCTTAGCAAGAACATCATTTTCACATCGTCACCTATAGACAGGCAATCAATTTGAAAAATGTAGAAGATATCAAAAATGGAAATCAGATCTTCCCAAGTGTGATGCCTGTCCCCAAGGTCTGCGTTAAAGGCGTAAATAAGCGTACATTCTTTGAGTTTAAGGTTTTTGACTTTTCGTTTTTCACCCAACAAAGAGCCTAACTGTTTCTTTGAATTCAGTCTCAAGTAGTCCATTTTCTGATTATGATAACATTTCTCAAAAAACGAAACACAGCACTCCTGGCTGGCAGTAAATTCAAGGGCAAATCAAATCGATTTTGAAAACAGTTGTGACATGTTTAGAGCACGACTACTATGTAAAATAATATTCAGTAGCAAATAATGACAATCAAGAACAATATTATGTAACTGATATGTTGCGCCATACAATAATTACTACCAACTATGTATATGAAATTGACTTATTAACTCTAGTCTATTGTCAGTTAGTTATTAACCTAGTCTGTCATCAACTGTTGGAAAAATGATTTTTTTTAAATAGAAGACAAAACAGCACATCCCAGTGGCGAATCAGGGTCTTTGCAGTTCCAAACCCAGCAGTTGCTCGCTTCAGTGATTTGTAAAAGCCAGTATAGGACAACATTTTGGAAGCCCCAAGTTCGTTTTCTTTATCATATACACTCAGTTTTTTCTTTTTTTCCCCTTTTTAAATAAGATATTCAGCATAAGGATTTGTTGCTTTGTCCAGTCTGTTATATCCCAATACAGATTCTCCTTTTCTGAAAGGCGTGCATGTTGCACTTGGGATGGGGAATAGGGCTAGTGGAGGTGGATGGGGATTGGTTGTCCTTTCCCTTTCTCTCCAGCTCTCCTAGCCCCAGAAAACCCACTAACTGTCCCCTACAACCCACATGCCTCTTCCCTACGGTTGGAGGCTCTCATTGTCCCATCACCTCAATAACATCATCATCATCATCATCATCGTCGTTGTTGCTGTCTGAGCTGCTACCACCGGCGTTCTCTGCCGAGCCGTGGGCATCAGAGCGACCCAGCCCCGCCCCCATCAGGCCGGAGGAGGAGGGGAAGTGGGAGAAGAAGCTGGAGCCAGTGGGGCCTGGGGTGGCCGCCGGTAGCCCCCCGGGGAGCAGCAAGCTAGGGTACATGCCCAGGGACTGGCCGTAGGACATGGGGAAGCCTGGGGGCAGCATGCCAGCCATACCAGCACCCAGCATGAAGGGAGCTAGGGAGGCCGAGTCAGAGGCAGCTGAGGAGGAGGAGGTGGTGGTGGAGGAGGAAGACCTGGAGGAGGAGCTAGAAAGGGTGCCGCCCCCCAAGCCGAAGGGGTCGGGAGTCATGGGGAACATGAGACTGTGGTCACTCCGCTGGCTGTGGGGCTGGAAGTAGGGAGAGCCGGCCCCCAAGAATATGGGGTGCCCCACGGAGCCCAGCATGGCTTGGTTGAGGCCCATGGGTGGGAGGTCATAACCCGTCGTGAAGGGAAAAGCCTGGGCCGAGGTGCGCTTGCTGGGGGCCGGCTGCTTTTTATTGGCCCGTTCGACGGTGGACAGGGTGGAGGCCTTGCGCTTGGTGCCCCTCAGGTCCAGGGCAGCAATGGCATCTGTGCTGCGCTGGGCCGTGGCGGAGGCATCGCTCCAGGGCTTGGCATGGCTGGTCATCCTGCTGCCATTGGTGCTCTCCGCCGGCGCCTTCTCCTGTGGAGCCGCTGCACCTGCAGACAAAGCCTTGGAGCCCTGCTGATGCTGGGCCTTGGTTCTGGTTGCAGCCGCGTACCTCTGGAGCTCACTCAGGATCTCAGGGCTGTCGGGGGAGAGCGGGCGAGTCACACAGCCGTTGGTGGAGGCCTCGTCCGATGCCTTCTGGGTGTCTGAGGTAGGGAAGGTAAGACAGACGGGTCAGATACTTCTCTACGCTAACAGAAACCATCAGCACTGGATAAAAACAGATCTATATGGACCAAATGAGTAGAATCTATACTGACTAAAGGTTGAGTTGCTACCTTTGGGTGCAGCGGCTGAGTTCTCCTCCCCTGCCTTGGGCTTGCTTGCAGCGCGGATGGCAAATATCCTCCCATCACAAGTCCTGATGTAGGTCCCTTTGGTTCCTCTGATGATGTGGATGCTCTCTCCTGCACTGATCCTGGCCTTGACATCAGTTGAACTGTTGGTTTCAGGTATCACGATATCTGTGGTGGTGACGATCTTCTGGACGAAGACGCCCGCCTTCTGCAGGTAGTTGACGGGAAAGCCCGAGCTGGAGTCTGAGTCTGCTATGGGGGCAGAGCTGTGAGATGCCTGGCGAGGCATCATGGGAATTGGAGTCGACTGAACGGGGCGGACGCTGGCCACCGGCTTCTCATCTTGCCGAGGGGGTGGGCGCCTGAAGGGGGGCAAGGGAGAGGAAAGATGAGAGGGTTAAATATTTTATCAACAGTTTAAACTTTGGAATTCAAAACTTGGTGTCACATTAGGCATCTCTCTGTATGTCTCCCTAGGACCATGCCTCGAGACACCCTGACATGACGATTCCTGGCAGTCCCCAGCCCACCTGGTCGTGCTGTTCTGCCTTCAGCTGTGGAACCGAATGATTCAACCGGGAGTGCTACCTTGTCCCGAACCTGTTGTTCTAGGTTTCTTCCTTTTAGGGAGTTTTTCCTAGCCACTTTGCTTCTGCATTGCTTGCTAGTCTGGGTATCTGATGTAAAAGGGGCTTTACAAAACACATTTGATTGATTGACTGTTTGCAATTGTAGTATTGTTACTGAGAAAATTTACTGATCTGGTGAAAACAGGAACTAAAATCGTGTCTGTCTTTGGGGACCATCTCACCAGTTGCGCTGGCTGAAGGCAGGGATGTTTGTAAGGCTCTGGTCGCTGGCGGGGTAATAGTGGGCGTAAGAGGGGCGTGTGTAGGGCACCGACGCACGCTTCTCATCCTCGTAGCTCTTCTTGGCGGCCTTCTTCTCGGCTTTGGTGAGTTTCATCTCCCGTCGGTCCACCAGGAGAGACTCGTGGTGAAAGGGTTGCTGGAGAGACAGACATAGAGAGCAATTTCACTCAAACTACTCTCCAAGTATAATATGCCGTCATGTAGGTTATAATTCTGGATAGAACTGTTAATAAAGTGGCATGTTGATGAGAGTGAGAGTTCAATGTGGAAATGATGGGTTGAAACAGAGTCTGTCCATGATTCAGTGAGCTAGGTGTATGTATCATGTGGATGAGTATCAACTTTCATACAGCCAAGGAGTAGACAGTATAGATGTACATATCTATATACACACATCATACTGTACATCTAGTATAGGTCTAACCTTGGTAACCAGGTGTGGGTAGAGTGTATAATACAGTATGGTGTGCATATAGACATGTACTCTACCAGTCAAACGTTTGGACACACCTACTCATTCAAGAGTTTTTCTTTATTTTCACTATTTTTTACATTGTAGAATAATAGTGAAGACATCAAAACTATGAAATAATACATACGGAATGATGTAGTAACCAAAAAAGTGTTAAACAAATCAAAATATATTTTATATTTGAGATTCTTCAAATAGCCACCCTTTGCCTTGATGACAGCTTTGCACACTCTTGGCATTCTCTCAACCAGCTTCATGAGGTAGTCACCTGGAATGCATTTCAATTAACAGGTGTGCCTTCTTAAAAGTTAATTTGTGGAATTTCTTTCCTTCTTAATGCGTTTGAGCCAAACAGTTGTGTTGTGACAAGGTAGGGGGGGTATAGAGAAGATAACCCTATTTGGTAAAAGACCAAGTCCATATTATGGCAAGGACAGCTCAAATAAGCAAAGAGAAACAACAGTCCATCATTACTTTATGACATGAAGGTCAGTCAATACAGAACATTTCAAGAACTTTGTTTCTTCAAGTGCAGTCACAAAAACCATCAAGTGCTATGATGAAACTGGCTCTCATGAGGACCGCCACAGGAAAGGAAGACCCAGAGTTACCTCTGCTGCAGAGGATAAGTTCATTAGAGTTACCAGCCTAAGAAATTGCAGCCCAAATAAATGCTTCACAGAGTTGAAGTAACAGACACATCTCAAATCAACTGGTCAGAGGAGACTGTGTGAATCAGGCCTCCATGGTCGAATTGCTGCAAAGAAACCACTACTAAAGGACACCAATAAGAAGAAGAGACTTACTTGGGCCAAGAAACACGAGCAATGGACATTAGTCCTTTGATCTGGATTCCAAATTTGAGATTTTACATTCCGCTGTGTCTTTGTGAGACACGGTGTGGGTGAACGGATGATCTCCGCATGTGTATTTCCCACCGTAAAGCATGGAGGAGGAGGTGTTATGGTGTGGGGGTGCTTTGCTGGTGACACTGTCTATGATTTATTTAGAAGTCAACTTAACCAGGATGGCTACCACAGCATTCTGCAGCGATACGCCATCCTATCTGGTTTGGGCTTAGTGGGACTATCATTTGTTTTTCAACAGTACAATGACCCAACACACCTCCAGGCTGTGTAAGGCTATTTTACCAAGAAGGAGGGTGATGGAGTGCTGCATCAGATGACCTGGCCTCCACAATCCCCTGACCTCAACCCAATTGAGATGGTTTGGGATGAGTTGGATCACAGAGGGAAGGAAAAGCAGCCAACAAGTGCTCAGTATATGTGGGAACTCCTTCAAGACTGTTGGAAAAGCATTCCAGGTGAAGCTGGTTGAGAGAATGCCAAGAGTGTGCAAAGCTGTCATCAAGGCAAAGGGTGGCTATTTGAAGAATCTCAAATATAAAATATATTTTCATTTGTTTAACACTTTTTTGGTTACTACATGATTCCATATGTGTTATTTCATAGTTTGTAGAAAATACAATGTAGAAAATAGTAAAAATAAAGAAAAACCCTGGAATGAGTAGGTGTCCAAACTTTTGACTGGTACTGTATATACCTTGGTGACGAGGTGAGGGTAGAGCTGACAGGCCTGTGATGTAGTGTGTGTATATAGGTGTGTGGTTACCTTGGTGACGAGGTGAGGGTAGAGCTGACAGGCCTGTGATGTAGTGTGTGTTTATAGATGTGTATATAGGTGTGTGGTTACCTTGGTGACGAGGTGAGGGTAGAGCTGACAGGCCTGTGATGTAGTGTGTGTTTATAGATGTGTATATAGGTGTGTGGTTACCTTGGTGACGAGGTGAGGGTAGAGCTGGCAGGCCTGTCTGATGCCCGTCTCCATCTCCTGGTGGGGCTGTAGTTGCACCTGTGACACGTCAGGCTCCTCCTCCACAAAGTGCAGCAGAGACTCCACCTCCCTCCGCGTGAACGACAGCACCGGGTTCAGGTCATCCACCACTCGGTCTTCAGAAAAGAGAGAGGGATGGTGTGAAGAGAGGGGGTTACACTGTGTGTCTAGGGCCATCAACAGCTACATGAAAAGGTCTCTGCGTGTGACATGAAACGTGGCATACAGCATACCCTGGCCATGTCTATTTGATTTTTCAACTCAATTCTAAGAGTGTGGGCCTTCCCTTTTTGTGTATACAGCATAGCTGAAATTGGAGCGGACCAATATGTGTGACATTTACATTTTTACATTTTAGTCATTTAGCAGACGCTTTTATCCAGAGCGACTTACAAATACATATACCTGCTTTTTTCGTACTGGTCCCCCGTGTGAATCAAACCCACAACCTTGACGTTGCAAGCGCCATGCTCTAGCAACTGAGCCAAACAACGGCAAACTATGTCAAAGCACTTTGGCCGTGGTGCACATGAAGTAGGAGTAGGAATGCACTTAGTCTGACTTCACAGGGTCTGACCGTTCAGAGGACTGCTGCACTTCACAGCACACACACTGTTTTGCATTCTAGTGAAGTGGACTGGGCCGGATGAAGTGCACTTAACAGGGTAGGCTTGTGGTAAGAGTAGATTCAAAATACTAATAGCAGATGTACATGTAATAGTAGGCCTAGTAGACATGGCTGGAGGAAGCAGAGGTGTCTTGGTAGGCCGGAGTGTAGTCTGTATGTAGTCAGTATCCATTCTATTTTATTTCATCCTATTCTGTGTTTGTTTGGTTAGCTGGTTACTCACCGGACATGCCCTGCTTGGAGATCTGTCGGTCGTAGATCTTCTTCTCCAGGGTGAAGTCACAGACCAGGCGGTAGATGTGGCAGGGTTTCTTCTGGCCGTAGCGGTACACTCGACATACGGCCTGGGCGTCGTGACAAGGGTTCCAGGAGGCATCGAACACCACCACGCGGTTAGCCCCTATCAGGTTCACCCCCAGACAGCCAGCCCTGAGGATGGGGAGAAGCACACGTCACTGACCTGATATGTGTGTGTGTGTGTGTGTGGTGTGTGTATGTATGTATGTATGTATGTACAGTTAAGTCTGAATTTTACATACACTTAGGTTGGAGTCATTAAAACTCGTTTTTCAACCACTCCACACATTTCTTGTTAACAAACTATAGTTTTGGTAAGTCGGTTAGGACATCTACTTTGTGCATGACACAAGTAATTTTTCCAACAATTGTTTACAGACAGATTATTTCACTTATAATTCACTGTATCACAATTCCAGTGGGTCAGAAGTTTACATACACTAAGTTGACTGTGCCTTTAAACAGCTTGTACAATTCCAGAAAATGATGTCTTGGCTTTAGAAGTTTCTGATAGGCTAATTGACATCATTTGAGTCAATTGGAGGGGTACCTGTGGATGTATTTCAAGGCCTACCTTCAAACTCAGTGCCTCTTTGCATGACATCATGGGAAAATCAAAAGAAATCAGCCAAGACCTCAGCAAACAAATTGTAGCCCTCCACAAGTCTGGTTCATCCTTGGGAGCAATTTCCAAACGCCTGAAGGTACCACGTTCATCTGTACAAACAATAGTACGCAACACCATGGGACCACACAGCCGTCATACCGCTCAGGAAGGAGACGCGTTCTGTCTCCTAGAGATGAACGTACTTTGGTGCGAAAAGTGTAAATCAATCTCAGAACAACAGCAAAAGACCCTGTGAAGATGCTGGAGGAAACAGGTACAAAAGTATCTATATCCACTGTAAAACGAGGCCTATATCGACATAACCTGAAAGGCCACTCAGCAAGGAAGAAGCCACTGCTCCAAAACCGCCATAAATAAGCCAGACTACGGTTTGCAACTGCACATGGAGAAAAAAAAGATCTTACTTTTTGGAGAAATGTCCTCTGGTCTGATGAAACAAAAATAGAACTGTTTGGCCATAATGACCATCTTTATGTTTGGAGGAAAAAGGTGGTTGCTTGCAAGCCGAAGAACACCATCCCAACCGTGAAGCACGGGGGTGGCAGCATCATGCTGTGGGGGTGCTTTGCTGCAGGAGGGACTGGTGCACTTCACAAAATAGATGGCATCATGAGGAAGGAAAATTATGTGGATATATTGAAGCAACATCTCAAGACATCAGTCAGGAAGTTAAAGCTTGGTCACAAATGGGTCTTCCAAATGGACAATGACCCCAAGCATACTTCCAAAGTTGTGGCAAAATGGCTTAAGGACAACAAAGTCAAGGTATTGGAGTGGCCATCACAAAGCCCTGACCTCAATCCTATAGAAAATGTGTGGGGAGAACTGAAAAAGCGTGTGCGAGCAAGGAGGCCTACAAACCTGACTCAGTTATACCAGCTCTGTCAGCAGGAATGGGCCAAAATTCACCCAACTTATTGTGGGAAGCTTGTGGAAGGCTACCCGACACGTTTGACCCAAGTTAAACAATTTAAAAGGCAATGCTACCAAATACTAATTGAGTGCATGTAAACTTCTGACCCACTGGGAATGTGATTAAAGAAATAAAAGCTGAAATAAATCATTCTCTCTACTATTATTCTGACATTTCACATTCTTAAAATAAAGTGGTGATCCTAACTGACCTAAGACAGGGAATTTTTACTAGGATTAAATGTCAGGAATTGTGAAAAACTGAGTTTAAATGTATTTGTCTAAGGTGAATGTAAACTTCCGACTTCAACTGTATGTACAGTTTGAAGGTAAGCCTTGAAATACATCCACGGGTACACTTCCAATTGACTGAAAGGATGTCATTTAGCCTATCTGAAGCTTCTAAAGCCATGACATCATTTTCTGGAATTTTCCAAGCTGTTTAAAGGCACAGTCAACTTAGTGTATGTAAACTTCTGACACACTGGAATTGTGATACAGTGAATTATAAGTGAAATAATCTGTCTGTAAACAAATGTTGGAAAAATTACTTGTGTATGCACAAAGTAGATGTCCTAACCGACTTGCCAAAACTACAGTTTGTTAACAAGAAATTTGTGGAGTGGTTGAAAAACGAGTTTTAATGACGCCAACGTAAGTGTATGTACATTTCCGACTTCAACTGTATGTATGTATTTTTTTTATTTTTTTATTTAATTTTTATTGTAACTAGTGTGGTTACTAGTGTGGCTATACATAAGTATGATTACATACAAATTATAATGATTCTACCAGTGTGATCCTGTGAAGGTCTTTTACCTGGTGGACAGCAGAAAGATCAAGACGGAGGTGTTGGACGGGTCGTTGAACTGGTTGATGAGTTTCTCCCTCTCTGAAGCAGATGTGCTCCCATCCAGTCCTAAGGAGAGGAACAATAAACAAAAGATTAAATCCCTTTCTCCAACACACAGGAACAACCATTTTTTACCCACAGGCTTCATACGCAGAATGATGGAGAGATATCAATATCCCCAGCAGGTGGCGATAGTCAATGTAAGTCAATGGGAAAAGTGGCAGCATGGGATTGGGGAGGCTGAATAAGTTTGTATAGCTTCAGTAAAAGACACCACAGGACAAACGGAGTCACAGCGACGTGGTGACAGCGGTGGTTGTCATGGGAACAGGGACACTTACTGTAGTAGTTGTGGTTGCGGACCCAGTTTTGGTTGTGGCCCTCTCTGGCGCTGCCCGCCGGTATGGCCCTCTTGGCCAGGAACTCCTCAATGACCGACAGGGTGGACAAACTCTGGCTGCACGAGAGACAGTGGAGGGAGGGATACGGTGAGGAGGGGTCCTTGGAAATTACAGTCAAACTAATTCAACCATTTCAGAAGTTTGTCTGTCTATCTGTGCTTCGAGCCATAGTCTTCGAGAATATGTTGCGTTGCAACAATTGTTTTAAAGGAACTGAAAAGAAAACTTGTAAAAATGTAAGATCAAAACAGTGAACTGTGAGGGCCTGTTCCTGTTTCTACCTGAAGACCAGGATCTTGTCTCCCTTCCTCACACTCTGGTCGATTAGGTGGAACAGCAGGACCATCTTAGCAGAGTTCTCCAAGAGCCCGGGTTTATAGTCAGACATGATCTCCTTCGCCTGAGAGCGAGCGAGAGAGAGAGAGAGGAGGCGATGAGATAACAGTCAGAACAGTAGTGTAATTGTAGTGCACAGTTTAGGCTAATAACCTGTTTTCACTGAAACCTATGACAGTATCCGTTCTAAATGAGCAGTCCTCAAATTGTTTTCCAACCGTCATATATCCATGATGACTCAACCCCCTGCCACTTAAACTGAATGGAAAACCAAAAAACATGGTAGTGAAGTGTGGTTGTGTACCCATTCGTAGGTGATGACCTGGTTGGCCTTCTCCTGCAGAGCGTTGAGACTCAGCCCTCCGATGCTGTTGGGGTCCTCCGGGGTCTTGCCCTTCTGGTTGGGGGCGGGGTAGCGGGCGTGGCCGTTGGTGATGTCATCCAGGTCCAGGTCCTGCTCATTGGCCAGATTCTCCTTCTGCAGCGCCTCGTACAGCACGTCTGGGTGGTTCCAGATCTGGTAGAGGAAGACATTTTTACAACATTAGGATGACGTCTGAATGAAATGTGGACATGTACACAGCATGTGATATACAGTGCATTCGGAAAGTATTCAGACCACTTGACTTTTTCCACATTTTGTTACGTTACAGCCTTATTCTAAAATGGAAATTTCCCCCTCATCAATCTATACACAATACCCCATAATGACAAAGCAAAAACAGGTTTTTAATTTTTTTGCAAATGTATTAAAAATTTCAAACTGAAATATTACATTTACATAAGTATTCAGATCCTTTACTCAGTACTTTGTTGAAGCACCTTTGGCAGCGATTACGGCCTCGAGTCTTCTTGGGTATGACGCTACAAGCGTGGCACACCTGTATTTGGGGAGTTTCTCCCATTCTTCTCTGCAGATCCTCTCAAGCTCTGTCAGGTTGGATGGGGAGCGTCGCTGCACAGCTATTTTCAGGTCTCTCCAGAGATATTCGATCGGGTTCATGTCCGGGCTCTGGCTGGGCCACTCAAGGACATTCAGAGACTTGTCCCGAAGCCACTCCTGCGTTGTCTTGGCTGTTTGCTTAGGGTCGTTGTCCTGTTGGAAGGTGAACCTTCGCCCTAGTCTGAGGTCCTGAGCACTCTGGAGCAGGTTTTCATCAAGGATCTCTCTGTACTTTGCTCCGCTCATTCTTCCCTCTATCCTGACTAGTCTCCCAGTCCCTGCTGCTGAAAAACATCCCCACAGCATGATGCTGCCACCACCATGCTTCACCGTAGGGATGGTGCCAGGTTTCCTCCAGACATGACGCTTGGCATTCAGGCCAAAGAGTTCAATCTTGGTTTGATCAGACCAGATAATCTTGTTTCTCATGGTCTGAGAGTCCTTTAGGTGCCTTTTGGCAAACTCCAAGCGGGCTGTTTTACTGAGGAGTGGCTTCCGTCTGGCCACTCTACCATAAAGGCCTGATTGTTGGAGTGCTGCAGAGATGGTTGTCCTTCTGGAAGGTTCTCCCATCTCCACAGAGGAACTCTGGAGCTCTGTCAGAGTGACCATTGGGTTATTGGTCACCTCCCTGACCACAGCCCTTCTCCCCCGATTGCTCAGTTTGGCCGGGCGGCCAGCTCTAGGAAGAGTCTTGGTGCTTACAAACTTCTTCCATTTAAGAATGACGGAGGCCACTGTGTTCTTGGGGACCTTCAAAGCTTTAGACATTTTTTGCTACCCTTCCCCAGATCTGTGCCTCGACACAATCCTGTCTCGGAGCTCTACGTACGGACAATTCCTTCGACCTCATGTCTTGGTTTGTTGCTCTGACATGCACTGTCAACTGTGGGACCTTATATAGACAGGTGTGTGCCTTTCCAAATCATGTCCAATCAATTGAATTTACCACAGGTGGACACCAATCAAGTTGTAGAAACATCTCAAGGATGATCAATGGAAACAGGATGCACCTGAGCTTAATCTCGAGTCTCATAGCAAAGGGTCTGAATACTGTATCTGTTTTTTATTTGTAATACATTTGCAAACATTTCTAGAAACCTGTTTTTTTCTTTGTCATTATAGGGTATTGTGTGTAGATTTTAGAATAAGGCTGTAACGTAAAACAAAATGTGGAAAGAGTCAAGGGGTCTGAACACTTTCCAATTGCACACATTTATTTTACTCCTGTGTATGCCAAAACAGACACAGACAGGCAGGCATGCATACCTTGCAGCAGACGCAGAAGGCCTTGAGTGGGTTGAGGCTGAGCCAGCCGCTGTTGCCTGCCTCTCTGAAGCGGTTCATGAACTCTGTGTAGAGGGCCCTCTGCAGGGGCGACAGGCGCACCATGATCACATGCTCGTCCTTGGAGGGGAGCTGGTCTTTCAGCACGTCATGGCCACGCCTGGGAACAAACACAACCACAACACAACCAGAGTTAGACCACAAATATCTTTTCCATACAGATCTCTTCTACATTCATGAACAAACAAAACTAGAATCTCCATTTAAAGTACTTTTTAGTCCAGGAATTCAACTGGGGCAGCAGGTAGGCTAGCGGTTATGGAGGCGAGCCAGCAACTGGATGGTTGACAGTTCAAATTCCGGGTCAGACGGGAATAATCTGGCAGGTAGTGAGCTGGCAACCAGAGGGTTGCTGGTATCAAAATCCTAGATCCCATTGCCTGCCGTTGTGTCCTTGAGCAAGGCACTTAACCCCCCACAACAACAGCTCCGCAGGCACCGAGTGTGGCAGCCCCCCCGCACCTCTACAAAAAAACCTGTATGTGTATTTATGCATGTGTGTTTACGGAGGGGTTGGGTAAAAGCAGAAGTCAAATTTCGGTTGGACCTTGTTTGCAATTGACCAATAAAGTAAGCTTAAGACTTAATCTGAGAGAGGGAAACTGGCCTATAAAGTATACAGAGAATACTGTAGTAGCAACAGTTCATGTGGGTTATAACCAGCTCTCATTCTCACCTCTGGACGAAGCCTTCCAGCAGGCTATGAAGGACATGACTTCGGTATCTCATCAACCGGACGTCCTGAGGCGTGCTGTCCACACACTGCCCGTTCAGAATGGGCCTCTCAAACATGTTACTAAACTCCTGCCTGGTACCCAGGAAATCAGGCCTGACAAAGTCCACCATGCACCAGTACTCTATCAGGTTGTTCTGGAGTGGGTATCCTGTGAGGACCACGCGTCTCCGTGTACGGATGTTCTTCAGGGCCTGCGAGGTGCTGGCGTGGCAGTTCTTAATGCGGTGGCCCTCGTCACAGATCACCACGTCCGGGCCGGGGAGAGACAGGGCCTTCTCTATGTCTTCAGGAGGGTAGAGGGATGTCAAGTTAGAGTTATTTCAGGAACAATGGTAGCCCTGAAGGTAAGATGTGTATGTAGGACTGATCCAAGCATTTACTTTATGTTCCATTAATCTAAGTGACTCATGTTATCGGAGTCACTCATGATGGAGTCATACTAAAGTGATGTCGTGACTGGGTAACTGGAAACCCATGCACTCATGCACACATCCTGGAGCACATGAAAAATATCTAACAAAGTGTTATCTAACATGGGTTCTAACAAAAGGTTAAACATTAGAGCTCTCAAAATCCATATGTGCAGATGACCTTGGTTTCACGCCATAAGCGTCTGGTTTGAAAACTCTGAAAAGTTCAGGCCATGACTGACATAACAGTGTCGATTGACAGGTGTCACTCTGAGGTGACCTTTTTGACCTACTGACCTTTGAGGAGCTCCTGCTGCCGGTCCTCTTTGTCCAGGTCAATGACCACTGGTCCTTGGGGCTTCTTGGACTTCTTCTTCCGGCCCGCCACAAAGCTCTTCTTCAGGGACAGCAGGCGGTACATCTCATAACCCATCAGGAGCACGCCGCCATCCCGCGACCAGTCATAGATCACCTTCGCTCTGGTGGCAGTGGTTCTGAAAGAGATGAGGGAAGAGAGCGACGAGAGGGAAAGAGAGATGGCACATCAGTGACAATGTTACACGCATAATAGTACAGGCATTTAAAGTACATCAAGTATCAAGACCTTTAGCAAGAAGGTTTGATTAAGATATAATGAAACCTTCGTGCTAAAGGTCTTGATACTTGATGTACTTTAAATACCTTAAGTACTTCAAGTAGTTACACACCTGGGCGAGTCATATTTGTACATACAGTACCGGTCAAAAGTTTGGACACACCTACTCATTCAAGGGTTTTTCTTTATTTTTACTATTTTCTACATTGTAGAATTTTATATTTGAGATTCTTCAAATAGCCACCCTTTGCCTTGATGACAACTTTGCACACTCTTGGCATTCGCTCAACTAGCTTCACCTGGAATGCTTTTCCAACCGTCTTGAAGGAGTTCCCACATATGCTGAGCACTTGTTGGCTGCTTTTCCTTCCCTCTGTGGTCCGACTCATCCCAAACCATCTCAATTGGGTTGAGGTCAGGGGATTGTGGAGGCCATGTCATCTGATGCAGCACTCCATCACTCTCCTTCTTGGTCAAATAGCCCTTACATAGCCTGGAGGTGTGTTGGGTCATTGTACTGTTGAAAAACAAATGATAGTCCCACTAAACCCAAACCAGATGGGATGGCGTATCGCTGTAGAATGATGTGGTAGCCATGCTGGTTAAGTGTGCCTTGAATTCTAAATAAATCACAGACAGTGTCACCAGCAAAGCACCCCCACACCATAACACCACCTCCTCCATGCTTTACGGTGGGAAATACACATGAGGAGATCATATGTTCTCCCACACCGCGTCTCACAAAGACACGGCGGCTGGAACCAAAAATCTCAAATTTGGACTCCAGACCAAAGGACACATTTCCACCGGTGTAATGTCCATTACTTGTGTTTCTTGGCCCAAGAAGGTCTCTTCTTATTATTGGTGTCCTTTAGTAGTGGTTTCTTTGTAGCAATTCGACCATGAAGGCCTGATTCACACAGTCCCCTCTGAACAGTTGATGTTGAGATGTATCGGTGACTTGAACTCTGTGAAGAACAAAGGTACAGTTGAAGTCGGAAGTTTACATACACTTAGGTTGGAGTCATTAAAACTTGTTTTTCAACCACTCCACAAATGTATTGTTAACAAAGTTTTGGCAAGACGGTTAGGACATCTACTTTGTGCATGACACAAGTCATTTTTTCCAACAATTGTTTACAGACAGATTATTTCACTTATAATTCACTGTATCACAATTCCAGTGGGTCAGAAGTTTCCAAACACTAAGTTGACTGTGCCTTTAAACAGCTTGGAAAATTCCAGAAAACGATGTCTTGGCTTTAGAAGGTTCTGATAGGCTAATTGACATCATTTGAGTCAATTGGAGGTGTACCTGTGGATGTATTTCAAGGCCTACCTTCAAATTCAGTGCCTCTTTGCTTGACATCATGGGAAAATCAAAAGAAATCAGCCAAGACCTCATAAAACAAATTGTAGCCCTCCACAAGTCTGGTTCATCCTTGGGAGCAATTTCCAAACGCCTGAAGGTACCACGTTCATCTGTACAAACAATAGTACGCAACACCATGGGACCACACAGATGTCATACCGCTCAGGAAGGAGACACGTTCTGTCTACTAGAGATGAACGTACTTTGGTGCGAAAAGTGCAAATCAATCCCAGAACAGCAGCAAAGGACCTTGTGAAGATGCTGGAGGAAACAGGTACAAAAGTATCTATATCCACAGTAAAACGAGTCCTATATCGACATAACCTGAAAGGCCGCTCAGCAAGGAAGAAGCCACTGCTCCAAAACCGCCATAAAAAAGCCAGACTACGGTTTGCCACTGCACATGGGGACAAAGATCGTACTTTTTGGAGAAATGTCCTCTGGTCTGATGAAACAAATATAGAACTGTTTGGCCATAATGACCATCGTTATGTTTGGAGGAAAAAGGGGGTCGCTTGCAAGCCGAAGAACACCATCCCAACTGTAAAGCAAGGGGTGGCAGCATCTTGCTGTGGGGGTGCTTTGCTGCAGGAGGGACTGGTGCACTTCACAAAATAGATGGCATCATGAGGAAGGAATATTATGTGGATATATTGAAGCAACATCTCAAGACATCAGTCAGGAAGTTAAAGCTTGGTCGCAAATGGGTCTTCCAAATGGACAATGACCCCAAGCATACTTCCAAAGTTGTGGCAAAATGGCTTAAGGACAACAAAGTCAAGGTATTGGAGTGGCCATCACAAAGCCCTGACCTCAATCCTATAGAAAATGTGTGGGCAGAACTGAAAAGGCGTGTGCGAGCAAGGAGGCCTTCTCTCTCTACTATTATTCTGACATTTCACATTCTTAAAATAAAGTGGTGATCTAACTGACCTAAGACAGGGCATTTTTACTAGGATTAAATGTCAGGAATTGTGAAAAACTGAGTTGAAATGTATTTGGCTAAGGTGTATGTAAACTTACGACTTCAACTGTAACTCTAATGAACTTATTCTCTGCAGCAGAGGTAACTCTGGGTCTTCCTTTCCTGTCGTGGTCCTCATGAGAGCCAGTTTCATCATAGCGCTTGATGGTTTTTGTGACTGCACTTGAAGAAACTTTCTAAGTTCTTCACATTTTCCGGATTGACTGACCTTCATGTCTTAAAAGTAATGATGGACTGTCGTTTCTCTTTGCTTATTTGAGCTGTTCTTGCCATAATATGGACTTGGTCTTTTACCAAATAGGGCCATCTTCTGTATAGCCCCCTACCTTGTCACAACACAACTGATTGGCTCAAACGCATTAAGAAGGAATAAATTCCACAAATTAACTTTTAAGAAGGCACACCTGTTAATTGAAATGTAATCCAGGTGACTACTTCATGAAGCTAGTTGAGAGAATGCCAAGAGTGTGCAAAGCTGTCATCAAGGAAAAGGGTGGCTACTTTGAAGAATCTCAAATATATTTAGATTTGTTTAAAACTTTTTTGGTGACTACATGATTCCATTTGTGTTATTTCATAGTTTTGATGTTTTCACTATTATTCTACAATGTAAAAAATAGTCAAAAAAAAAAAAAAAAACACTTGAATCAGCAGGTGTGTCCAAACTTTTGACTGGTAGTGTCCATATATTTATTTTTAGAGACAGATCCTGGCAGTTGTGTGATAGAAGCAGAGCGAGAAAGAGCTGTGATGAATATCTCAGAGTGGGAGTGAGTCATCTCTAGTCACTCACAAACACAAACCATGATCAAGGCTAAAAGGCTTCAGCTTTTAAAGGGGAGGGAGTGGGATATCCCTGTTCCCAGAGAGGACGGGAAACTCACTTGTGCTCGTCATTCAGGATGTGGACCTTGAAGCTGCGCGGGGAGAAGTGGGCGGGGTTGATGTCCGCAGGTAATGCCTCAGAGGAAGGGACCCAGAGGTTAAACTCAGCCAGCCAGTTCTGTAACGTGTTGACCTGTAGCGAGAGGGTAGAGAGCGAGAGAGAGAGGGGTAGAGAGAGAGAAAGAGGTACAGAGGTAGAGCAAGGTAGAGAGAGAAAGAGGTATAGAGGTAGAGAGAACACAGAGAGAGAACACAGAGAGAAACAGAGAAATAGCAGAATGAGAGAGGTAGAGAGAGTGAGGTAGAGAGCGAGGTAGAGAGAGAGTGAGGTAGAGAGCGCGAGGTAGTGAGAGAGAGAGGTAGAGAGAGAAGAGAGAGAAGGGGTAGTGAGAGAGAGGTAGAAGTAGAGAGAGGTAGCGGTAAAGAGGCGTAGAGAGAGGGGTCGTGAGTAAGAGGTAGAGAGAGGGGAAGTGAGAGAGAGGTAGAGCGTGCGAGGTAGAGAGCGCGCAAGGTAGAGAGAGTGAGCGCGAGGTAGAGAGAGCGAGCGCGAGGTAGAGAGAGCGAGCGCGAGGTAGAGAGAGCGAGCGCGAGGTAGAGAGAGCGAGGTAGAGAGAGCGAGCGCGAGGTAGAGAGAGCGAGCGCGAGGTAGAGAGAGCGAGCGCGAGGTAGAGAGAGCGAGCGCGAGGTAGAGAGAGCGAGCGCGAGGTAGAGAGAGCGAGCGCGAGGTAGAGAGAGCGAGCGCGAGGTAGAGAGAGCGAGCGCGAGGTAGAGAGAGCGAGCGCGAGGTAGAGGGAGCGAGCGCGAGGTAGAGAGAGCGAGCGTGAGGTAGAGGGAGCGAGCGCGAGGTAGAGAGAGCGCGCGAGGTAGAGAGAGAAAGCGAGAGAGGGGTAGAGAGACAGGTAGAGGTAGAGAGAGAGAGAGAGAAAGTAAATTACCTCAGTCAAGAGATTACAAGCTAGATTCACACACCCCCATTGCGTTACGTCCAGTATGTACACGTCCAGTATGTACAAACAGAATAGAGAATGTAGCTCAATTGGTAGAGCATGGCGCTTGTAACGCCAGGGTAGTGGGTTCGATCCCCGGGACCACCCATACGTAAAAATGTATGCACACATGACTGTAAGTCGCTTTGGATAAAAGTGTCTGCTAAATGGCATATTATTATTATTATTATTATTATATTATTATTATAAAGAGAGAACAGAGTACACACAGACACTTACAGGAACGATGGCGAGCACGGTGTGGGCCTGCGTGTGTTTAAGCAGGATGTCTATAAAGGAGATGACCTGCAGGGTCTTGCCCAGGCCCATGCTGTGGGCAAGGATACAGCCGAAGCCACTGCTGCGCTTAAACCTCTCCAGAGACTCCACCAGGTTATCATACAGGAACCGGATCCCACCGATCTGACAGAGATAGAGAGGGGGAGAAAAGGAAGAGAAAAGAAATGAGGAAGGGAGGGAGAGAGAGACAGAAGTAGTGAGATCCTTAGCAGATTGATAAGGCTGTTAATTGTTATATTTGTTTGACTGCATTGTATACCATGGCTGTCTCCATGGGCTCTATGGGGTTTGGCAGAGACAGAAAATCTTAATTTAAAGTGCTTTTTAGGCTTAATACGGATCTGGGAAACTGGCCCTATATTAACTGCTAGGCTGCCTGTGCTAACAAGAGAATCCATGTCCCTATTGAGTCAGTGGTACCTGGTGAGGGGCGGCAGGTAGCTTAGTGGTTAAGAGCGTTGTGCCAGTAACCGAAGTCGCTGGTTCTAATCCCTGAGCCGACTAGGTGAAAAATCTGTTGATGTGCCCTAGAGCAAGGCACTTAACCCTAATTGCTCCTGTAAGTCGCTCTGGATAAGAGCGTCTGCTAAATGACTAAAATGTAAAAAATGTAATGTAAAATGTTTAACTCATGGTTGGTAGATTGATTACGTATGAAGAGAAAACTGTTTGATAGGCTTGATATTAGGGCTGGGCGGTATCCCGACTTTCATATCGTCATACCGTCCTTTTCTCACCCTGGGATTTACGGTATTACCGGCTTAGTATACAAGGGGGTGCCAAAAAACACAAAAAAGCCCATTGGGAGTCTATTATCATGATGGTAATAAAATTTGCACAAGTAATAGCACATTTCCATGGAGGCTGGTAGCTAAATATGCTAACGAGCGCAAATGAAAATAAACAAATTGCAAAGACAGGCAATCCAGCTCATAAAGTTATGCATATATAGGTAGGAGCTACCGAATGTCATTTTTGGTGAGTTTGGAAATTTACAAACAAATGTGAAAGAGAGACATTGTGCAAATGAACAAAGTTTTGACACATGCAGTACTGGCTCTCCAGCAGCATGTCTTTATTTCTTGTACACTTTTTACCCCTTTTTCATGATATACAATTGGTAGTTACAGTCTTGTCCCATCGCTGCAACTCCCGTACGGACTCGGGAGAGGCGAAGGTCGAGAGCCATGCGTCCTCCGAAACACGACCCTGCCAAGCCGCACTGCTTCTTGACACACTGCCCGCTTAACCCGGAAGCCAGCCGCACCAATGTGTCGGAGGAAACACCGTACACCTGGCGACCGTTGTATGCGTTCTATCAGCTGACAGCCCTCTGACTGATGTAGCTACTTTTCTCCGGTACTTCTCTCGGTGTAGCCAGCAAACTTTTCTCCAGTAAAATGAAAGATTAACTTTAAGCAAAACATTAGGAAATGTAGCTGGCAAAATTTTTTATATGATAGCCCTAAACATTAGAAATATGATGGCCATGCATAGTTTTTGCAAAAAATACTTTGCTTATTCATTTTAAGCTAATTTACTTGTGTGGTTGCCAGCCAAATAGCGTTGCACTTCTGTTGTCATCTAATCAAAATTAAGCTATTTAATGCTGAATGTGTTGCACTAATGTATTTTCTGTGAAGGAAAACTATAGTTGCACATCCCTGGTCACTCTATTGAAGCAAAAAAACACTGTTGACTCAATATAAAACGTGACCCCTGTCAATACACAGCTGGACACACCTGCCCCTGCTTTCCCCCGTTGTACAATAATGTGACAGGTGAAATAAGAACGCGATATGCTTCATCCCCTAACTCATTGCACAAGTTGACTGCAGGTATTTACTTACAAAATTGTTACAAATATTAAAATGTATTGGAAAAACGTCAAAAAAAATAGTTTCAACGGTATTGGAAAAACCATCCCGTGGCTATTTCTAAATACCCCGGTATACGGTATATACCGCCCAAGCCTACTTGATATTCTACTGAGGGAATCCATACCTGGTGAGGTTTGACGGCCCGGGCCAGTTGAGGGGAGAGGAACAGGTCTGCCTCCTCAGCAGGGTGGTTCAGGTTGACCAAGACACGCCCCAGGGCGTCCGGTTGGTTCACAGCGTCGTTGACGTGGGCGCCGCTGGCCTCCTCCGACCGCTCCTCCTCCTCCTCATTGGTGGACTTGCCTCTGATCTGGAGGGCGTCCTCCTCGCCTGAGCTCAGCTCGATCACGTCTATGGTTGAGAAAGGAAAAAGGAAAGGAGGACAAGGTGTTTATGTTAGAAGAGCTAGATGGATGTAGATGGAAATGGAGAAACATTTAATATATCTACGTAATACCAATATGTTTCAATTGCATTGTGTGGCTGCCTGTTGATCAAAACAATCATTTTCTACCATTATGTTACACAATATTGCCTAAACAAATACAATATCATACATTTCATTAGTTTCAATAACTCAATAATAAGTGTTTCAATAACACAATTTATCTCTAAATGAGGACATGTGTTTTCACAAATTCTATAAAATGAATGTAATTTTTTTCTGGCGTCATGTTTGTCTTAGTATCTTCAGGCAAACAAATCTTCAAAAAAGTTCCTCCCTGGACTGGTTTCAAATAGCAAAAAAACATCTAAATGGGTCCCCACGTCATCTAAATTAAGTGATAAGTTCAATAAACTTGTGCCGTTTTTTGAACTACAGATGTGGCCTAGAGGAGGGGAGGAGGGGAGGAGAGGGCGATAGAGAGCGGGCTTATGTAAGTCTAGTGAATGGGTGCTTATGCAAGATGGATTATAGTGGTGGGAGATGGGTTTACATAACCCTGGGCAGAAATGTCACCACACTGCCTAGGCTGGAAGCTGGCTGAGGCTGGGGCTGGCATTAACCAGCCATTTTCTCCATAGACCCACTTCCATTCCAGACATTGTCGCCTTAATTGCCTACCCTCTCACCCAGGACCCAAAAACGCCAGGTGGGTTGGAAGGGGGTTTAACTGGGAATGGATCTGTTCAGTGTGGATCTATGCCCACAAACAGACAGGTGTGTGTATGTGTGAATAAATGAGAGTGTGTGCGCACGCGCGTATGGGTGCATACATGTGTGAGTAAGTGACACACACAGAGAGAGTTTGTTTGTGTGTGTGTGTGTGTGTGTGTTTGTGGGAGTCATGACCAGTGGAGGAAAAACACATGATGTACCCACCAGAGCTTAGTTCTATACTGTAGCCACTCTCCTGCTCTAGCACAGCCGATCTAGCTCAGACAACTGCTCAGAGCCAGTCGGGTACAGCACAAGGGCTGTGGAGGTCACGAAATTTCGTCAGCCGGTGATTGTCAAGCAAATAACTGCCAGTCTCACGGCAATTGACCGTTAATTAACATAAACACATTTAGCATCTCCTGGCTTCCACACATAGCCTACAAGACATTTAAAAAAGTCTAATAAATCCATGTAATATAGTCTAAACCTTCACAATGAATCCATTATTTATTTTAGACAGGTCTGAAGAAGCATAATATGATGAAAATGTAGTCTATTTCAGAAGGACAGAATAGCATACTCTGAGTTGTCCTTACGTTAGGTCCTGATGTGGCTATGCCAAATGGCTGTGGGCTACACTAGTTCATTTAGCAGACAAGATTTGCTTATAATTCCGTGGCATTATTTTATAGTATGAAGAATACAATTGAACAAAGCTGAATAAAGTATAAATATTTTCTCCAAACGATTTGAGGGAGTGCACACATGCGGCTATTCTGTGTTGAGCGGTTAACAAAGAAATAGGTACCCCTATATGCTTAATTTAGAGTTATTAATGTAACTGTAGTTGTTCTACAAACGTTGGGCTATATGTTTTGATTTTTAATACATTGTAAGGCTGCATGATGAGACTAATGATGATTTGAAAAAAGTCGCTTGAAAGGCATGAGCTCTGCTTTGTTTTTTGCACAGGCTGTACACACTCCAATAGTCTCTCATTCACAATTTGACAAGCACTTGATAATGCCTCGAATTTCACCGCGGCATCCCCTTTGTGGCCGTAATGCACCCTAAAAAAATCCATGCCTTTTGTGGCCATGAGTGCTGCGTTGTGCCCTTCTCCCTGAGTGTGCTGCGCAATCCAAAGCCTCTCTCACTCACACAGCTCTGTCACGTGATCGGGTCTTTCTCACAGGCTACATTTACATTTACGTCATTTAGCAGACGCTCTTATCCAAAGCGACTTACAAATAGGTGCATTCACCCTATAGCCAGTGGGATAACCACTTTACAATATCTTCTTTTTTTTTTCTTTTTTTAAGGGGGAGGGGGATAGAAGGATTACTTTATCCTATCCCAGGTATTCCTTAAAGAGGTGGGGTTTCAAATGTCTCCGGAAGGTGGTGAGTGACTCCGCTGTCCTGGCGTCGTGAGGGAGCTTGTTCCACCATTGGGGTGCCAGAGCAGCGAACAGTTTTGACTGGGCTGAGCGGGAACTATGCTTCCGCAGAGGAAGGGGAGCCAGCAGGCCAGAGGTGGATGAACGCAATGCCCTCGTTTGGATGTAGGGACTGATCAGAGCCTGAAGGTACAGAGGTGCCGATCCCCTCACAGCTCCATAGGCAAGCACCATGGTCTTGTAACAGATGCGAGCTTCAACTGGAAGCCAGTGGAGTGTGCGGAGGAGCGGGGTGACGTGAGAGAACTTGGGAAGGTTGAACACCAGACGGGCTGCGGCATTCTGGATGAGTTGTAGGGGTTTAATGGCTACAGACATATCCGGGACGTAACTGCGCCTAACGAACAGCAAAAGCACTAGCCTATGTCAATCTATTATCCCCCATAGTACAAAAGTCGATCTATTCTATTCTGTGCGAGAAATAAATATTCAAAACATAGTCTGGGACAGTTGTGGGATGCGATAGATACCAAATTAATACAACCACTAGCATCAAAAAACATGTTTTATGCAATGTGGCTGACGCAACAGATCAGAACGTTTAGCTTAAAATGCTGATACACTATTAGGCTATTTCTTCACATTATAAGCGCTGCAATGCGCACATGGTAGTAGGCTATAAGCGCGAATGTTCCATTAGAGGAAAACACCATTATCTAAAGTGACCGCAAATGCAATTATGCATGTAATGCTTTTATTATAAAGGTGTATTTTTATGGTGAAAATTATCTTCCCCAAACTTGAAACTCACGCGCTGCTTATATATGCCAGTTAGGCCCTACACCCCTTTTAAGGCAGATTCATGTGCTTAATTTTAAGACGTTATTTGGCCACTTTAGTTGTGATACAAACCTTATTAAAACATATAGGCCTATGGGCTAGGCTACATGAGGTGTGCGACTATGATTCGAACAAGTCGCAAAAAAAAGGCATTGTTTCTTATGCTGGGCATCATTCACAAGTGATAATATATAATTCACAAGTGATAGGCTAATACTGTCACCCATCAGACTATTCTTGATTTAATCTTGTCTTTACACAAAATAATATATGTGTGACATTTGTTTTGATTTAGAATGGACCATTATTATGCAACTGTATTGAAACAGGGACAGTGGAAAAAATACATGTTATCTACGCACTTAAATAGCGAATGGAGGACACTTTTCCCCGTGGTTTATTTTCATGCCAGCCAGGTAGGCTATACTCCTGTTGTAAATATAAGCAATGTGTTTAATATTAGGAAAGTTGAGAAATAAATATAGTAGGCCTAGCCTATAGAAAGATGATGGGATCCTCTTCTTTTTATTAGCCGCCATCACTCTGTTTTCTCCCGCAATTCCATAGCCTATAGAAATGTTGCGCAACATGAGCTCATGGGCTCTCATTAAGTGTTTGATTAGATTTTCGAATACATTTGCACTGATGTCAGAGTGATTAGAGGGACAATAGAGCACTGAGTACCAGGCAGTTAGCAAGTTTGGTAGGCTACTAATGACCAGCAGCAGCATCAGAGTGTGGAGAAGCCTAATTACCGTGACTAAACTGTAGCTCAGTTGGTAGAGCATGGCGCTTGCAACGCCAGGGTTGTGGGTTCGTTTCCCACGGGGGGCCAGTATGAAAATGTATGCACTCACTAACTAAGTCGCTCTGGATAAGAGCGTCTGCTAAAATGACTAAAATGTAAAAAAAAGTGGAATTTGACTGCCTTCATGACTCGTGACCGCCGGTGTGGTGGTAATACGTTCACCGCAACAGCCCTATACAGCACACCCCAGTCCGTACGTACCCCATGATGTAATTTGGATAACTTTTCATGAAATACTTTCATAAAGTACACTGCAGCGAGACCATTCCCCTTACTTGACCTACAGTAAGTATCTGACCCACATTTGATCCCATTTACAACACCTGGTGTTCAAAGGTAATATGAGACTGACATTGGAACAGAGAAATAGGTCATAACATCACCAAGCATATAAAGCATGGCAGTCTTGACGTTCTAAATCCATCAGTGGTTCAGGATCCATGTTTGGTGTGGGACCCTTGATTTCAATAGAAATATTTTTATGTTCTATTAACTACAGTGTGACTTGGCTATTCTAAGGGAGTCTCTCAGAGTCATCTGATAACATGCCAAATTCATAAAGATCACTGGCCGAATGTTGTTGATGGACATCTAAGAATGACTGGAGCAGAGTTCCTCAGTATTGCACAACCAGGGCAGGTATTAAAAGCGTAGGAGTTCTGATCTAGGATCATTTTGGCCTTTTAGATCATAATGAATAAGATAAAATGGACAGGGGACCTGATCCTAGATCAGCACAGGAGGACCACAATCAGTCTCAGTTAACATGTGTAATATAATGTATAATAATATGTAATGTGTGACAGACCCTGGGGCTTCTCTAGCTTGATGAGGGATACTAAACAGCGTCTCATAGTGACTGGAGTCTCACCTTCTTTGGGGGCGTGTGCTTCTGGGACCAGAGCTTTGGAGTCATCTTCTCTGATGTTAGTGCTGCTGTTACTGGTGTCCAGGCAGATCACATGGTCCTGTTTGGCCACACTAGCAGACACACTCTGAGACAGATCTCCTGGAGGGGACAGAGGGAGAGACGCAGTAGTTAATCACCTGAGTGTGTTAAGTATCAACGAGTGAATTCATTCTATTATGATATATTTTTTGGTGTGTGATTTCTTAAATGTATTAACCCATCAACCAACCCCCTCTTCGGAGGACACACACATATATATATATATACACACACACTGCTCAAAAGAATTAAGGGAACACTTAAACAACACAATGTAACTCCAAGTCAATCACACTTCTGTGAAATCAAACTGTCCACTTAGGAAGCAACACTGATTGACAATACATTTCACATGCTGTTGTGCAAATGGAATAGACAACAGGTGGAAATTATAGGCAATTAGCAAGACACCCCCAATAAAGGAGTGGTTCTGCAGGTGGTGACCACAGACCACTTCTCAGTTCCTATGCTTCCTGGCTGATGTTTTGGTCACTTTTGAATGCTGGCGGTGTTTTCACTCTAGTGGTAGCATGAGACGGAGTCTACAACCCACACAAGTGGCTCAGGTAGTGCAGCTCATCCAGGATGGCACATCAATGCGAGCTGTGGCAAGAAGGTTTGCTGTGTCTGTCAGCGTAGTGTCCAGAGCATGGAGGCGCTACCAGGAGACAGGCCAGTACATCAGGAGACGTGGAGGAGGCCGTAGGAGGGCAACAACCCAGCAGCAGGACCGCTACCTCCGCCTTTGTGCAAGGAGGAGCAGGAGGAGCACTGCCAGAGCCCTGCAAAATGACCTCCAGCAGGCCACAAATGTGCATGTGTCTGCTCAAACGGTCAGAAACAGACTCCACGAGGGTGGTATGAGGGCCCGACGTCCACAGGTGGGGGTTGTGCTTACAGGCCAACACCGTGCAGGACGTTTGGCATTTGCCAGAGAACACCAAGATTGGAAAATTCGCCACTGGCGCCCTGTGCTCTTCACAGATGAAAGCAGGTTCACACTGAGCACGTAACAGACGTGACAGAGTCTGGAGACGCCGTGGAGAACGTTCTGCTGCCTGCAACATCCTCCAGCATGACCGGTTTGGCGGTGGGTCAGTCATGGTGTGGGGTGGCATTTCTTTGGGGGGCCGCACAGCCCTCCATGTGCTCGCCAGAGGTAGCCTGACTGCCATTAGGTACAGAGATGAGATCCTCAGACCCCTTGTGAGACCATATGCTGGTGCGGTTGGCCCTGGGTTCCTCCTAATGCAAGACAATGCTAGACCTCATGTGGCTGGAGTGTGTCAGCAGTTCCTGCAAGAGGAAGGCATTGATACTATGGACTGGCCCGCCCGTTCCCCAGACCTGAATCCAATTGAGCACATCTGGGACATCATGTCTTGCTCCATCCACCAATGCCACGTTGCACCACAGACCGTCCAGGAGTTGGCGGATGCTTTAGTCCAGGTCTGGGAGGAGATCCCTCAGGAGACCATCCGCCACCTCATCAGGAGCATGCCTAGGCGTTGTAGGGAGGTCATACAGGCACGTGGAGGCCACACACACTACTGAGCCTCATTTTGACTTGTTTTAAGGACATTACATCAAAGTTGGATCAGCCTGTAGTGTGGTTTTCCACTTTAATTTTGAGTGCGACTCCAAATCCAGACCTCCATAGGTTTATAAATTTGATTTCCATTGATCATTTTTGTTTGATTTTGTTGTCAGCACATTCAACTATGTAAAGAAAAAAGTATTTAATAAGATTATTTTATTCATTCAGATCTAGGATGTGTTATTTTAGTGTTCCCTTTATTTTTTTGAGCAGTGTATATACACATATACATACATACATTTATTTTTACAGCTTTTCTGCCACAAATACATTTTACATATACATTGTACTTTTATATACAGCAATCACATAACAATTATACATTACTGAACATAAGGTCTTTAATCCCACCCCTCAGCCACTCTCAGCCCATCCCACCTATAACCATAGACCACCCTCGTTTGGTTTCCATGTGCCATATACACTACCAGTCAAAAGTTTGGACACAGAAGATAGCCCTATTTGGTAAAAGTCCATATTATGGCAAGAACAACTCAAATAAGCAAAGAGAAACGACAGTCCATCATTACTTTAAGACATGAAGGTCAGTCAATACGGAAAATGTCAAGAACTTTGAAAGTTTCTTCAAGTGCAGTCACAAAAACCATAAATCGCTATGATGAAACTGGCTCTCATGAGGACCGCCACAGGAATGGAAGACCCATAGTTACCTCTGCTGCAGAAGATAAGTTCATTAGAGTTACCAGCCTCAGAAATTGCTTCCCAAATAAACGCTTCAGAGTTCAAGTAACTCAACATCAACTGTTCAGAGGGGACTGTGTGAATCAGGCCTTCATGGTCGAATTGCTGCGAAGAAACCACTACTAAAGGACACCAATAAGAAGAAGAGACCTGCTTGGTCCAAGAAACACGAGCAATAGACATTAGACCGGTGGAAATGTGTCCTTTGGTCTGGAGTACAAATTGGAGATTTTTGGTTCCAACCGCCGTGTCTTTGTGAGACGCGGTGTGGGTGAACGGATGATCTCCGCATGTGTGGTTACCACCGTAAAGCATGGAGGTGCTATGGTGTGGGGGTGCTTTGCTGGTGACACTGTCTGTGATTGATTTAGAATTCAAGGCACACTTAACCAGCATGGCTACCACAGCATTCTGCAGCGATACGCCATCCCATCTGGTTTGGGCTTAGTGGGACTATCATTTGTTTTTCAACAGTACAATGACCCAACACACCTCCAGGCTGTGTAAGGGCTATTTGACCAATAAGGAGAGTGATGGAGTGCTGCATCAGATGACCTGGCCTCCACAATCCCCCGACCTCAACCCAATTGAGATGGTTTGGGATGAGTCGGACCGCAGTGTGAAGGAAAAGCAGCCAACAAGTGGTCAGCATATGTGGGAACTTCAAGACTTTTGGAAAAGCATTCCAGGTGAAGCTGGTTGAGAGAATGCCAAGAGTGTGCAAAGCTGTCATCAAGGCAAAGGGTAGCTATTTGAAGAATCTCAAATACAAAATATATTTTGATTTGTTTAACACTTTTTTGTTTACTACATGATTCCATATGTGTTATTTCATAGTTCTGATGTCTTCACTATTATTCTACAATATAAAAAATTGTAAAAATAAAGAAAAACCCTTGAACGAGTAGGTGTGTCCAAACCTTTGACTGGTAGTGTATTTTTCAATTGTACTGTGATGTTTTACATACATTTTGAACCTTTCTAATCGTATAGTATCCACAGATTGTGAGCTAAAGATGAAAACCTTTCCTACAAGTATTATTATATTATTTATTGACTATGTCTTTCCAAATCACCCAACACTGCTATTTGTAAGGTACATTTTAAGTGAATGTTGTGATTTTTTTAACCATTCCTGAACCTGTGACCAGAAACAAGCTACATAGCGGCAATACCAGAATAAATGATCTAGTGAGTCTGTCTCTTCGCAGCAAAATTTACAGAGCTGAGATTGTTGTATGCCTAATATATATAGCATTCTGTTGGTGGCAATAATTTTGTATAATAATTTGAAAAATTGAAAAACTTCAAGTGTTGAATCAAGTGTTGTTTTTTGTATCAGTTCATAAACCATGTGCCATGGAATCGGTACATCGAAAATCTCTTCACATTTATTTTGCAACCTGTCTGGCGCAGCTGTCAACATTTTTGTCCTCAAATGAAACTGGTATAGTTTTCTATTTATGCCCATTCTTTTCACCCAATTTGTATCTTTAATATATGGCAGACAAACAAGTTCCCTACCTTCTCACTTTTACACTTGCCTAATGCTGCAATCAGTTGGTTATAAATTTGGATTGAGCAGACATTCCCATATATTTTCGATAGCTGCATATGTGACATAACTCCACCGTTTCTATTCATAATATCATTAATAAATATAATAAAACATTTTTTCCATAAATAACATTTTTTAAATTAAGGCGTATATTTGAGTTTAACTATAATATTTGTTGTAATATTTATTATTTATTTTCTGGAGGATAAAAGTGAAATTGTAACCAGCTTTGTATGGCTTGTTTAAGAAAGGGCCATACTTTAAGCAAAATCGTATTTTCAATTAGTCGGAAATGAGAAGTTGTAATCTGTATAAAGGCAGAAAGGCCATTTATAAACAAAGGATGAGCCTTTCTTAATAATCTACTGGAGAACCATTATGGGTTTAAGTATAATTGATGTATGAGTGACGATTTTATTTAATAAGAGACCTGCTTTAATATTTAATAATTTTAGCCCCTCAAACTCATATTCATTATATAAATAGGCACATTTAATTTTGTCTGGCTTAGCATTCCAAATAAAATGAAATATTTTTTGCTCATATGATTTAAAAAAAACTAGTTGTCTGGAGTAGGCAGCGCCATTAGTAAGCAAGTAAACTGTGATAGGACCAAAGAGTTAATCAATGTGATTTTGCCATAAATAGACAAGTATTTCCTCTCCATGGTTGCAGAATCTTATCTATTTTTTGCAAACTTTCTATTGAAATTGATTGCGGTAAATTCATTTATATTTTTTGAGATATGAATAACAAGTATGTCAACTTCACCATCCGCCCATTTTATTGGTAAACTACAAGGTAGTGTAAACACTGTCTTTTAACGACCCAATATGTAATATGGCACACTTGTCATAATTAGGTTTTAGTCCAGAGAGGCAAGAAAAGTGATCAAGGTCTTCAATTAGACTGTGCAGGGATCCAGATTGCGGACTTAAGAAAAGAACTTGAGTCATCGGCATACATTGACACGTTTGTTTTTATCCCCTGGATTTCTAACCTCTTGATGTTCTTGTTGGATCTAATTTTAATAGCTAACATTTCAATGGCCATAATAAATAGATATGGAGACAAACGACAGCCTTGTTTTACTCCTCTTAAAAGCTCAATACTTTGAGAAGTAACCATTATTTACTATTTTACACCTGGGGTTGCTGTACATAACTTTAACCCATTGTATAAGAGATTCGCCGAAATTAAAGTAATCCAGGCATTTATATACAGTGGGGAGAACAAGTATTTGATACACTGCCGATTTTGCAGGTTTTCCTACTTACAAAGCATGTAGAGGTCTGTAATTTTTATCATAGGTACACTTCAACTGTGAGAGACGGAATCTAAAACAAAAATCCAGAAAATCACATTGTATGATTTTTAAGTAATTCATTTGCATTTTATTGCATGACATAAGTATTTGATACATCAGAAAATCTGAACTTAATATTTGGTACAGAAACCTTTGTTTGCAATTACAGAGATCATATGTTTCCTGTAGGTCTTGACCAGGTTTGCACACACTGCAGCAGGGATTTTGGCCCACTCCTCCATACAGACCTTCTCCAGATCCTTCAGGTTTCGGGGCTGTCGCTGGGCAATACGTACTTTCAGCTCCCTCCAAAGATTTTCTATTGGGTTCAGGTCTGGAGACTGGCTAGGCCACTCCAGGACCTTGAGATGCTTCTTACGGAGCCACTACTTTGTTGCCCTGGCTGTGTGTTTCGGGTCGTTGTCATGCTGGAAGACCCAGCCAGGACCCATCTTCAATGCTCTTACTGAGGGAAGGAGGTTGTTGGCCAAGATCTCGCGATACATGGCCCCATCCATCCTCCCCTCAATACGGTGCAGTCGTCCTGTCCCCTTTGCAGAAAAGCATCCTCAAAGAATGATGTTTCCACCTCCATGCTTCACGGTTGGGATGGTGTTCTTGGGGTTGTACTCATCCTTCTTCTTCCTCCAAACACAGCGAGTGGAGTTTAGACCAAAAAGCTCTATTTTTGTCTCATCAGACCACATGACCTTCTCCCATTCCTCCTCTGGATCATCCAGATGGTCATTGGCAAACTTCAGACGGGCCTGGACATGCGCTGGCTTGAGCAGGGGGACCTTGCGTGCGCTGCAGGATTTTAATCCATGACGGCGTAGTGTGTTACTAATGGTTTTCTTTGAGACTGTGGTCCCAGCTCTCTTCAGGTCATTGACCAGGTCCTGCCGTGTAGTTCTGGGCTGATCCCTCACCTTCCTCATGATCATTGATGCCCCACGAGGTGAGATCTTGCATGGAGCCCCAGACCGAGGGTGATTGACCGTCATCTTGAACTTCTTCCATTTTCTAATAATTGCGCCAACAGTTGTTTCCTTCTCACCAAGCTGCTTGCCTATTGTCCTGTAGCCCATCCCAGCCTTGTGCAGGTCTACAATTTTATCCCTGATGTCCTTACACAGCTCTCTGGTCTTGGCCATTGTGGAGAGGTTGGAGTCTGTTTGATTGAGTGTGTGGACAGGTGTCTTTTATACAGGTAACGAGTTCAAGCAGGTGCAGTTAATACAGGTAATGAGTGGAGAACAGGAGGGTTCTTAAAGAAAAACTAACAGGTCTGTGAGAGTTGGAATTCTTACTGGTTGGTAGGCGATCAAATACTTATGTCATGCAATAAAATGCAAATTAATTACTTAAAAATCATACAATGTGATTTTCTGGATTTTACAGACCTCTACATGCTTTGTAAGTAGGAAAACCTGCAAAATCGGCAGTGTATCAAATACTTGTTCTCCCCACTGTATACATTCTAGTCGTACTTTATCAAATGCCAGGCCTTGTATCTTCTATAATGATCCTAAGATAATATTATATTTCAAGAGAATAGTATTTCAAGACAAAAATATTTCTGATTAGACACTCCAGCTATCAATTACGTGTGTGTTTGTGTATATCCTCACCTGGTGTGTACTCGGGTAGCAGGGGCACAGGGAAGTGCCCTTCCTTCCTCTGCTGTTCCAGCCTCCGCAGCCTCTCCAGCTCCTCCTGCTTGGCAGCTTTGGTCACCACCTCTAACTGGTGCTCCCTCAGTAGCTTTCTACATCACAGAGAGGGATAGAGGGAGAAGAGAGAGCTCAGAATAGGCACCAGGCATCCATCTCTGTTATAGGGCCAACAGACTGACTAGACCGAGCCAGATCGCATGGGGATATACATTACTAATGCTGTATGTGTTCATTTGTGTGTGTGTCTATGTATCTCTGTATGTGTGTGTGTATGTATGTGTGTAATACACTACATGGCCAAATGTATGTGGACACCTGCTCGTCGAACATCTCATTCCAAAATTATGGGCATTAATATGGAGTTGGTCCCCCCTTTGCTGCTATAACAGTCTCCACTCTTCTGGGAAGACTTTCCACTAGATGTTGAAACAGCCCGAACCATGAAAAACAGCCCCAGACCATTTTTCCTCCTCCACCAAAATTTACAGTTGGCACTATGCATTCGGGCAGGTAGCGTTCTCCTGGCATCCACCAAACCCAGATCCATGTGTCGGACTGCCAGATGGTGAAGTGTGATTCATCACTCCAGAGAACGTGTTTCCACTGCTCCAGAGTCCAAAGGCGGCGAGCTTTATACCACTCCAGCCGACGCTTGGCATTGCGCATGGTGATCTTAGGCTTGTGTGCAGCTGCTCGGCCATGGAAAGCCGTTTCATGAAGCTCCCGACGAACAGTTCTTGAGTTGACGTGGCTTCCAGCAGCAGTTTCGAACTTGGTAGTGAGTGTTGCTCCTAGATGTTGTTGCTCATAGATGTTTCCACTTCACAATAACAGCACTTAGAGTTGACCGGGGCAGCTTTATTTTGACAAACTGACTTGTTGGAAAGGTGGCATCCTATGATGGTGCCATGTTGAAAGTCACTGAGCTCTTCAGAAGGGGCCATTCAACTTCCAATGTTTGTCTATGGAGATTGCATGGCGGTGTGCTCCATTTTATACACTTGTCAGCAACGGCTGAAATAGCCAAATCCACTAATTTGAAGGGGTGTCCACATAGTGTATGCTTCTCTGCGCGCGCGCGCGCGTGTGTGTGTGTGTGTGTGTGTGAGTGAGAAGTGTAATACTGTAATAAACACTGGGGAAATAATCCAACTCAGGGCAGCAAGGTTGAGTAATACAGAGCATTCATAGTGAGCCCTTCCTAGGGAAAATCAATAATATAATAATAATATGCCATTTAGCAGACGCTTTTATCCAAAGCGACTTACAGTCATGTGCGCATACATTTTTACGTATGGGTGGTCCCGGGGATCGAACCCACTACCCTGGCGTTACAAGCGACGTGCTCTACCAATTGAGCTACAGAGGACCGCGCAAGACAGAACGCTAGATAATGCTAGAGAACACAGATGAAGATACACTACGTGTGCTGTATGGATAGATGATAAAGAGTTAGGGAATTAATGGTTAAATATCACCATTCATTGCATCTTTGAAGCTGGTTAAGGGCCTATATTAGATGTTCTCTATATCTGTGAGTTTGGTTGTTGTTAGAGGTCAGGGGTCATACCGGATGTTCCTCCTCATGTGTGCGGGTTTGTTGGAGTGGGAGTGGGACCTCTTCTTGGTTCCACTCAGGGACCGCGAGGGGATTTGGCTCTCAGGCCGTGAGGACGGTCGAGAGTGGAGCTGCGTTGAGGGGTGGGACGGCGTCTCCCCCGAGTCTGAGGTAGATGGGGGGGTGCACTGCCATCCCGCTGAGTCCCCTCCCTGCGCTTCATTCTCCGAGCTGAAGGGAGCGCTATGAGGCTGGTCTGTAGAGAGAGAGAGGGAGGGAGGGAGGGGAGGTTGTTATTATTGGTATACAAAACATAAATCAATTAAAATAAATGTTGATTAAATACCTATAAAGGTATGCTGTATATCAGTGGTTCCCAACTCCAGTCCTTGAGTACGCCCAACAGCACACATTTTTGTTGTAGCCCTGGACAAAAAATACCCGATTCAACTCAATGAGGAGCTGATGATTACTTGACAAGTTGAATCAGGTGTGCATGTCCAGGGCTACAATAAAAATGTGTACTGTTGTGGGTACTCGAGGACTGGAGTTGTATATAACAGGCATGGATTGCACCATCACTGAAGGAGGGGTAAAGCCTGATTCGAGAACAGTAAAAAAAAAACAGACCCAGAGGTATTGATATAAAAGAGCCATTGAGACACACATTTTTTGTAGTTAAGAGGGAGTGACTGGGCCAGAGTTGGATACAAACCTGTCTGGCCCTGCCTTCTTCCCTGCCTCCAGACTGGAGACACACTGGACTGGGGTGCTTATGTAAGTGCTAATAAATATGGAAAGCTTCTGAAACCATGACCACAGTGGCTACGTGAAGGGGCTAAGTTAAGAGGCTATGGGCAGGTGTTTCTGGCGCTCCATGCGGCTGGACAGAGTGACTAACAAGGTTGAGGAGGAAACCAAGGTTACGGCCCACATAAACAGCCCTCTCAGTATGATCCACATACATCTCCACTGTCACATTGTAGCCAACACTGACATAATCAATCAAACCCAATACAGCTCAACCCAGCCCCACCTAACCCAAAGTCATATATTCATACCCCTTGACTTGTTCCACATTTAGTTTTGTTACAGCCTGAATAAAAAATGGATGAAATATATTTTAGCAAATGTTTTACATAAGTATTCACACCCGAGTCCATATTTTGTAAAAGCATATTTGGCGGCAATTACAGCTTTGAGAATGTCCGTATCAGTTTAGCACATCTCGGAAACCTTCAACACTCCAGAAATTGTTTTATACCCTTCCCCAGACATACATTACCAGTCAAAAGTTTAGACACCTACTCATTCGTTTTATTTTTGTTAGTTTTTTACATTGTAGAATAATAGTGAAGACATCAAAACTATGAAATAACACATAGGGAGTCATGTAGTAACCAAAAAAGTGTTCAACAAATCAAAATATATTTTATATTTGAAATTATTCAAAGTAGCCACCCTTTGCCTTGATGACAGCTTTGCACACTCTTGGCATTCTCTCAACCAGCTTCATGAGGAATGCTTTTCCAACAGTCTTGAAGGAGTTCCCACATATGCTTAGCACTTGTTGGCTGCTTTTCCTTCACTCTGCGGTCCAACTCATCCCAAACCATCTCAATTGGGTTGAGGTTGGGTGATTGTGGAGGCCAGGTCATCTGATGCAGCACCATCACTCTCCTTCTTGGTAGAATAGCCCTTACACAGCCTGGAGGTATGTTTTGATTCACGCAGTCTCCTCTGAACAGTTGATGTTGAGATGTGTCTGTTACTTGAACTCTGTGAAGCATTTATTTGGGCTGCAATCTGAGGTGCAGTTAACTCTAATGAACTTATCCTCTGCAGCAGAGGTAACTCTGGGTCTTCGTTTCCTGTGGCGGTCCTCATGAGAGCCAGTTTCATCATAGCGGTTGATGGTTTTTGCGACTGCACTTGAATAAACTCTTCAAAGTCCAAATTATCCAGATTGACTGACCTTCATGTCTTAAAGTAATGATGGACTGTCATTTCTCTTTGCTTATTTGAGCTGTTCTTGCCATAAAATGGAATTGGTCTTTTACCAAATAGGGCTATCTTCTGTATACCACCCCTACCTTGTCACAACACAACTGATTGGCTCAAACGCATTAAGAAGGAAAGAAATTCCACAAATTAACTTTTAACAAGGCACACCTGTTAATTGAAATGCATTCCAGGTGACTACCTCATAAAGCTGGTTGAGAGAATGCCAAGAGTGTGCAAAGCTGACATTAAGGCAAAGGGTGGCTACTTTGAAGAATCTCAAATCTATTTTGATTTGTTTAACACTTTTTTGGTTACAACATGATTCCATGTGTGTTATTTCATAGTGTTGATGTCTTCACTATTATTCTACAATGTAGAAAATAGTAAAAATAAAGAAAAACCCTTGAATGAGTAGGTGTGTCCAAACTTTTGACTGGTACTGTATGCCTCATCACAATTCTCGGAGAACTAGGAACAGTTCCTTGGACTTCATGGTATAGTTTCTGCTCTGACATGCACTGTCAATTGTGGGACCTTCTATAGACAGGTGTGTTAATTTTTAAATAATGTCCAAACAATTTAATTGGCCACAGGCGCACTCCAATCATGTTGTAGTTACATCAATGATGATCAAAGGAAATTGGATGCACCGGAGCTCAATTTGGAGTGTTCTAGCAAAGGGGTGTGAATATTTATGTAAATGAGATATCTCTGTATTTCATTTTTTTGGTCATTTCTAAAAACATGTTTTCACTTTGTCATTATGGGGTATTGTGTGTGTAAATGGGTGAGAAAAAAAATCATTTGAATCAGCAAATATTGACTCTTTGCATAAACTTAATGTAATTGTCAATAAAAGCCTTTGACAGTTATGGAATGCTTGTAATTATACTTCAGTATACCATAGTAACATCTGACAGAAATATCTTATAACACTGAAGCAGCAAACTTTGTGAAGACCAATACTTGTCATTCTCAAAACTTTTGACCATGACTGTATATGGCTCTTTTACCTATAAGCCCAGCTTGTCACCCAAGCCTGACCCAGTCCTGTATTGTCCTGACCTGCTCAGATCCACATACACAATTCTTCTCAACCAGGAAAACATCACTGCTCCACACTGACAGCCATTAGCATAGCCAACCCTTTGAACCCAGACTGACCCAACAGCACATCAGTCAGGACAGAACATCCATCCTGGGCCAAGTTTGGTCCAGTCCAGCCAGACTACTCTATCTCAGAACCAGACTCCAAGGGCAGAGTGGTGAGGCAGGAACACCTGGAGCTTGTTACATTTCACTGAGGGTGTGTCCAAAATGGCACCTTGTTCCCTATATGCTTTTGAAGTAGTGCACTATATAGGGAACAAGGTGACACCTTCAGGAAAACCCAGCCAGGAAAGCCTCCGACTAAAACAGGCTAACGTAAAAAAAATAAAAATACAATAAAAAATGAGAATAGGCAAAACAGGAAGAAAAGTAATTTATATAATGCAGACAGAGGCTGCTGGTGAGAGTTGAAAAGCAAATGACATAAAACGCCCTCTCTTCGACTAACCTAATCTACAAAATGACCTATTTTGCTCTGAATTTAGTTCCATTAGCTTTTATATCCCATTGTGACCTCTGTCATATTGGTTATACAAACCAATTTAACAAGATATATAATACAGAGGTTATTGAAAGGTTGGGCACAAAACCCTTATATGAAGTAGGTATTCAACACATTTTAAAAGGGATACATGATGTAATCCAGAAGGTTGTCGAAAGGCTGTGTATATGTTGTATTTCTGGACTTTGTCCCTCCGTTACAGCTGCGGTACAATTCCAGACATCATTTTTCTCTCTGGGACGCAACATAGCCTAAAGTGATCTTTCTGTAGGAAGCAAACCCTTTGCTAATTGCCAGGCAGTTCATCAGTCATACTTTTTCATACTGGTCCCCAGTGGGAATCGAACTCACAACCCTGGCGTTGCAAGCGCCATGCTCTACCAACTCGTCCCAGGGTCGCCCCCACTCCTCCCCTTCCCAGTCTTGCTCTCCCTCCCTCCCAGTCCCCACTACCTTAAAGCACAGTTACATAACAGATTCCTGAAATGCACAATTCCTTCTGATGATTCACACCCATGCAGCACAGACAGAGCACAGTTTACAGTACACTCAGAGAGAAAGGGGGGATTGACTTGAACAGGGGGGTAAGAGAGAGAGAATGTTCTTCAGTGATAGAGAGGGAAGGATCAGAATGCACTTCTAGGAAGTGGGGGGGATTCGAACACACAGTCACACATCGCTATGTATGGGACGAAAGGGTAATTCATTAGCTTGTCCTCCTGGTTTTAGTTCCAGAAATAACTCCCTTACTAGTGAAAAAAACTCTGACCCTTATGCAACAGCAGGCACTAAGCCTATTAATAGCTAGGTCAGCTTTGATTATCAAGATCCTCAAGAACCGGCTCCAGTGGGCACGCGATCACCAACACTGGACAATTGAGGAGTGGAAAAACATTGCCTGGTGCGACGAATCCCGGTTCCTGCTGCGTCATGCTGATGGCAGAGTCAGGATTTTACATAAGTAGCATGAGCCCATGGACCCATCCTGCCTGGTGTCAACGGTACAGGCTGGTGGCGGTGAACTGGTGTGAGGAATGTTTTTCTGGCACAAGTTAGGTCCCTTTATACCAACTGAGCAACGATTGAACGCCACAGCACATCTGAACATTGTTGCTGGCCAAACCCAATAGAGCATCTTCGGGATGAGATAGAACAGCTGTTCGCAGTATGAATGTACCGCCGTCCAATCTGCAGCAACTGCATGATGCCATCGCATCAGCATGGACCAACATCCCTGTGGAATGTTTCCGAAACCTTGTAAAATCCATGCCCCAAAGAATTCAGGCTGTTCTGGAGGCAAAGGAAGGTCCGACCCAGTACTAGATTGGTGTACCTAATAAACTGAATGTATATCGTCAAGCGATCATGGATTTCTACTGTTATAGGTGCCTAGGACCAGGAGAGTTGAGGAGAACGTCAGCACCATACCACTAGACAGTGGGGACACGATTATGTTACACAACCCACTGTTACATAACCAAAAGAAGGTTCCATTCCCCAAAGCCAAGACCCCGGAAACCAAAAACTCCTTCCCGAATGGTAGTGAACAAAAAAAACACACACACACACACACACACACACACACACACACACTCCCCTGGTTTCTGGCAGGCAGAGAGGGAGTGGACTAGCTCTGTGACAACGACACTTTACAAAACAGCAAGCCTTGGCAGTCGTCCAATCATAATAGCCAGTGAGATAAAGGGGAGGTGGCATCTGCGCGACACTGTAGCAATACTCACAACAAAGACTATATTACATAAGCCTGGGAAACACACAAAGGCCACCACAGCGACGACACACTGACTACCCATCAACTTCCTGTCCTAATTATTTCCAGAAGCATGGAGACTGCAGTCCATGTTTTCACTTCCTGCTCTTTCACAATCATGACTTGTATGCATACTGTGCTTCCTGAAGGAGCCTGACATTTACATAAGCAGCAGTCCTCCACTGGCCCACTCCTCCTCTCCTCTCCTCTCCTCTCCTCTCCTCTCCTCTCCTCTCCTCTCCTCTCCTCTCCTCTCCTCTCCTCTCCTCTCCTCTCCTCTCCTCTCCTCCCTCTCTCTGTGGCAGACTGACTGCTTCTTCTGGGGTATATGGGATGGGAGGGGTGTAGGGTAGGGGCTGGGGCTGGGGGGGGGCGCCTTCAGAAAGCCACAGGGTTCCACAACCGTGATATGCTAGCCTGGTTGTTTATGTAACGCTGCTTTACAGGCAGCGCTAGCTAGTGTCATGCCATTCCTACGACAGAGAATCAGCATGTGCGTAGTACTGAGTACCAAAGGCAGACAATTACCAATTTGGCCGGGACAGGCTGGTGGGTACAGGTCTGGGGAGAGAGGCAGTGTGCCCTGATGAATACCGGGGGCGCCATGACAACAAGAGGAAGAGGAACTGACTGGTAAACGACAACTATGGTTTGAGGTCATCATGGTCTCCCTGTTCCACTCAGACAATGACTTATCTGGAAAGAGTTAATTCACTTTCTCTTCTCCAATGCACTTTCAAACCCAGTGTTCCTTAACCCAGTCGTTTCACATTGCCTACTTGATCTATTCCACCACCAGCACACCTGATTCAACTCGTCACCAAGCCACTGAATGTTGGTGTTGGTATAGATCAAATATGTGAGGACTCAGTTGTGAAACACTGTTCAAAGCTCTCAGAATCCATGTAATCTGAGTGGAGTGGACATGCAACACTGGTACCAAGTCTGATCCAGGTCCATGAATCGCATGAGTGCAAGTTTCAGAGAACCCGTTTCCTGGCTGCCTGTCCTATACAGTTGAAGTCAGAAGTTTACATACACTTAGGTTGGAGTCATTAAAACTCATTTTTCAACCACTCCACACATTTATTGTTAACAAACTATTGTTTTGGCAAATCGGTGCATGACACAAGTAATTTTTCCAACCATTATTTACAGACAGATTATTTCACTAATAATTCACTGCATCACAATTCCAGTGGGTCAGAAGTTTACATACACTAAATTGACTGTGCCTTTAAACAGCTTGGAAAATTCCAGAAAGTGATGTCATGGCTTTAGAAGCTTCTGATAGGCTAATTGACATCATTTGAGTCAATTGGAGGTCTACCTGTGGATGTATTTCAAGGCCTACCTTCAAACTCAGTGCCTCTTTGCTTGACATCATGGGAAAATCAAAAGAAAATCAGCCAAGACCTCAGAAAAAAATGTGTAGACCTCCACAAGTCTGGTACATCTCAAGACATCAGTCAGGAAGTTAAAGCTTGGTCGCAAATGGGTCTTCCAAATAGACAATGACCCCAAGCATGCTTCCAAAGTTGTGGCAAAATTGCTTAAGGACAACAAAGTCAAGGTATTGGAGTGGCCATCACAAAGCCCTGACCTCAATCCTATAGAAAATGTGTGTGCAGAACTGAAAAAGCGTGTGCAAGCAAGGAGGCCTACTCTGTCAGGAGAAATGGGCCAAAATTCACCCAACTTATTGTGGGTAGCTTTTGGAAGGCTACCCGAAACGTTTGACTCAAGTTAAACAATTTAAAGGCAATGCTACCAAATACTAATTGAGTGTATGTAAACTTCTGACCCACTGGGAATGTGATGAAAGAAATAAAAGCTGAAAAAAAATCACTCTACTATTATTCTAGTGGTCCTCTGTAGCTCAGCTGGTAGAGCATGGCGCTTGTAACGCCAGGGTAGTGGGTTCGATCCCCGGGACCACCCATACGTAAAAATGTATGCACACATGACTGTAAGTCGCTTTGGATAAAAGCGTCTGCTAAATGGCATATTATTATTATTATTATTATATTCTGACATTGTCACGATCGTTTAAGGATTGGGTGAACCAAGGCGCAGCGTGATAAGCGTACATTTTATTAAAGTACTGAACACACGACAAAACAACAAACAAACGAAACGTGAAGTCTTAAGGTTACACCAAACAAACCTATACAGAACAAGATCCCACAAACTAATTGGTGCCAACAGGCTGCCTAAGTATGGTCCCCAATCAGAGACAACGAGCTACAGCTGCCTCTGATTGGGAACCACCCTGGCCAACATAGATTTAAACGATCTAGAACTAAACATAGAAAAACACAACATAACACGGAATATACACACCCTGACTCAACAAATCAACGTCCCCTGAGTCAGGGCGTGACAGTACCCCCCCCCCAAAGGTGCGGACTCCGACCGCGCCACAAAAACATAACAGGGTAGGGGCCGGGTGGGCATTCCGCCTCGGCGGCGGATCCGGCTCCGGGCGTGACCACCACTTTCTCTCCACCTCCCTGTTGCGCCCCTGGTCTGGTCTGGACGTCGGCGCGCTGCTTCCCCTCTCCTTCCTCCCACGAAGTACCAAGCCCTGTCTGGACCCTGGTGTGGGAGACCCCGAACCTGGAGAGGGGCTGACGTCTGGGTCTGGACTGGCACCGCTGACTGGAGCTGGACCCGACGACGGTGGATCGGATTGCGCTGGCTCCGGAGTGGATCCGCTGACAGGAGTTGGACCGGACCCCGGTGGAGCGTATTGCTCTGGCTCCGGAGTGGAGCAGCTGACCGGAGCTGGACTGGACCCCGGTGGAGCGGATTTCTCTGGCTCCGGAGTGGATCCGCTGACTGGAGTTGGACCGGACCCCGATGGAGCGGATTGCTCTGGCTCCGGAGTGGAGCAGCTGACCGGTGCCGGACCAGGCACTGGTGAAACAGGCACGGGCCGTGCCGGACTGGACACACGCACCACTGGCTTGGTGCGGGGAGCAGGAACGGGCCGGACCGGGCTGACAACGCGCACCACTGACATGGTGCGGGGAGCAGGAACGGGCCGGACCAGGCTGACGACGCGCACCACTGGCTTGGTGCGGGGAGCAGGAACGGGCCGGACCGGGCTGACGACGCGCACCACTGGCTTGGTGCGGGGAGCAGGAACGGGCCGGACATGGCTGACGACGCGCACCACTGGCTTGGTGCGGGGAGCAGGAACGGGCCGTACCGGACTGTGGAGGCGGACTGGAGGTCTGGAGCGGAGAGCTGACACAACCCGTCCTGGCTGAATGCCTACTTCCACCCAATATGTGTGAGGCATTAGCACAGGACGTACGGGGCTGTGCACTCGTACTGGCGATACAGCACGTAGCACCGGTGCAGGATATACGGGACCGAGGAGGCATACTGGAGACCACGAGCGTTGAGCCGGCACACCCCGTCCTGGCTGAATGCCCATCTTCGCACGACACGTGCGTGGTGCTCGCACAGGACGTACAAGAATGTTCCTGGACACGCTGCTTGGTCCTCATTTGGTGGAATCTTCTGTCACGATCGTTTAAGGATTGGTTGAACCAAGGCGCAGCGTGATAAGCGTACATTTTATTAAAGTACTGAACACACGACAAAACAACAAACAAACGAAACGTGAAGTCTTAAGGTTACACCAAACAAACCTATACAGAACAAGATCCCACAAACTAACTGGTGCCAACAGGCTGCCTAAGTATGGTCCCCAATCAGAGACAACGAGCTACAGCTGCCTCTGATTGGGAACCACCCTGGCCAACATAGATCTAAACTATCTAGAACTAAACATAGAAAAACACAACATAACACGGAATATACACACCCTGACTCAACAAATCAACGTCCCCTGAGTCAGGGCGTGACAGACATTTCACATTCTTAAAATAAAGTGGTGATCCTAACTGACCTAAGACAGGGAATCTTTACTGGGATTAAATGTCAGGAATTGTGAAAAACTGAGTTTAATGTATTTGGATAAGGTGTATGTAAACTTCCGACTTCAACTGTATGTGTATGTCATGTTCCTCCTTCATACAGTGCTGCTGAAGCTCGCTCTGAACCACGGAGTTACACAACAGGTCTGCATGCAGGTGCGGGACAGGGATGGGCCGACGTCAAGGACAGTGCCTCTGTGGGCCTGCGAGGGCGAGGGTGAGAGACCTCAAGCCAGGTAAAATGGGGCTAAGGTGATTGAGGGGGCTGTGGTGGGTAGGGATGCTAGTAGCATGTTGTTTCAGTGGCAAACAGCCCACTCCAGTTCCAGAAGCCTAGAACATACAGGTTTAGACACAACACCTCCACAGCTGTTCAACAGCTTCCATTCTCCAGGCTGGGCCTCTGTCACACCAGCTACCAGGCAGCCATACCAGAACGTTTACCAGAGCGAGGTGGGAAATCAAACCGCTTAATTAGTATGACTAATTCTACAAATCCCACAAACCACCGAGCCAGAATCAGAGAAACAAACTCAGTGCTTCTGATTGAGGAGGGCATTTGAACCACTAGGAGCCCAAAAGAAGACGTCCAAAAAGAGTGAGTGAACCACTGACCCACTAAAAAAGGAGAAAAAAAAAAGAACACTACTAAAGCGGTCTCCCTCTTTCCATCTACGTCAGTAAGGAGATTATAGATTACTCTCAGTGCAGTGTACGAGTGAGTTTTACTACAAAAAAAACAGAGAAGCCCCTACGCTCAGCATCACAGCAGCAACACATGTTCACTAGGCGACTACAGGTCACGGAGCGGGGAAACTGTTGGAAGCTCCAATACAGGGCCACCTTTCACAGAGGTTCACCTCAGGACAAAATATTTACCAGTTAGGCCCTAGCAGGCATTGACCAGGAGTTGTAATAAGGTTGATTAACCCTCCAGAAGTGGGTATACATTACACACAGACCATGTGAGCCAGAGGAGATTATTCACAAAGAAAGACACAATCAGCACTTGTCAACCTATTATTAGGGTTCCTGTGTAAATTCAATGTGCGAGAGGTCAATATGTGGCAACCCGAAGAACTCTTAGTGCTGCCGCCATGAATAAAGGATGGCTAAGGGGGTCACTAGGCTGTAGTGAAATCTATGAGCTCAATGGGTAGCTCCCACTTTCACCACTCCTACCCCCCGTGGCAAATTAGCACAATAAGATGACACGTTTTTTGCCTCTATTCCTTACCCCCTGTTGACACACACACACACACCCAGGCCACCAGCGCGATGAGCATGACTCAGGCAGAGGGACGCTTATGTAACGGCAGCCTCTGGCTGTTACACAACCCCAAGAACCGCACGTCCCGTACACACACACACCTAATCATGTACACGCCCAATCACAAAACAGACATTCCTACAATGTACATTCACAAATAAAACCATATATTTTGTTCCCATCAACAATGTATGGCTGCCCTTCCCCTAGAACAGGGTATTCAACGTTTTTGTGAGTGCATGTGTGTGTGTGTTTTTCCGAGTTGCCAAATTTTCAACAACCCCAAACAAGTTGTTCTTGTGTGTTTGCCAGCTGTTGTGTTTTACAATGGATTACACAGGAAACAACCTTGGAGGCAGACAGCTGCTCATCAGTTTCCATGTAAACACCTCAGGCAACTTGGTCAGTCCCAAAAAAAAAACACACAAAAAACACAACAACGGTTCAAAATCTAAACATCCTTCTGATCTAGAAACAGACAAAGCAAATCAGAAAACAACCAACAAATTCTAGAAGAAATACTGTAAAACAAAAAGGGTGGGGGGTGTTAGCACACCTTGCAGAGGAGGATATTTAAGTGATAATGCCTGAGAAGCCAGTGTTTGGAGGATATATTGGCACGGGTGTTGTTAGGCCCAAGACGAAGTCGAGGGCCGGCAAACCGTGCCAATATATCCTCCAAACACCGGCTTCGAGGGCATTATCACTTTTATACAATGGGGTTACCAACATATTCAAATAATGATTGACATATTTTCATTAAAAATGTTATTTTTATTAATTTATTGATACTATTTCATCCTTCCACAAGATATAGTCCCGACACAAATCTAGGGTTGCTACAGACGCGACCCAGTCGTTCAGTCTTTTTGTTCTGTATCTATGAACGTTGTTTGTTCTAAATGTTCCATTGCCATACTGGCTAGCAACGATCTTATCCCTTGCTTGCTAGCTAGCCAACTACGTCTAACTTACAGTCACGTCAAAAATTGCAGCCAGAATAACAGCAATGTAGCTGCATTTGCATTTGTTCAAGCTGTTTTCTAGTGACATTTATTTGGATAAATCCATAACAATGAGCTAATGAGGTGCGATTTCGCCTAAAATATTAAATGTGCTCAGTCATCAGGACACTGTTGTTCAGAGGAGCTAGACAACAACACAGCTACAGTAACACAATCACTTCAAACTGAACCTGGAAAGATCACAAATTAGCTGCGTTTCGTTTTACCTTTTTTCAATGGACTTTTTTTTGTATATATCCATAAAAATGATGCCAGCTGATTCATGATTTGGACTGGCTGAGAAAAGCTGTCTTCCTGTCAGTCTCGTCCCAACACGTTCATTACTATGGGACAGCAGATCGAATTTGAATATTGAAACAATGTTGCAAATGTCGGAGAGACAGACAGCAAGGTTTATACAAATCTCTGCTGTTGAAAACAAAATGTTAGTCTAAAAGAAATGTGAGATAATGTCTAGATGCTTTTTATAGTGGAGATCAAGTTTATAAGTTGCCTGGCTGGACTGATGAGACAGTGGATTGCACAGTCAGATGGAACAGAGTAAATAGGCATTTTAACGTCATAGATTTAGCCGGTGGCAACTTGTGGAATAGACACCGGCTGGAATGCGGTTTTAACCAATCAGCATTCAGAATTAGACCCACCCGTTGTATAAGAGAGGAGGACACACCTTGCAGACGAGCGGATATGAGAGGAGGACACACCTTGCAGACGAGCGGATATGAGAGGAGGACACACCTTGCAGACGAGCGGATATGAGAGGAGGACACACCTTGCAGACGAGCGGATATGAGAGGAGGACACACCTTGCAGATGAGAGGATATGAGAGGAGGACACACCTTGCAGACGAGCGGATATGAGAGGAGGACACACCTTGCAGATGAGAGGATATGAGAGGAGGACACACCTTGCAGATGAGAGGATATGAGAGGAGGACACACCTTGCAGACGAGCGGATATGAGAGGAGGACACACCTTGCAGATGAGAGGATATGAGAGGAGGACACACCTTGCATAAATAGCCTGACAGCCCCGTTGGACAGGGACAGGAGGAGTGTTAGTGGAGTGTTGAGGGGGGTGTTATGAAACACAGCGTGCCTCTCTGACACTGGCAGCGTGGCTGTGCGATTCCCAGTGCTCGGAGGCTGAGCTAGCGCTTTACTAGGCCAGTATCGCTCAGACTGGAAAGATTAGCATGGCCCGGGTGAGCAGAAGGCAGGGTGGGTGCTTCTATAACCATAGCAACTCACATTGTGTGACTAACACCCCACTCTGACCTGACCGGTTCTACAAAGTGTGATCATGACAGAGTTGTTAACCAGGCAGCTGGTAGCCTAGCGGTTAAGAGCGTTGGGCCAGTAACCAAAAGGTCGCTGGATCGAATCTCAGAGCCTACTAGGTGAAAAATCTGTCATTGTGCTTGAGCAAGGCACTTAACCCTAATTGCTCCTGTAAGTAGCTCTGGATAAGAGGTCTGCTAAATCAGGGTTTCCCAAACTCGGTCCTGCCCCCCCCCCCCCCCCCTCCCCCAGGACAGAGTTTGGGAAACCCTGTGCTAAATGACTAAAATGTAAAAACGTAATGTGCTCGACATAGACAACTCCCATGACCATTAGTGGTGGCCACACTGATCACAACAAAACTCAACCCAATCAACTACCACAACCAGAGGAATGTACAGACACAATAAGAAAGAAGAGGAGGAGAAACGTAGGATACCAGTAATCACAATCTTATACAAAAATAATGTGTCTGTAGTATATAAATACATGTTTGTTGCTGTAGTTGACCATATGTTGTTCCTCGTGCTGCAACCATTCAGACTGACTAGTACCGTTCAATCCAACACTAATCCACCCACTGCCACCTGTTTAGGTTACCGTAGAAACGGTCAAAGAGCCCCCACATCAAACAAAACATCTGAGCGCTCCCAACAGAGAACATCATGAAAGAGAGAAAGAACGAATGAGAGAGAAAAGAGATTGAATGAAAGGATGGCTGGTGTCAAACGGATGCATAAGTAGGGAGCGTTATACAACGCTGTTGCACACCGTTACAAAACAACTCCAATTCACAGACAGTAAGTACAATGTAAAGCACCCTGGTTATCAACTACAATGTAAAACACCCTGGTTATCAACTACAATGTAAAACACCCTGGTTATCAACTACAATGTAAAACACCCTGGTTCTTCATCTTCATCATCATCCAGATTTCTCACTAACAACAAATTATTCATCCACACATCTTTCTCCGGTTATCATTGATTCAGTCTCAAAGTGTCCTCCTCAGTCATCACATCACCCCCACCTGCTGTGGTCCTAAGAGTCAGTGACGCTCCCCTCCCACCAAGGAGGGTCAGGGTGCCAGCGGGGGTCACGGGGTCACCTACCTGCAAAGGTCTCCGACTCTTCCAGCAGCAGCATGCTTAGAATCTCAGTGAGGGGTGTGTGGAGAGTCCCCAAAGCTTGTAGAGCGTGTGCGGTGGTGATGGTACCCCCCACTTGGCCCTTCTCTCTGTGTAGTCTCTCTCGCTCTCTCTGTTACCCTGCTCTGAGGCTGGGGGAACAGGTGGCCTCACTACCGCCGTCTGCTCCGAAACTCACTAACTTACTTCCTCCAGTTGAACATTTTTGCCTCAAAGCTGTAAGGCAGAACCTGGCTTCTTGTTCTCCTTTTGGTCTTTGGTGCTATCTGTTTATCTGAGTTGATTTCCTACTAACTTACTGACTGATTGACTGGATGCGTGAGTGACAGTACGCTATCTCATCCCTGTCCTAAGCGGCAATATGAGTCGAGTCAGGCTCTTGACAACCAGGAAACTCTACTAAAAAGTCATTACATAACCTCGCACGCTGAAGCTGGGGACCTCGTCAGGGGGGCGGTCTACTTACGCAGTACGCACGCCGCTACCCTATGTTACGGAAGAGAGGGAGGGAAAGAGCAGAGATGCCGGCTGGGCAGAAGGAGCAGCATGTGTGTCATGTAAAATAGGGGAGGGACTGTAGACAGGCGCTCAAAAGAGAGTAGCAATGGAAATATTTCAAGTGTCTGCATCTTGATCATGTAAGAATTACGAACTTCAAATCATCTATTTAGGTAGTTGATGTGGCTAAATGACATGTCAGGTCTAAACATACTGTATGGACTCTTGAAGGATGGAGAAGACGTCCAAAGATGCTCAAGCTGAGAGAAACTCTCAAAGACTAAGTAATACAAATAAAAAAAGTATCCCAAAACTTGACAATACAATAAAACCTCTCTCCACGGCCATTCAGCTACTGCTAAAGCGAGATCCCCCTTACTCAGGATTCCACCTCCTCCTATTCAAGACATCAGTAGAACTCAAACCCCCAAAACAGGTTTAGACATTTACCCATGAACTCTGTATGAGCAATGATATACTCCTACTCTAGAATGAGTCTCATCTCTGTCCTCTTGCCAAACCAGAGTATCTGTGTCAGCTCCACTCTGCCATTCTGCCCCAGACTTCCAGAGTATTGAGAGCATGGTTCTGTAAGCAGAGCCACAGCCATAAGGTACAGAAGGCCTTTGCGACAATTATAAAACAATGAGACGCTGAAAGCAGCCCAGCCCTGTCTGGCCGTCACAAACACCCCTTCCAACGGGAGAGTTGCCCCACCAACTGACACCCATGTTGGCATGATGTCAGCAGGCCCCTCCTCCTCAGTGAGGCTGCCTTAGGTAATGGAGGTGAGAGAGTTCAATCGGACAGATGGAACAGATGGAATGAGGAAAAAGAAATAGAGGAGGGGGCGCTCAAAACAATGTGGTGGAGCCAGATCCCGGGACCCTTGCAAACACACACACATCCAGCTTACCCGGATCACTTTACAAACACACTCACGCAGAGGCTGCACACACTAACCCACATCTTTACACTCCCCTCCCCCGCCTCCCCTTGTGAAGGAAAGAGCTAGAAACAAGAGAGGGTGAGAGGAAGCAGGAGGAGGGGAAAGAAGAGATAGGAGGAGGAGGGGAAAGAAGAGATAGAACCAGCCCTATAAAGATTTCTGAAGTCTCCTCTCATCCCAAAGAGTAGGCTGTTTCCCCCATGCTCAACTTTGCCACACATCTCCATAGACACGCCTTTACTTCGCTCAAGTCTCTTAGCTCACATTTCGCTCTGTTTACATAAACAGGCTCAGCAAATGAAAGGGGGCATGGACTGGGTAATTGACACTGATAAACAACATTCAAATCCAAGTCAGAATGTTCCGGTTGAGTGACACAGCAAAAGGGAAGCAGGGACAAAACAATGTGCTGGATTTGTTTACTGCTGTACAAAACAGACTTCCCTACTATTATCACCAACAGACAGACAGACGCACAAACACATGCACAGAACACACACAAAAAAGAAAACATGCACACACATGCATGCACGCACGCACGCACGCACGCATGCACACACACACACACACACACACACATAAAACTCTTAAGAGCTGTTGTCTTTGATGAGTGACAGTGTGACAGCCTTAAGTCGTCAGCATGCTTCAGTTTGGCTGGCTCCTAGACAAACTTGGCTAGCCGAACAGAACGAGTGTGCTCGCATACTCCCTTAAAAAGACCTTCGCTTGAAAAACAAGAAAAAAATGGAAATAGTACTGTTTGTCCATTTTGAGACGTCGTAGCCAGTATTCACTTCCTCAAAATAGTCAGAATTAATCAGAATTATCCTCGCAATGCTAGAGGCGTCACTACAGACCCGGGTTTGATCCCGGGCTGTATCACAACCAGCCGTGATCGGGAGTCCCATAGAGCGGCGCACAATTAGCCCAGCGTCGTCCGGGTTAGTGGAGGGTTTGGCCGGGGGGGGGGGGGGGCTTTACAAGTAGGCCGTCATCGTAAATAAGAATTTGTTCTTAACTTATTTGCCTAGTTAAATAAAGGTTTAAAAAATTACGCAATTTGACATCTAACTAAGATGTTTGGTACAGTATTTCTCAATGAAAAACTGTGCATGAAAACGGTCATCTCTCGTTGAATGACAACAAATACTTTATTGAAGAATCTCTACTGCTGACCAATCACCGACGAAGGGGCGTAAACTTCGGGTCCGAACTTCGGCTTGCCTCCAGAACATTTTTTGTGTGCTCGAACAGCCGACAAAACCCTAGCCGAAGTCCAAAACGTCACAAAATGTTGTCATGATATATGCACCAACTCTACCAACTGTTTCGTCTGGGAAGCATGCGGCCGCCTTTGGTAATACCTCCCCCAGTCTGTAGTACCGGCTCTCACCTCCCAGTTTGTTCCCTCATGATGGTTCTCCCCAGGCCCAGCTGTGGCTCTAGTTCCCTATCACCCTTGCTCCCCCTCTGCTCTTCTCTGCTCACCCAGTATCCAGGTCACAAACACGGCTCACACACTCAACTTGACCCAGAAACAGGAGCTGCTGCTGGGCAGAGGAACCAGCCCTGGGCCCTCGGAGCTGTAACATGGTGCTTTAAACCAGACTACTAGAACTTTGGGCTGCACATCCATGGTCTCGCACACACACCCTTGACCTTGTACAGAACCTTCCCCTGGTCTTGTCTACAGGGCATTTTTAGCTGCTCTCAGCCCCCCTCGACTATTTTTCAAAGTACATTTTTGACTAACGGCTCCTGTTGTTCCCTGGACTGTGACGCACATGCTGCAGCTCTGAGCAGCTCCACAGGAACCAGGGGGTGGGATGGCTGCCTGTCTGCCTCTCTCCCTGCCTGCCACCCTGTCGGCCACTCTCCCTGCCTGCCACCCTGCCGGCCTCTCTCCCTGCCTGCCACCCAGCCGGCCTCTCTCCCTGCCTGCCACCCAGCCGGCCTCTCTCCCTGCCTGCCACCCTCTCTCCCTGCCTGCCACCCTCTCTCCCTGCCTGCCACCCTGCCACCTTCTCTCCCTGCCTGCCACCCTGCCACCCTCTCTCCCTGCCTGCCACCCTGTCAGCCTCTCTCCCTGCCTGCCACCCTCTCTCCCGCTCTCCCTGCCTGCCACCCTGCCGGCCTCTCTCCCTGCCTGCCACCCTGTCGGCCTCTCTCCCTGCCTGCCACCCTGCCGGCCTCTCTCCCTGCCTGCCACCCTGCCGGCCTCTCTCCCTGCCTGCCACCCTGTCTGCCTCTCTCCCTGCCTGCCACCCTGCCGGCCTCTCTCCCTGCCTGCCACCCTGCCGGCCTCTCTCCCTGCCTGCCACCCTGCCGGCCTCTCTCCCTGCCTGCCACCCTGTCTGCCTCTCTCCCTGCCTGCCACCCTGCCGGCCTCTCTCCCTGCCTGCCACCCTGCCGGCCTCTCTCCCTGCCTGCCACCCAGCCGGCCTCTCTCCCTGCCTGCCACCCTGCCGGCCTCTCTCCCTGCCTGCCACCCTGTCTGCCTCTCTCCCTGCCTGCCACCCTGCCGGCCTCTCTCCCTGCCTGCCACCCTGCCGGCCTCTCTCCCTGCCTGCCACCCTGTCTGCCTCTCTCCCTGCCTGCCACCCTGCCGGCCTCTCTCCCTGCCTGCCACCCTGCCGGCCTCTCTCCCTGCCTGCCACCCTGTCGGCCTCTCTCCCTGCCTGCAGCATGTCTGTCTCCCGCTTCACACAGTCAGTCACTCTATGCTTTGTTTATGGCACGACCTCGCTCTGTCCGTCTGACCTCAGCTGCCACCCTACCTATACTTTTCCACTGCCTCCATGTGTGGCTGTTGGTGTTTTGAACTGCACACAGAGGGGAGGTGGAGGGCACTAACATAGCACCTCATACAGGACTGAGCTCTCACACCAGCACAAGGGAACCAGAGGTAGACGGGGAGAGAGGGATGGAGGAAGAAAATAAAGAGGAGAGAAGCGAACTGAACTTCCTTTGGGAGCGTTGGTAAGGTATCACAGCAAAAGGATTGGTAGAGGAGAGAAGCGAACTGAACTTCCTGTGGGAGCGTTGGTAAGGTATCACAGCAAAAGGGTTGGTAGAGGAGAGAAGCGAACTGAACTTCCTGTGGGAGCGTTGGTAAGGTATCACAGCAAAAGGGTTGGTAGTGAACAGCGCCGGAGAAGATGGCTGCCGTTTTACAGCCCTCTAACCATTTGTACTATTATGTGTGTTTTTCCGCGTTATTTGTAATTTATTTTGTACATAATGTTTCTGCCATCGTCTCTTATAACCAAAAAGAGCTTCTGGATATCAGGACAGCGATTACTCACCTCGAATTGGACGAAGATTTTTTCTTCAACGAGGCGGCCGCGAAGGATATCATACAGACACCCGACAAGGCCCAAATCCCCGTCATTCGCGTGAGGAAGAGACAGAGATATCGTGGACGTAGATCGGGGTGCCTTGTAAGGATCCGACGGCGAGCGAGTAAACTGCCTCTTCCATCAATCCTATTAGCCAATCTTCAATCTTTGGATAACAAATTGGATGACCTAAGATTACGGTTATCCTACCAACGGGACATTAAATACTGTAATATCCTATTTTTCACCGAGTCGTGGCTGAACGACGACAATGATAACATACAGCTAGCGGGCTATACGCTACATCGGCAGGATAGAACGGCTGACTCCGGTAACACAAGGGGTGGCGGTCTGTGTATATTTGTAAACAACAGCTGGTGCACAAAATCAAATACTAAGGAAGTCTCAAGGTTTTGCTCGCCTGAGGTAGAGTATCTTATGATAAGCTGTAGACCACACTATTTACCAAGAGAGTTTTCATCTATATTTTTCATAGCTGTCTATTTACCACCACAAACCAATGCTGGCATTAAGATTGCACTGAATGAGTTGTACAAGGCCATAAATCTACAGGAAAACGCTCATCCAGATGCAGCGCTCCTAGTGGCCGGGGACTTTAATGCAGGGAAACTTAAATCCGTTCTACCTAATTTCTACCAGCATGTTAAATGTGCAACCAGAGGAAAAAAAACTCTAAACAACCTTTACTCCACACACAGAGACACATACAAAGCTCTCCCTCGCCCTCCATTTGGCAAATCTGACCATAACTCTATCCTCCTGATTCCTGCTTATAAGCAAAAACTAAAGCAGGAAGCACCAGTGACTCGGTTAATAAAAAAGTGGTCAGATGACGCAGATGCTAAGCTACAGAACTGTTTTGCTAGCACAGACTGGAACATGTTCCGGGATTCTTCAGACAGCATTGAGGAGTACACCACATCAGTCACTGGCTTCATCAATAAAGTGCATCGATGATGTCGTCCCCACAGTGACCGTACGTACATACCCCAACCAGAAGCCATGGATTACAGGAAACATCCGCACTGAGCTAAAGGGTAGAGCTTCCGCTTTCAAGGATTTTTTTTTTTTTTAGAAATCCCGCTATGCCCTCCGACGAACCATCAAACAGGCAAAGAGTCAATACAGGGCTAAGATTGAATCGTACTACACTGGCTCTGACGCTCGTCGGATGTGGCAGGGCTTGAAAACTATTACAGACTACAAAGGGAAGCACAGCCGCGAGCTGCCCAGAGACACAAGCCTACCAGACGAGCTAAACCACTTATATGCTCGCTTCGAGGCAAGAAAAACTGAAGCATGCATGAGAGCACCAGCTGTTCCGGATGACTATGTGATCACGCTCTCCGTAGCCGATGTGAGTAAGACTTTTAAGCAGGTCAACATTCACAAGGCCGCAGGGCCAGACGGATTACCAGGACGTGTACTCCGAGCATGTGCTGACCAACTGGCAAGTGTCTTCACTGACATTTTCAACATGTCCCTGACTGAGTCTGTAATACCAACATGTTTCAAGCAGACCACCATAGTCCCCGTGCCCAAGGACTCTAAGATAACCTGCCTAAATGACTACCGACCCGTAGCACTGACGTCTGTAGCCATGAAGTGCTTTGAAAGGCTGGTCATGGCTCACATCAACACCATTATCCCAGAAACCCTAGACCCACTCCAATTTGCATACCGCCCCAACAGATCCACAGATGATGCAATCTCTATTGCACTCCACACTGCCCTTTCCCACCTGGACAAGAGGAACACCTACGTGAGAATGCTATTCATTGACTACAGCTCAGCATTCAACACCATAGTGCCCTCTAAGCTCATCACTAAGCTAAGGATCCTGGGACTAAACACCTCCCTCTGCAACTGGATCCTGGACTTCCTGACGGGCCGCCCCCAGGTGGTAAGGGTAGGTAACAACACATCTTCCACACTGATCCTCAACACGGGGGCCCCTCAGGGGTGCGTGCTCAGTCCCCTCCTGTACTCTCTGTTCACCCATGACTGCATGGCCAGGCACGACTCCAACACCATCATTAAGTTTGCCGACGACACAACAGTGGTAGGCCTGATCACCGACAACGATGAGACAGCCTATAGGGAGGAGGTCAGAGACCTGGCCGTGTGGTGCCAGGACAACAACCTCTCCCTCAACGTGACCAAGACAAAGGAGATGATTGTGGACTACAGGAAAAAAAAAAAGAGGACTGAGCACGCCCCCATTCTCATCGACGGGGCTGTAGTGGAACAGGTTGAGAGCTTCAAGTTCCTTGGTGTCCACATCACCAACGAACTATCATGGTCCAAACACACCAAGACAGTCGTGAAGAGGGCACGACAAAGCCTATTCCCCCTCAGGAGACTGAAAAGATTTGGCATGGGTCCTCAGATCCTCAAAAAAGTCTACAGCTGCACCATCGAGAGCATCCTGACTGGTTGCATCACTGCCTGGTATGGCAACTGCTTGGCCTCCGACCGCAAGGCACTACAGAGGGTACTGCGTATGGCCCAGTACATCACTGGGGCCAAGCTTCCTGCCATCCAGGACCTCTATACCAGGCGGTGTCAGAGGAAGGCCCTCAAAATTGTCAAAGACTCCAGCCACCCTAGTCATAGTCTGTTCTCCCTGCTACCGCACGGCAAGCGGTACCGGAGTGCCAAGTCTAGGTCCAAAAGACTTCTCAACAGCTTCTACCCCCAAGCCATAAGACTCCTGAACAGCTAATCATGGCTACCCGGACTATTTGCACTGCCCCCCCCACCCCATCCTTTTTACGTTGCTGCTACTCTGTTAATTATTTATGCATAGTCACTTTAACTCTACCCACATGTACATATTACTTCAACTATCTCAACTAGCCGGTGCCCCCGCACATTGACTCTGCACCGGTACCCCCCTGTATATATAGCCTCCCTACTGTTTTTTATTTTACTTCTGCTCTTTTTTTCTCAACACTTTTTTTGTTGTTGTTTTATTTTTACTTTTTTTGTTAAAAATAAATGCACTGTTGGTTAAGGGCTGTAAGTAAGCATTTCACTGTAATGTCTGCACCTGTTGTATTCGGCGCATGTGACCAATACAATTTGATTTGATTTGATTTGATAGAGGAGAGAAGCGAACTGAACTTCCTGTGGGAGCGTTGGTAAGGTATCACAGCAAAAGGGTTGGTAGAGGAGAGAAAAGACGAAAGACGGAGAGGAGGAAGCAAAAATAAGTATGCTCACAACTTTGAGAGAGAGAGAGAGAAAGGGGGAGAGAGTGAGCATCCAGGCTCCAGTTGTTATGGCGACAGAAACAGTGCAGAGCAGGTGGCATAGGTGACGGTGCTCTGTGACCATTATCCGCGAGAGAGAGAGAAAAAAAGAGGGAGGGCGAGAGAAAGAGCACCAAAGAAACTTCAGAGCCCAGAAAGAACAGTTAAATTGGCCAGCATACATGAGTCACATGGCAACATACAGGCTGTTGCTCTCCCAATTATGACAAACACAAATGTTCTTATGCATTAAGCTTCCTCTGTGTGTGTGCTGCTCTATCTTCCATGGCCTCAGGCAGACACGTTACCTCAGATAGATACTGTATCAACAGCACATGTTGGACTGCTTGTTAGTGAAGTACTAAGGATGGTGTGACAGTGATTGTAGGGCTGTGAAGGTCTTGGAATTTGAGATCACAGTAATTGGCCAGACCAATGTACACGGTCACCGTTCCGGGGTGGGGGGGAATTGGTGCATACTTCCCTATTACCGTTACACTGCGTTATTATCAGCAGCATTTCTTTATTATTATTCAAGTTATTACCTCTAAATATTAGTCTAGTATACAAATTAACTTAGATAGTACCTGCAAACACCAGTCTCAACGTCAGCAGTGAAGAGGCGACTCCGGGATGCTGACCTTCTAGGCAGAGTTGCAAAGAAAAAGCCATATCTCAGACTGCCCATCTTAATCTTTTCTTTTTATTGGCCAGTCTGAGATGTGGCTTTTTCTTTGTAACTCTGCCTAGAAGGTCAGCATCTCGGAGTCGCCTCTTCACTGATGACGTTGAGACTGGTGTTTTGCGGGTACTATTTAATGAAGCTGCCAGTTGAGGACCTGTGAGACGTCTGTTTCTCAAACTAGACACTAATGTATTTGTCCTCTTGCTCAGTTGTGCACCGGGGCCTCCCACTCCTCTTTCTATTTTGGTTAGAGCCAGTTTGCGCTGTTCTGTGAAGGGAGTAGTAAACAGCGTTGTACGAGATCTTCAGTTTCTTGGAATTTCTCGCCTGGAATAGCCTTAATTTCTCAGAACAAGAATAGACTGACGAGTTTCAGAAGAAAGTTCTTTGTTTCTGGCCATTTTGAGCCTGTAATCGAACCCACAATTGCTGATGCTCCCGATACTCAACCAGTCTCAAGAAGGTCAGTTTTATTGCTTCTTTAAATCAGCACAACAGTTTTCAGCTTTGCTAACATAATTGCAAAAGGGTTTTCTAATGATCAATTAGCCTTTTAAAATGATAAACTTGGATTAGCAAACATAACGTGCCATTGGAACACAGGACTGATGGTTTCTGATAATGGGCCTCTGTACGCCTATGTAGATATTCCATAATAAAATCAGCCGTTTTCTGTAGTTTCCAGCTACAATAGCCATTTACAACATTAACAATGTCTAGACTGTATTTCTGATCAATTTGATGTTATTTTAATGGACAAAAAACATGCTTTTCTTTCGAAAACAAAGACATTTCTAAGTGACACCAAACTTTTGAACAGTAGTGTACCTCATGAAGAGAGACACATCTCCACATCAGGCTGTTGATTGTGGACTGTAGAATGTTGTCCCACTCCTCTTCAATGGCTGTGCGAAGTTACTGGATATTGGCGAGAACTGGAACACGCCGTCGTAGACACTGATCCAGAGCATCCCAAACATGCACAATGGGTGACCAGTCTGGTGAGTATGCAGGCCATGGAAGAACTGGGACATTTTCAGCTTCCAGGAATTGTGTAAAGATCCTTGCGACATGGGGCTGTGCATTATCATGCTGAAACATGAGGTCATAGGAGGTGGATGAATGGCACGACAATGGGCCTCAGGATCTCGTCACGTATCTCTGTGTATTCAAATCGCCATCGATAAAATGCAATTGTGTTCGTTGTCCGTAGCTTATGCCTGCCAATACCATAACCCCACCGCCACCATGGGACACCGTTCACAACGTTGATGTCAGCAAACCGCTCGCTCACACGATGCCATACACGTGGTCTGGGGTTGAGGCCGGTTGGACGTACTACCAAATTCTCTAAAACGACGTTGGAGGTGGCTTATGGTAGAGAAATTAACATTGAATTCTCTGGCAACAGCTCTGGTGGACATTCCTGCAGTCATCATGACAATTGCACGCTCCCTCAAAACTTGAGACATCTGTGGCATAGTGTTGTGTGACAAAACTGCACATTTTAGAGTGGCCTTTAATTAGAGCACAAGATGCACCTGTGTAATGATCAAGCTGTTTAATCTTCTTTAATATTTCTGGGATTTCAGCTCATGAAACATGGGACCAACGCGCGCACACAGTCAAAAGTTTAGACACTTACTCATTCCAGGGTTTTGGTCTGGGGTCCAAATTGGACTGTTTTCCTCTGTGGAGATGGGTGGTGGCAGCATCATGCTGTTGGGATGTTTTTCAGCGGCAGGGACTGGGACACTAGTCAGGATAGAGGGAAAGATGAACGGAGCAAAGTATAGAGAGATCCTTGATGAATACCTGCTCCAGACCACTCTGGACCACAGACTGGGGCTAAGGTTCACCTTCCAACAGGACAACGACCCTAAGCAAACAGCCAAGACAACGCAGGAGTGGCTTCGGGACAAGTCTCTGAATGTCCTTGAGTGGCCCAGCCAGAGCCCAGACTTTAACCCGATCGAACATCTCTGGAGAGACCTGAAAATAGCTGTGCAGCAATGCTCCCCATCCAACCTGACAGAGCTTGAGAGGCTCTGCAGAGAAGAATGGGAGAAACTCCCCAAATACAGGTGTGCCAAGCTTGTAGCGTCATCCCCAAGAAGACTCTATGCTGTAATCGCTGCCAAAGGTGCTTCAACAAAGTACTGAGTAAAGGGTCTAAATTCTTATTTTTAATAAATTAGCAAACATTTCTGCTTTGTTATTATGGGGTATTGTGTGTAGATTGATAAGTTTAATCAATTTTATAATAAAGCTGTAACGTAACAAAATGTGAAAAAAGTAAAAGGGGTTTGAATACTTTCCGAATGCACTGTATATAGTTGGGCAAATGCAGTTTCTGTCTGAACGTTCCGAGAGCGCCACCTTCTCCTCCATAGCCTAAGTAATAATTGACACTACCGTGTTGTGCTGTTTATTTCTGATAGTTTTCAAAACCTGTGAAGACGTCCAGTGAAAGCAGATATTACATTTTCTGACACCACAACACAGTAAAGACTTGGATACACATTATCCCGAATGCTAATCAATAAAAACGTTTGTTAAATTAGCTGCTCTGTTCTGCTTGTTTACAGCGGGTCATTTCATGAGGAACTGTTGGAGGCGCTCTCCTATTGTTTGTTACATCACCCACATCTTGAGAATAAAAGGCGCCAACGTGGTTCTGGGCTTAGGTTATGTGTACATATATGTGTGACGTGTTCGTGTATGTGCCGTGTGTGTGTGTGTGTGTGTGTGTATGTCGGCATGCGTGTGTGTGAGAGAGTAAGTAGGAGTGTGAGCGAGTAATTAAGGTCTGACACTGAGCAGAGTCAAAGTACAGTAGCTAGCCTACATGTCGAGGGCCATCCATTTTCCTGACTGTGAACCAACTATTTATAGTAGAAAACATAACAAAAGAACAGAACAAAGATTCAGGCTCAAACTCCATTATTCATTCCCACAAAAAAACCTAACTCTGATGACTAATAACGTAGCTGTGTGCGTGCGTGTGTGCTGCAAGGCTGCAGTAGCGCTGTGCTGTGGGGCTGAACGAGGCATAGCTGCGCAGACACAAAGAGAAGGGGAGGAGGGGAGGGGTTGAGGGCCGTCTTTCATAATGCGCTTGTGTAACACAGTGTCACAGTAACATACCCAAAAACGGCTGTGTGAATGTCACCACAACCCAGAGAGCAAGCAGCGCTGAGGCTGGGAGAGGAAATAACACATCCCCTTTCCCTCTTCCTCCTCAACCATCTCTCTCCTGCTTTTTACTTTCCTTCTTTCTCTTTTCTTCCACTTTCAACAGCCGACCTCTCTTGTAGAGGAACAGAGTTTAGACAGAATTTATCTATTGTAGTCATACTACCAAAGACTACCCCGAAAATCTGTGTAAATGCTGTTAGATAAACACAATCAGAAAAGGGAACACACACACACCACTGAGGAGATATGACTGTGTGGTTTTAAAAGAACTTATCAAAATCAGTTCAATATCACTCATGGTCACTTGCAACTCCTCAATTACAAGTAATTTTCCTCCCATCAAAACCTGTTGTATAAGCCTCTTAGTTAACCCTGTCCATGCCGGACATAATATAATGAAACTGTAGCACATGGAATCATATCAGCTCTATTCATTGCATTTCTTAAGACAACATTAATCTGTGTGTGTGTGTCTTCTTTCAGTTTCCACCTACCAGGGACATCTTCTTCATCATCTCCGTTGTTCTCATCTTCCTCCACCTCCTCTTCTTCCAGCTCGTCCTCCTCTTCCTCACTGTTGAGAAGGTGGGGCTCCATGTCTCTCCCTGAGGTCCCCTTGTCAGACATGGTGTCCCTCTGTCACCCAGAGGCATTACCTAGGCATCCTCACACACACACAGGCCACCTGCAACACACACACTTCTTATTTGGACACTGCTTTGTCATAAAATGTAGCCTACACAGTTATTTTGTCTTTGTTCCAGGCCTTACAGTGCAAATAAAAAACAATTGAATAAACGAACACACGCACACAATACCGTTAACTTGAAAACCTTGCAGAGGGATAACTGACAACGCACATAATTGCTCAAAGCCATGTAACAATAACCATTGACTTCATCATCATACGTCCCAATGTCAACAACCACACCAACATCTCCTTCCCATCCTTAATGTTTCCAATACACAAGTCATTGAGGATTGACTGGGTTTTATAGGGGAACATGGACTTGCCAAGAAGAGGGTGGATCTGAGGTACGGTGCAGGGGGTTCATTCATACCCCAAGGAGAGGACAGCATTGTTTCCATAGATGTTCACCACAACGTTGCTATCTCCCTTTATTTCTTAATTATCTCCCTCTCCCCTTTCACCCACCTCTCTCCCTCTCCTTTCACCCCCCCCACCCCCCCTCCTTTCACCCCCCCCACCCCCCCTCCTCTCCTTTCACCCCCCCCACCCCCCCCTCTCCCTCTCCTTTCACCCACCCCCACCCCCCCCTCTCCCTCTCCTTTCACCCACCCCCTCTCCCTCTCCTTTCACCCCCCCCTCTCTCTCTCTCCCCTTTCACTCCCCCCTCTCTCTCTCTCCCCTTTCACCCCCCCCTCTCTTGCTCCTTTCACCCTCTCCCTCTCTCCTTTCACCCTCTCTCTCTTTTCACCCTCTCTCTCTTTTCACCCTCTCTCTCTCTCTCTCTCTCTTTTCACCCGCTCTCTCTCCTTTCATCCCTCAACAAGTACTTTGCGTACACACGTGCCCTCAAGACAGTGTGGTTCCCAAACTGTGGGGTGTATCCCCTAGAGGCGTGGGATGTTCCTCAATGATGGAAGGGGAGCCCAAGTGAAAAAGTTTGGGAACCACTGATGTAGTACACACACACGTCCTCAAACGCCAAGATCGTGTTCTGCCACACTGCTCCTCTCTCACTGTCCCCTCAGCCTCAGTACAGTGAGTCACAGCCAGCCAGGCAGGATGGTGTTGTGGTGCTGCTGAAAATTGCTTTATTAGACTATTGAATAACTTTGTTTTCCCTCTGCAAGGCCTCTGTTCTGTTTTGCTATCTGTGACATGAGCCACATGCCCCCAGCCAGCCTGAAGTGTGATAGCCTAGTGTTCAGGAGGTGTGTGTGTACGCACATATGTGTGCCTAGCCTATATGTTATTGTTTGAGTAAAAAAGAGGAAGGGAGAAGGAGCTTTATTCTACATTATAAACTGGGTGGTTCGAGCCCTGAATGCTGATTGGCTGAAAGCTGTGGTTTATCAGACCGTATACCATGGGTATGACAAACATTTATTTTTACTGCTCTAATTACGTTGGTAACCAGTTTATAATAGCAATAAGGCACCTCGGGGGTTTGTGGTATATGGCCAACATACCACGGCTAAGGGCTGTATCCAGGCAATCCGCGTTGCGTCGTGTGTAAGAACAGCCCTTAGCAGTGGTATATTGGCCATATACCACAACCCCTCTGGCCTTATTGCTTAATTATAGCCTATTCAGCGCTAAGGACGGTGGCATTCAAGATTGAGAACAATTCTGTAGTCATGAGACTCTCTTCACCTACCTAGCCTAGCCTTATGTCGTTATGAAATGTGTAGCTCTACCTCTTGGTTGGCAGGGTTACCTCAATAAGAACACAAAGTATTAAAAAGTATGTCCTCACAACAGAGCTCTACATTAAAGCTTGTCCGGGGCAAGTAAAAAGAATTGGAGGACAACTACTATAGATTTTACCAAAAAAGAACACAATATCAAAACATTACTCCGATCAGAATTGGATCAGGCAGTGCACAGCAGGGCAGTGCATGGTTGACCCTGAGTAAATTTCCTAAATTTCTATTTGCTATAGCCCATTTCAATAAATGTTGTATTTACACAATGCAAGAGAACAATCTAGTTACCAAAGTGGCGCAAAATATCAGGTCAGAATTGTTATTATTTTCTCTCTCTCTCAAGTGTCGGATGATCTGGGCCAATAGTCGAAGTCTATTTTTATAGCAGACACGGCGGTATCTTATTGTTAAAGAAGGCCAAATGTTCTATTTTCTCTCCATTTGATATGAATATGACTTGGCCTATTAAGCCACTCTTTCAGTTTAATGCATGCTATATTTCTCCTGCCGCGCTACTTCATGATCAAACAATGAATGAGTTCTAGGCTCTCTCAGAAAGTTAAGTTGTTTTTGAATAACCCCAAAACATGGGAGGCCTAAGGTAATAATGAAAGATAGAAGCAACAATAGCAATATATACAAATTAAATAAGAACTTTGAACAAACCTAATGCTTTGCCCAACTGTAAGACATAAATGACGCATGCGAGGCCGTTGTGAACCAAATGACCAAAAGCCTAATCCTACTAACTGAAATATCATAAAAGCATTAAGACAAACTAAAGTTATGAAGAGTATTTTCCAAACTATTCTAATAGTGTTTAATGTCATAAAGTTGCAGCTTTTAAATTGGAATAATTATGAAAGTCTATGCTATTCTCATTCACAGATTTATTTTGAATGACAAATATTTTAGGCCATTAGATGTTAAATTGAACAAGAGGAAGTCAAAACAAAACTCAGGACAAAGCTGACCAAAGCTTATGAAAGTAAGTATGCGTAGTTGGCCTAGGCTTATTTCCATACTATTCTAACAATGTGCAACCTACCTACAACACATATAGTAGCCTGGGCCTAATAATGAGAGGAGGCAAAAATGCACATCTGTTTATAATTGTCCAGTTCTGAGGACAGCAGAGTTGCTCTGCAGCCCATGATGATTTACAACCCATCACAAGACGCACAGCCAGCGAGGCTCATTGTCTGTGTCACTCGTTCCATCTGGGCGTTTCGGCACACACAGACACACAGATAACCTGATAGCAGCCTAGGCTATTAAAAAACACCTTATTTACAGTATTCAGACCCTTTGCTATGAGACTCGAAATTGAGCTCAGTTGCATCTTAGTTTCCATTGATCATCCTTGAGATGTTTCTACAACTTGATTGGAGTCCACCTGTGGTAAATTCAATTGATTGGACATGATTTGGAAAGGCACACACCTGTCTATATAAGGTCCCAAAGTTGACAGTGCATGTCAGAGCAAAAACCAAGTCATGAGGTCGTTGGAATTGTCCGTAGAGCTCTGAGACAGGATTGTGTCGAGGCACAGATCTGGGGAAGGGTAGCAAAAAAAATCTGCAGCATTGAAGGTCCCTAATAACACAGTGGCCTAAATCATTCTTAAAATGGAATAAGTTTGGAACCACCAAGAATCCTCCTAGAGCTGGCCGCCTGGCCAAACTGAGCAATCAGGGGAGAAGGGCCTTGGTCAGGGAGGTGACGAAGAACCCGATGGTCACTCTGACAGAGCTCCAGAGTTCCTCTGTGGAGATGGGAGAACCTTCCAGAAGGACAACCATCTCTGCGGCACTCCACCAATCAAGCCTTTATGGTAGAGTGGCCAGACGGAAGCCACTCCTCAATAAAAGGCACAACAGCCTGCTTGGAGTTTGCCAAAAGGCACCTAGACTCTCAGACCATGAGAAACATCTCTGAAGAGACCTGAAAATAGCTGTGCAGCAACGCTCCCCATCCAACCTGACAGAGCTTGAGAGGCTCTGCAGAGAAGAATGGGAGAAACATCCCAATAACAGGTGTGCCAAGCTTATAGCGTTATCCCCAAGAAGACTCGATGCTGTAATCGCTGCCAAAAGTGCTTCAACAAAGTACTTAGTAAAGGGTCTGAATACTTACGTAAATGTGATATTTCCGTTTTTTTTATTTGTATAAATTAGCAAACATTTCTAAAAACCTGTTTTTGTTTTGTCATTATGGGGTATTGTGTGTAGATTGATGAGGGAAAAAAACGAATGTAATCAATTTTAGAATAAGGCTGTAACGTAACAAAATGTGGAAAAAGTCAAGGGGTCTGAATACTTCCCGAAGGCACTGTATACACTACACGACCAAAAGTATGTGGCATTAATATGGAGTGGTCCCCCCTTTGCTGCTATAACAGCCTCCACTCTTCTGGGAAGGCTTTCCACTAGATGTTGATACATTGCTGCGGGGACTTGCAACCGAGGACAGACGATTTTCACGCGCTATGCGCTTCAGCACTTGTGGCCTACCACTTCGCGGCTGAGCCGTTGTTGCTCCTAGACGTTTCCATTTCACAATAACAGCACTTACAGTTGACCGGGGCAGCTCTAGCAGGGCAGAACTCTGACGAACTGACTTATTGGAAAGGTGGCATCCTATGACGGTGCCACGTTGAAAGTCACTGAGCTCTTCAGTAAGGCCATTCTATTGCCAATGTTTGTCTATGGAGATTGCATGGCTGTGTGCTCGATTTTATACACCTGTCAGCAACGGGTGTGGCTGAAATAGCAGAATCCACTAATTTGAAGGGGTGTCCACATACTTTTGCATATAGAGTACATAGTGTATTTTGTCAATGTTATGATTCCTCTCGTTCATCCCGTAGCATGCGAGCCAAACAGAAAATTGGGATGGCCGCTAGGCACGATAAAACATTGTCTATGGGCACAGAAAATTATTTCAGACCCTTCTATGTTCGTCACTTAAGCTTTCACTAAAAAAAACTTTTAGAACACACGGTTGTAGACAGTATTTACTGGCAGGACCAGACCTGCAGACACAGTATTTACTGGCAGGACCAGACCTGCAGACAGTGTTTACTGGCAGGACCAAACCTGCAGACACAGTATTTACTGGCAGGACCAAACCTGCAGACACAGTGTTTACTGGCAGGACCAAACCTGCAGACACAGTGTTTACTGGCAGGACCAAACCTGCAGACACAGTGTTTACTGGCAGGACCAAACCTGCAGACACAGTGTTTACTGGCAGGACCAAACCTGCAGACACAGTGTTTACTGGCAGGACCAAACCTGCAGACACAGTGTTTACTGGCAGGACCAAACCTGCAGACACAGTATTTACTGGCAGGACCAGACCAGCAGACACAGTGTTTACTGGCAGGACCAAACCTGCAGACTAGGGCTGATCCCAATTATTCGACTGGTTGCTTGTTTGGTCAATAGGCTGTTGGTCGACCAATATTTATTTTAGTCGAGTAGTAGCAACCACATACTTTTTAATGGCACACAAGACACCCATCTTATTCTTGCCCATCTCAGTGAACTAATCCATTGCTGAGGCTGCGGGTAATGTTTTCTTCACCTCAAAACAGCAAGCAAGCGAAGTCTGTTTTTTCATCCATTGAGAATTACAATAGTTCCTCAAAGTATTTGAAAAATCTTTCCAGCTCTCTCTCTTCGATAACCATAATAGGCTTCTTATCAGTGCTTGACTTGGACTGAAATAGGTTCCGGTACTCATTTTGGGTGCTGGTACTGTTTATATTTAGGTGCAGGAGCGCCACAATACTTTTCAGCTAATATTCTATTAGAGGAACAGGAGCTCAAGCAGTAGAACATTTGAGGTGTGGTGATCTCCTGCCCAAGTCAAGCACTGCTTCTTATACCTTGCACAAATAGCCTACAGCTGTGCCCAGAATGTTGCATGTTGGCTAGAGCAAGCTTCGGGCCAGACCCCAGTTAATAGTTGATACAATGTTTCAAGTTCGTTGCAGACATGCCATGTGTAGCCAATGTGATTTATAGTATATTTATTTTTAAAATCAGGATATTTTCTACTTGCAGGCTGCAATGTTTTTATTTGTTGGCTTTATGTAGGCAATTTTTACATAGTTCGCAATGGCAATAGAAGTTACTTTTTAGGTTTGTATCATTTTCATTTAGATTTGGATAGAATTTTGATTAACCACATGACAATGATTTTGAGATATGAAGACGTTATTATAAATTAAATGAAACTGTTTCACGAAAATGTGCATAACTGTCATGCAGATCGGTAGAAATTGTAAGATAAATTGGCATTCCACATGATAAAGGTTGCCGACTCCTCGTGTAGCCTATTACCAGCAACTTCAGGAGAGTAATGGCAGAATCTGCGAAAGCCAGCAGGCGCAGGAGGAGAACAGTTGGGTCAGGTTAAGATTTTATTATTCTGGTTATCTAGATCTCTGGCGCCCTCGAGGCATCAAACCGTAAGCTTAAAGCATCAGACAAGCTCAATGCATCTAGCTGATTTTATTAAAACACATAGGGTTTGTCTATATATGGAAAAATACACGTTTAAACATGTCCAGCAATCGATTGGTCGAAAGAACAGGCGACTTTCAGTCGACAAAATTTTTTTTTTAGTCGGGGACAGCCCTACTTTACATATATTAAATAATATAAGCGTGACATTTATTTTGATTTAGAATGGACCATTATTATGCACCTGTCTCGAAACAGGGGCAGCGGGAAAAAAATACATGCCATCTATGCACTTAAATAAGCGAATGGAAGACACTTTTCACGTGGTTCATTTTCATGCCAGCCAGTTAAAGAGAAGCAATGTGCTTAATATTAGGAAAGTTGAGAAATAAATATAGTAGGCCTAGCCTATAGAAAGCTGATGGGATCCTCCTCTTTTTAGTAGAGGCCATCACTCTGTTCTCACGCAATTGCATAGGGTATAGAAATGTTGCGCAACATGAGCTCATGGGCTCTCGTGAAGTGTTTGATTAGATTTTCGATTACATTTGCATTGATGTCAGAGTGATTAGAGGGACAATAGTGTGGCGTACCAGGCAGTTAAGCAAGTTTGGTAGGCTCCTAATGACCAGCAGCAGCATCAGAGCTTGGAGAAGCCTAATTACCGTGACTAAACGGTCACCTGGAATTTGATTGTCGTCATGACTCGTGACCACCAGTGTGGCGGTAATACGGTCACCGTTACAGCCCTAGGTATGAATACCTTCTGAAGGCACTGTATACACGGAGTGTACAAAACATTAAGACGACAGAGAGAGAAAGAAAACCGTTATGAGCTGAACAAAACAGTATGCCAGCGGAAGAGAGGACAGTATCAGGTGACCCAACTGTGGTTTGTGACTACTATGATTTCCCATTGTTGCCAATTTAATTGCAGTAATTTCTTTACAGATATTTTGGTAATTCCGTTACCGATTTGGTAACAGAATTACGAGTTTTAATCACTTCATAATTCATAAACAAAAATGTATATCAGTAAAAACACTAACTAGTGGCCTCCCAAGTGGCACAGCGTTCTAAGGCACTGCATCGCAGTGCTAGAGGCGTCACTACAGATCCGGGTTAGATCCCGGGCTGTGTCGCAGCCGGCCGCGACCGGGACACCCATGAGGCGGCGCACAATTGGCCCAGCGTCGTCCGGGTTAGGGGAGGGTTTGGACGGCTGGGAGGTCCTTGTCCCATCGCATTCTAGCGACTCCTTGTGGCGGTCGGGTGCATGCACGCTGACTTCGGTCCGCTGTATGGTGTTTCCTCCGACACACTGATGCGGTTGGCTTCCGGGTTAATTGAGCAGTGTGTCAAGAAGCAGTGCGGCTTGGCGGGGTCGTGTTTCGGAGGATGCATGGCTCTGGACATTCGCCTCTTCCGAGTCCGTACGGGAGTTGCAGCGATTGGACAAGACTAACTACCAATTGGATTTCACAAAATGGGGGGAGAAAAAGGGGTAAAAAGTACCAAAAAAATACAATCTTTTTTTCCCAAATGAAAACACTAACTAGGTCTACCTTTACTTGTTACTTCTCCTCATAAGGGAGAGAAATTAGAAAATATCTTTAAGATGTGGGTTTTTGGTAACGGAATTACAAAGCACAAGGCAATTCTTCTTAAAAACTTACAGAAAGGAAATCATTTCTCCAAAACGAAATATAAAAAAGTGTTGATATTAGTTGGCAGGGGTCTTTACTTAAACATGATTGTGTTTTGATGTATTTCTAATATATTTTAAGACTTTCTGGTAGATATTTTCTAAGACCCCTTTTCCATCTGTTTGACCAGAATTGAAACAATTACTTATGCCACAGTTTTAAGATGGAAAATGCATCTATGCCTTCATTTCCCAAAAATATAGACTATTAGGTTTCATTTGACACCCAATTTGATATGCTCCTATGAACTTCACGTTGGTGCTCATCAAATCAAATTTTATTTGCCACATGCGCTGAATACAACAGGTAGACATTACAGTGAAATGCTTACTTACAAGCCATTAACCAACAATGCAAAATAAAAGCAAATAACTAAAGAGCAGCAGTAAAATAAAATAACAGTAGGGAGGCTATATACTGGGGGGGTACCGGTCCAGAGTCAATGTGCGGGGGCACTGGCTAGTCGAGGTAATTTAGGTAATATGTACATGTGGGTAGAGTTAAAGTGACTATCCATAAATAATAAACAGTAGCAGCAAAGTAAAAAAGGGGGACGGTGTGGGGGTAGGGGGGCAGTGCAAATTGTCCGGGTAGCCATGATTAGCTGTTCAGGAGTCTTATGGCTTGGGGGTAGAAGCTGTTGAGAAGCCTTTTGGACCTAGACTTGGAACTCCGGTTCCGCTTGCCGTGCGGTAGCAGAGAGAACAGTCAATGATTAGGGTGGCTGGAGTCTTTGACAATTTTTAGGGCCTTCCTCTGACACCGCCTGGTATAGAGGTCCTGGATGGCAGGAAGCTTGGCCCCAGTGATGTACTGGGCCGTACGCACTACCGTCTGTAGTGCCTTGCGGTCGGAGGCCGAGCAGTTGCCATACCAGGCGGTGATGCAACCAGTCAGGATGCTCTCGATGATGCAGCTGTATACATTTTTGAGGATCTGAGGACCCATGCCAAATGTTTTCAGTCTCCTGAGGGGGAATAGGCTTTGTCGTGCCCTCTTCACGACTGTCTTGGTGTGTTTGGACCATGACAGTTTGTTGGTGATGTGGACACCAAGGAACTTGAAGCTCTCAACCTGTTCCACTACAGCCCCGTCGATGAGAATGGGGGCGTGCTCAGTCCTCTTTTTTTTCCTTTAGTCCACAATCATCTCCTTTGTCTTGATCACGTTGAGGGAGAGGTTGTCATCCTGGCACCACACGGCCAGGTCTCTGACCTCCTCTCTATAGGCTGTCTCATCGTTGTCGGTGATCAGGCCTACCACTGTTGTGTCGTCGGCAAACTTAATGAAGATGTTGGAATCATGCCTGGCCATGCAGTCATCGGTGAACAGGGAGTACAGGAGGGGACTGAGCACACACCCCTGAGGGGCCCCCCCGTGTTGAGGATCAGCGTGGCAGATGTGTTGTTACCTACCCTTACCACCTGGGGGCGGCCCGTCAGAAAGTCCTGGATCCAGTTGCAGAGGGAGGTGTTTAGTCCCAGGATCCTTAGCTTAGTGATGAGCTTTGAGGGCACTATGGTGTTGAACGCTGAGCTGTAGTCAATGAATAGCATTCTCACGTAGGTGTTGCTCTTGTCCAGGTGGGAAAGGGCAGTGTGGAGTGCAATAGAGATTGCATCATCAGTGGATCTGTTGGGGCGGTATGCAAATTGGAGTGGGTCTAGGGTTTCTGGGATAATGGTGTTGATGTGAGCCATGACCAGCCTTTCAAAGCACTTCATGGCTACAGACGTCAGTGCTACGGGTCGGTAGTCATTTAGGCAGGTTATCTTAGAGTCCTTGGGCACGGGGACTATGGTGGTCTGCTTGAAACATGTTGGTATTACAGACTCAGTCAGGGACATGTTGAAAATGTCAGTGAAGACACTTGCCAGTTGGTCAGCACATGCTCGGAGTACACGTCCTGGTAATCCGTCTGGCCCTGCGGCCTTGTGAATGTTGACCTGCTTAAAAGTCTTACTCACATCGGCTACGGAGAGCGTGATCACATAGTCATCCGGAACAGCTGGTGCTCTCATGCATGCTTCAGTGTTGCTTGCCTCGAAGCGAGCATAGAAGTAATTTAGCTCGTCTGGTAGGCTTGTGTCACTGGGCAGCTCGCGGCTGTGCTTCCCTTTGTACGATTCAATCTCAGTCCTGTATTGACTATTTGGCTGTTAAATGGTTCGTCGGAGGGCATAGCGGGATTTCTTATAAGCCTCTGCGTTAGAGTCCCGCTCCTTGAAAGCGGCAGCTCTAGCCTTTAGCTCAGTGCGGACGTTGCCTGTAATCCATGGCTTCTGGTTGGGGTATGTACGTACGGTCACTGTGGGGACGACGTCATCGATGCACTTATTGATGAAGCCAGTGACTGATGTGGCGTACTCCTCAATGCTTTCTGAAGAATCCCGGAACATATTCCAGTCTGTGCTAGCAAAACAGTCCTGTAGCTTAGCATCTGCGTCATCTGACCACTTTTTGTTAACCGAGTCACAGGTGCTTCCTGCTTTAGTTTTTGCTTATAAGCAGGAATCAGGAGGATAGAGTTATGGTCAGATTTGCCAAATGGAGGGCGAGGGAGAGCTTTGTATGCGTCTCTGTGTGTGGAGTAAAGGTGATCTAGAATTTTTTTCCTCTGGTTACACATTTAACATGCTGGTAGAAATGAGGTAGAACGGATTTAAGTTTCCCTGCATTAAAGTCCCCGGACAATAGGAGCGCTGCCTCTGGATGAGTGTTTTCCTGTATACTTATGGCCTTATACAGCTCATTGAGTGCAGTCTTGGTAAATAGTGTGGTCTACAGCTTATCATGAGATACTCTACCTCAGGCGAGCAAACCCTTGAGACTTCCTTAGTATTCTATTTTTTGCACCAGCTGTTTTTCCAAATATACACAGACCGCCACCCCTCGTCTTACTGGAGTCTGCCGTTCTATCCTGACGATGTAGCGTATATCCCGCCAGCTGTATGTTATCAATGTCGTCATTCAGCCATGACTCGGTGAAACATAAGATATTACAGTTTTTAATGTCCCGTTGGTAGGATAACCGTAATCTTAGGTCGTCTACCTTATTTTCAAATGATTGAAGATTGGCTAATAGGATTGATGGAAGAGGCAGTTTACTCGCTCGCCATTGGATCCTTAAAAGGCACCCTGACCTACGTCCACGATATCTCTGTCTCTTTCTCATGTGAATGACGGGGATTTGGGCCTTGTCGGGTGTCTGTAGGATATCCTTCGCGTCCGACTCGTTGAAGAAAAAATCTTCGTCCAATACGAGGTGAGTAATCGCTGTCCTGATATCCAGAAGCTCTTTTTGGTCATAACCGACGGTGGCAGAAACATTATGTACAGAATAAATTACAAATAACGCCAAAAAACACACATAATAGTAGAATTGGTTAGAGGGCTGTAAAACGGCAGCCATCTTCTCCGGGGCTCATGGGTCCCTTTACATGGAAATGACCTACAGTACAGTCCAGTATAGTACATGGCACAGTGGGAAGTCCCCCCTCTGTGATGCCCTGAGATCTGCCTGTCTCCAGAGCTTCAGTCAGGCACTTTGATGAAGACCTAAAGGGCATCCAAATGGGCTCATAGTGGGCCGTGGAGCCCTTCTGATGTCTAGCTAAAAATGGATGTGAGTTAGTCCATTCATACAGTAGGTCTATAATGTGCAAGAATCTTTGTATCTGTAACCCATTTCATCACCTCATTCATCACTATGTAACCATAAAAGCCATTTTCCATTTGACTAGTTCAACTTAAGCTGGTCAATTTGCTTGTATAACAAAAGTCATGTTGGGTAAGATTAAAGTACTATTTAGAGACAGAGAAAAAAAACAAAGCAATCGAGTGATAATACAATTGTTTTGCTTTGGTGGTTCATAATAATGCAAATTGCTTTTAAAAACAACCGCTCCCAAAAGACACATTCCTCGGCTAGGGTCATTTGCCTAAATTCAGCATTTGTTCACTCGCTGCTGTGAATAATGCTGACCCCGGGTCACCAAGGTATTTTTAGGAGATAAACCAGTCAACACAGAATCCTCCTCTAACACAGGTTCCCTAGTAATCCCCTCCCACGTACCTGATGGACAGACACACATCACCAAACTCCAGGACTACATAAGGCCAGGGAAAAGGTCACACTAGCCCATCTTATTGTAGGCAAAAAGGTGAAACAGCAATGTTAGAGCCTACAACCTAGCTCATTCCCTAATCCAATAAACTATAGTGGATGTGAAAAAACATCATGAGTTAGTCTGCGGGATACGTCCAATCAGGTTTGAGCGAAGGGTCACTGGGGTCATTTGGACACAATAGACCAGAGGTATTCAACTCTTAAGGCATCAGCATGCTTCAGTTTGGCAATACTGGTATCGTCCCAGCCCTAATAGACAGGTGTGGAAAGGTAAGGGCATCTAAAATGAGTGGTCTGGGATCGCATATCTACGTGGGGGTTAGTGTGTGCAGACAGGGTTTCTGCTGAACAATCACCTGCTAACATCAACAACAGTGGTGCTGTAGCCTAAATAAGGACAGACACCCTACCTTCCCTCACCACTCACCAGACAGACCGCTTACATAAAACAGCAGACAGACACTGCTCCATATCCAGTGACCCACACAAACCTAAACCGAGATGAGCATACACTGCCCACATGCAAGCTTTCGCACACACACACTACAGAGTAGTAAGTCAAAGATATAGACCTTAGACACACCACACCCATTGCTTTTATGTTGTGAATGGTGAGAGGTGTTGGAGGAGAAAAAAGGCTCCCTTAAAACATTGAAATCAGCAGCCTGAAAAGTGCCAGAGGGTTAGGCTATTAACAATGATATTAGCCTCTAAACATTTTTGGAACATTCCATCAAGAAACAGGCAGCCAACAGGCAAAAACAGAGCTCTCATTTATTTGGTTACAGAAAGCAAACAGCCCCGAAACCCAAAAGGTGCTTTCCAACGGTCTCAGCATTCCACTTGCGTGGATAAAGGACCACTGTGGATCTTAGCACAGTTAGCCTATCAAATGGTGAAATTGCGCACTTAAAACATGTATTACACAATATGAATTAGCTAGTGACTCGTAACTGAAAATGAAAACTAAACGGTAACTGAATGTATTTATATATATAAATTTGTTGGAAAATTTATTAAAATCACCGAATCGTCACTGAAGAAAACCTTCTCTCCAAAAGTTTAACTTTTCAGGAAATGGAAAATGCTGCAATATTTGACCATTGATTAACATATACAGCAACAAAATATAGGTCAGTGTTATAAACATAGTCTTACTGGCTGCTTCTCAATCAATTATACTGCAGAAAAATATAAATGCAACATGTAAAGTGTTGGTCCCATGTTTCATGAGCTGAAATAAAAGATCCCAGAAATGTTCCATATGCACAAAAAGCTTATTTCTCTCAAATGTTGTGCACAAATTTGTTTACATCTGTTAGTAAGCATTTCTCCTTTGCCAAGATAATCCATCCACCTGACAGGTGTGGCATATCAAGAAACTGATTAAACAGTACAAGCATTACACAGGTGCACCTTGTGCTGGGGACAATAAAAGGCCACTCTAAAATGTGCGTTTTTGTCACACCACACAATGCCAGAGATGTCTCAAGTTTTGACGGAGAATGCAATTGGCATGCTGACCGCAGGAATGTCCACAAGAGCTTTTGCCAGATAATTGAATGTTCATTTCTCTACCATAAGCCTCCTTCAAAGTCATTTTAGAGAATGTGGCAGTACGTCCAACCGGCCTCACAACCGCAGACCACGTGTAACCACGCCAGCCAAAGAACTCCACATCCGGAGGACTGCCATTTCTGAGATACTGGAACCGGCTTACCTGGCACCGATGATCATACCATGCTCAAAGTCACTTAGGTCACTCGCTTTGCCCATTCTAACGTTCAAACGAACAGTAACTGAATGCCTAGATGCCTGCTTTATATAGCAAGCCACGTTACCCATTTTTGTGAACGGGGTGGTGTTCATAATAAACTGGTCACACACACAGAGAGAGAGAGAGAGAGAGAGACAGACAGAGACAGTGTGTGTACACTACCTTGCCAAAAGTATGTGGACACCTGCTTGTCAAACATCTCATTACAAAAATCATGGGCATTAATATGGAGTTGGTCCCCCCTTTGCTGCGATAACAGCCTCCATTCTTCTGGGAAGGCTTTCCACTAGATGTTGGAACATTGCTGCGGGGTCTTGCTTCCATTCAGCCACAAGAGCATTAGTGAGGTCGGGCACTGATGTAGGGCGATTAGGCCTGGCTCACAGTCGGCGTTCCAATTCATCCCAAAGGTGTTCGATGGGGTTGAGGTCAGGGCTCTGTGCAGGCCAGTCAAGTTCTTCCACACCGATCTCGACAAACCATTTATGTATGGACCACGCTTTGTGCACGGGGGTATTGTCATGCTACAACAGGAAAGGGCCTTCGCCAAACTGTTGCCACAAAGTTGGAAGCACAGAATTGCATAGAATGTCATTGTATGCTGTAGCGTTAAGATTTCCCTTCACTGGAACTAAAGGGGCCTAGCCCGAACCATGAAAAACAGCCCCAGACCATTATTCCTCCTCCTTCAAACTTTACAATTGGCACTATACAGTCGGACAGTTAGCTTTCTCCTGGCATCTGCCAAACCCAGATTCGTCTGTCGGACCGCCAGATGGTGAAGTGTGATTCATCACTCCTGAGAACACATTTCCACTGCTCCAGAGTCAAATGGCGGCGAGCATTACACCACTCCAGCCGACACTTGGCATTGCGCATGGTGATCTTAGGCTTGTGTGCGGCTGCTCTGCCTTGGAAAACCATTTAATGAAACTCCAGACGAACAGTTTTTGCGCTGCCGTTGCTTCCAGAGGTAGTTTGGAACTCGGTAGTGAGTGTTGCAACTGAGGACAGACGATTTTTACGCGCTACGCGCTTCAGCACACGGCGGTCACGTTCTGTGAGCTTGTGTGGCCTACCATTCGCGGCTGAGCCGTTGTTGCTCCTAGAGGTTTCCACTTCACAATAACAGCACTTACAGTTGACCGGGGCAGCTCTAGAAGGGCAGAAATTTGACGAACTGACTTGTTGGAAAGGTGGCATCCAATGATGGTGCCACGTTGAATGTCACTGAGCTCTTCAGTAAGGCCATTCTACTGCCAATGTTTGTCTATGGAGATTGCATGGCGGTGTGCTAGATTTAATACACCTGTCTGCAACGAGTGTGACTGAAACAGCCGAATCCACTAATTTGAAGGGTTGTCCACATACTTTTCTATTTATGTACAGCGCTAGAGGCGTCACTACAGACCCGGGTTCGATCCCAGGCTGTGTCACGGCCAGGCCGCGATCGGGAGACCAATGAGGTGGCGCACAATTGGCCCAGCGTCATCCAGGTTAGAGGAGGGTTTGGCTGGCCGTGATGTCCTTTGGTCGCCAGTTTTCCTCCGACACTTTGGTGCGAGCAGTGTGTCAAGCAGCAGTGTGGCATGGCAGGGTTGTGTTTTGGAGGATGCATGGCTCTCGACCTTTGCCTCTCCCGAGTCCGTAGGGGAGTTGCAGCGATGGGACAATTTGATATCACGAAATTGGGGAGAAAAATTCAGTACTTTGTTGAAGCACCTTTGGCAGCGAGTACAGCCTCGAGTCTTCTTGGGTATGACGCTACAAGCTTGGCACACCTGTATTTGGGGAGTTTCTCCCATTCTTCTCTGCAGATCCTCTCAAGCTGTCAGGTTGGATGGGGAGCGTCGCTGCACAGCTATTTTCAGGTCTCTCCAGAGATGTTTGATCGGGTTCAAGTACGGACTCTGGATGGGCCACTCAAGGACATTCAGTGACTTGTCCCGAAGCCACTCCTGCGTTGTCTTGGCTGTGTGCTTAGGGTCGTTGTCCTGTTGGAAGGTGAACCTTCGCCCCAGTCTGTCCTGAGAGCCATAAAAGGCCTGATTGGTGGAGTGCTGGAGCTCTGTCAGAGTGACCATCGGGTTCTTTGTCACCTCCCTGACCAAGGCCCTTCTCCCTCGATTGCTCAGTTTGGCCGGGCGGCCTGCTATAGGAAGAGTCTTGGTGGTTCCAAACTTCTTCCATTTAAGAATTTTGGAGGCAACTGTGTTCTTGTGGACCTTCAATGCTGCAGGAACTTTTTTGCTAACCTTCCCCAGATCTGTGCATCTACACAATCCTGTCTCGGAGCTCTACGGACAATTCCTTCGACCTCACGGCTTGGTTTTTGCTCTGACGTGCACTGTCAAACGTGGGACCTTATATAGACAGGTGTGTGCCTTTCCAAATCATGTCCAATCAATTGAATTTACCACAGGTGGACTCCAATCAAGTTGTAGAAACATCTCAAGGATGATCAACGGAAACAGGATGCACCTGAACTCAATTTCAAGTCTCATTGCAAAGGGTCTGAATACTTACATAATAAATTTGCAAACATGTCTAAACCTGTTTTTGCTTTGTCATTATGGGGTATTGTGTGTAGATTGATGAGGATTTTTATTTATTTAATCCATTTTAGAATAAGGCTGTAAAGTAACAAAATGTGGAAAAGGTGAAGGGGTCTGAATACTTTCCGAATGCACTGTGTGTGATAAATACACTACCAGTCAAAAGTTTGGACACACCTAGTCATTTAAGGGTTTTTCTTTATTTTTACTATTTTTTACATTGTAGAATAATACATTCAAAAGTATGTGAGATTCTTCAAATAGCCACCCTTTGCCTTGATGACAGCTTTGCACACTCTTGGCATTCTTTCAATCAGCTTCATGAGAAAGTCACCTGGAATGCTTTTAAATTAACAGGTGTCCCTTCTTAAAAGTTAATTTGTGGATTTTCTTTCCTTCTTAATGCGTTTGAGCCAATCAGTTGTGTTGTGACAAGGTAGGGGGGGTATACAGAAGATAGCCCTATTTGGTAAAAGAACAAGTCCATATTATGGCAAGGACAGCTCAAATAAGCAAAGAGAAACAACAGTCCATCATTGCTGCAAATAAACCACTACTAAAGGACACCAATAAGAAGAAGAGACCTGCTTGGGCCAAGAAACACGAGCAATGGACATTAGACCGGTGGAAATTTGTCCGTTGGTCTGGAGTCCAAATTGGAGATTTTTGGTTCCAACCGCCGTGTCTTTGTGAGACGGGGTGTGGATGAACGGATTGTCTCCGCATGTGTAGTTCACACCATAAAGCATGGAGTAGGAGGTGTTATGGTGTGGGGGTGCTTTTCTGGTGACACTGTCTGTGATTTATTTAGAATTCAAGGCACACTTAACCAGCAAGGCTACCACAGCATTCTGCAGCGATACGCCATCCCATCTGGTTTGGGCTTAGTGGGACTATCATTTGTTTTTCAACAGGACAATGACCCAACACACCTCTAGGCTGTGTAAGGGCTATTTTACCAAGAAGGAGAGTGATGGAGTGCTGCATCAGATGACCTGGCCTCCACAATCCCCCGACCTCAACACAATTGAGATGGTTTGGGATGAGTCGGACGGCAGAGTGAAGGAAAAGTAGCCAACAAGTGCTAAGCGTATGTGGGAACTCCTTCAAGACTGTTGGAAAAGCATTCCAGGTGAAACTGGAATTGAGAGAATGCCAAGAGTGTACAAAGCTGTCATCAAGGCAAAGGGTGGCTATTTGAAGAATCTCAAATATATTTTGATTTGTTTAACACTTTTTTGGTTACTACATGATTCCATATGTGTTATTTCCTAGTTTTGATGTCTTCACTATTATACTACAATGTAGAAAATAGTAAAAATAAAGAAAAACCCTTGAATGAGTAGGTGCGTCCAAACTTTTGACTAGTACTGGGTGTGTGTGTGTGTATATATATATATATATATACACACACAGTAAGGGAAAAAATTACTTGACCCCTGCTGATTTTGTACATTTGCCCACTGACAAAGAAATGATCAGTCTATAATTTTAATGGTAGGTTTATTTGAACAGTGAGAGACAGAATAACAACAAAAAAATCCAGAAAAACCCATGTCAAAAATGTTATAAATTGATTTGCATTTTAATGAGGGAAATAAGTATTTGACCCCCTCTCAATCAGAAAGATTTCTGGCTCACAGGTGTCTTTTATACAGGTAACGAGCTGAGATTAGTAGCACACTCTTAAAGGGAGTGCTCCTAATCTCAGCTTGTTACCTGTATAAAAGACACCTGTCCACAGAAGCAATCAATCAGATTCCAAACTCTCCACCATGGCCAAGACCAAAGAGCTCACCAAGGATGTCAGGGACAAGATTGTAGACATACACAAGGCTGGAATGGGCTACAAGACCATCGGCAAGCAGCTTGGTGAGAAGGTGACAACAGTTGGTGCGATTATTCGCAAATGGAAGAAACACAAAATAACTGTACATCTCCCTCGGCCTGGGGCTCCATGCAAGATCTCACCTCGTGGAGTTGCAATGATCATGAGAACGGTGAGGAATCAGCCCAGAACTACACGGGAGGATCTTGTCAATGATCTCAAGGCAGCTGGGACCATAGTCACCAAGAAAACTATTGGTAACACACTACGCCGTGAAGGACTGAAATCCTGCAGCGCCCGCAAGGTCCCCCTGCTCAAGAAAGCACATATACAGGCCCGTCTGAAGTTTGCCAATTAACATCTGAATGATTCAGAGGAGAACTGGGTGAAAGTGTTGTGGTCAGATGAGACCAAAATTGAGCTCTTTGGCATCAACTCAACTCGCTGTGTTTGGAGGAGGAGGAATGCTGCCTATGACCCCAAGAACACCATCCCCACCGTCAAACATGGAGGTGGAAACATTATGCTTTGGGGGTGTTTTTCTGCTAAGGGGACAGGACATCTTCACCGCATCAAAGGGACGATGGACGGGGCCATGTACCGTCAAATCTTGGGTGAGAACCTCCTTCCCTCAGCCAGGGCATTGAAAATGGGTCGTGGATGGGTATTCCAGCATGACAATGACCCAAAACACACAGCCAAGGCAACAAAAGAGTGGCTCAAGAAGAAGCACATTAAGGTCCTGGAGTGGCCTAGCCAGTCTCCAGACCTTAATCCCATAGAACATCTGTGGAGGGAGCTGAAGGTTCAAGTTGCCAAACGTCAGCCTCGAAACTTTAATGACTTGGAGAAGATCTGCAAAGAGGAGTGGAACAAAATCCCTCCTGAGATGTGTGCAAACCTGGTGGCCAACTGCAAGAAACGTCTGACCTCTGTGATTGCCAACAAGGGTTTTGCCACCAAGTACTAAGTCATGTTTTGCAGAGGGGTCAAAAACGTATTTCCCTCATTAAAATGCAAATCAATTTCTAAAATTTTTGACATGCGTTTTTTCTGGATTTTTATTTATTTATTCTGTCTCTCACTGTTCAAATAAACCTACCATTAAAATTATAGACTGATCATGTCTTTGTCAGTGGGCAAACGAACAAAATCAGCAGGGGATCAAATACTTTTTTCCCTCACTGTATATATACACAAACATACATATATACATACACACACACACACACGTTCTGCTCGCCTTTTGACTTCTACTTAATAGGCTAATCCTTTTCAGAGCACCCTTTAACGAGGAAAAAAAATGCCCCTCCACTCAGACTAGTCCAGTACATACAGACCATGGGTCCATAAATAATGGAGCCAGGTCTTTAGAGCCATATATATTGATTTATTTCTCTACATGTGGCTTTTTTACACCTGTTACAGGGACGTGAGAACATAGCCTGCTGGGTGGGCGAGAGAAAAAAAGTGCATGAACTTCATGATTAAGAGAAGAAGGGGGCAGAGTTAAAAGTTTGGAGAGTTCAAAGCACGAGAGAGGAGACGGAAAGCCGAGGAGTGCGGCTCCTCATTTCGGGATGGCAGGGTGCAAGGGAGTTCCTCACATTGAACTGAGGTGGCTCAGTGACAACCTCCGGAGAAAAGACAGAGAGAATAGACATACTCTGAGCACAAAAGTGTACTGTGTGGTTATGACTTTTCAGTGTGCGCCAAGGGGATAAGAAGAGACACTAACCCCAACGTTAATAGAGTGGTTGATTAAAGGTAAAGAAATTAACTGCTGTAGAAATCATAATGGCTGCTCACCATGACAATGGACTCACATGGAACCGATGTGGCAGCTTGAAGACAAATTGGCCAACAAAAATAAATGTTACAAGAGCAAACTAAAAAGTACAAGGTGTGACATCTTAAAAAGACAGTTTAATCTTCCCCAAGTGCTCACAGAACAGTTCATGTTGGGTTTGGGAATGGGTAGAGGTCATTGGACACATGATCTGAGGGGAAATTAAGCAAATGTCTTTGAATTCCCTTCAACAAAAGAACCAGTCGGTTAATCCAGGGGACCAGGTCAAAGAGCCTAATCCCTCAGCACAACATACTGTACATTTCTACCCTCAAATCACCACGTTTAGACACCTTTAGAAATGTTTATTAAAGCTTCAGTTCTATATGACAAAGTTGAATCTCTGTGGCAAGTCACGATTCTTATTCCCCAAAAATATGGTATAAATCTTGCTGTTGAGGCAGATATGACTATGTCAAGATAACAAAAGTCATACATGTTCTTATGTCACACCAAAAAAAAAACAGCCAAAACCACAGGTTGAACTAGCTGACTAAACTAATCTCCATGGTGAATTCATCTCCGACTACATCTACTGTATTCGCCCAAGGTCAATACTTCAAAAAATATATACATTATGAAACGCTTAGGCCTACCTTGTATTTAGTACCAACTGTTTCCTCGTTGATCTAAGACGGCAACTCAGCGTGAATGCGCATGTGCCAATTGAATCTCAACAAGGAACGAGTTGGTGGTTGTATTTCATTAAAATGTTTTATTAAAAAGTTTTGATTTCAGCAAACAAAGAAAGGCACGCTACTACAGAGGAGAAAACATATGTACAAGGCAAGCGTTTCTTAATTTACATTTTTTGGAAGTATTGACCTTGGGCGACTAAATGTAGTTGGAGCTGAATTCCACAAAGCCTGGTGTCTGCTCAACTCCGTTGGTGAAGTTCATCAGAAACGTCCTTCACCATGGAATTGAGTTTAGTCAGCTAAGGTTGAACTAGGTATGAATTTATGTCATCACTTCAGCAAGCAATGCCACTGAAGTGAATTGTTATTTTATTGTTTTAGCTAGAATGACAACAATGAAACATCTTCAATTTCAACTGCTTTGCTGTAAGATTTATGAAAAAGCACACGTTTCATAACATGCACTCACTGCATTGGCAATGCAGTCTGAGCACCGATGATGTGCACTAGGCTCCCATTGTCCACAGTTGACACACTGGGCAGACGAAACACGACTAATGTTCTAACAATGACATCCCCCACAATTACATTTGGCATGCAAACTAAAAAAGTATCCTTACCTTTCGCATTCGCTGCGTGAAATTTATTGAATAATTTGCATTCAATGGTCAATTAATTTGCATTCAATTGTCAATACATTTTCTGTTACATACAGGTTGAGATTTCTTTCATCAGTTTCTTGAGGCGCAACGATGTTGTCGGTCCCGTCCAGGAATACAAAAACCAATTCGAGAGTTCCGGAAACGCACAGGCAAAATCTTTAGAAATTCGGCGAAGAGGGGGAACAAATTGATTGAGACACATGATCGAGTGTGCGTAATACATTAATATGCATACAATTAAATAAGCTGTCAACAATACAGGTGCAAGCAAACTAATTATGTTGATTCACATATGTTTTTGCTACACATTGAGCTCAACTGCACTTTAGACAGACAATCAAATTGCTATACCACCAAAATAAAGAAATATGTTAAATGCGGTATGAATATCAAACAACCAAGAAGCATGGCCAAAGCCATAAAATGAACCCATTTTAGATTGTTGTCCAATTCCGATGAGTTTTCAATTAATGACATGGAAGCTTTTCCGATCATATATGCTGTTCATTCTGACAAGTCTACATTTTCTCTCTTCTTACACAGTAACCTAACACATTGATTTCTGAGTTAATTGATCGAGGGAATGGCAATGAACTGAGTTTTTTGGCATATATTTCACGCAGCATCTGTAGTAGGCTAGTAGTCTACTGAGTTATCTTCAGAAAGCAGTCCGCATCACTTCTAAATTCTCTAATTCTCGTGGCGCTCCCTACTGGCCAATTATGTTAAGCGCTCCTTGATTTAGTTATGAACCTGCTTTTCATGCACTTCTGGTTCGTCGCAGGGTTTTTCTTCTTTTTCAATGTCAGGTGTGACATTATGCATATTCACATATTAGTTCGAGCAACCAAAAAAAAAAAACTCCGAGTTAAGATTTTCTACTCTCGGCAGAAGCCTAGAGGTTAGAGAGGCGAGCCAGGAACCGGAGGGTTTCCAGTTTGAATCCCAGGTCTGATGGGAAAGATCTGGTGGGAAGTGAGCTGGCAACTGGAGGGTTGCTGGTATTAGATCCTAGATGCCATTACCTGTCGTTGTGCCCTTGAGCAAGGCACTTAACCCACGCACAACAACTCCCCGGGGCCCGCAGTGTTGCAGCCCCCCGCACCTCTCCCAAAAAACCTGTATATGTAAGCCTGTGTGTCTTTCGGAGGGGTTGGGTTAAAACCGGAAGTCAAAATTTCATTTGGACCTTGTGTGCAATTCAACAAAAAAGTGATCTTTAAAAAAATATATATACTATCAGTAAGCTATAACATGTAACCACAATCTATTGGTCAGTCTATGTCTAAAATACAATTGGTCAGATTTTTTATACTCATTCACCAATCACAATATGCTTTGTTTTGTATTCCCATTGTGATTGATCCCTTAACCCATAGGAGGCCATTTAGAAATCTATAAAACACTCCTTCAATTTTAGGTATAAAGAAGATGTCCGACCGTTGTTTTCAACGTAATCTACTCACGTTCACATATGCTGATTCATGGACCATCTATATTAGTTTTGCATCCGGTTTAAACAGCCCAACTTCACATGCACACTAGCACTTACTTGGAACTCGGACAAATAGGAGGTCAAATCATGACGTCAGTGATCTTCAGGTCGTTAATTCGGAGCTCTAGAAAGTTGAATGACCGTTCAAATCGATGTTCCCAGTCGGAGCAATTTGTTTTTCGAGTTCACAGTTGTTTTGAACGCTCTGAAGTCGGAAGTCTAAGATTTTCCAGTTCCGAGTTCCCAGTTGTTTTGAACCCGGCATCAGTGCACACATGGAGCAGCATCAGCAGCGACAGTCATGCAAAAACATGGCATACATTGGATGAATATAAAATGTTAATACCTTCGGCTGTGAGTGATGGAAAATGTTTTGGCCTTAGTGTAAATTATTTGAATAATTAAATTAATGTTTTGTGCACAAAGGTGATGACAAAAGTGTCTTATTAGGAATTTTCTAATCAGACTTCTCTATGTGGCCATCTATGAAAATTGTATTTCTGGGCTGGGTGTCAGTCAAACTGCAGTACCGAAGCAAGACTGTAGGAGCTGTCTAAACAGTGCTTCTCCTGTAGACCGGAACCCTGGCCCCTCGGTAAAAACCCCAATGAAGACTAGAGGCAGGTGTGGTGACACCAGTGGAGGCTGATGGGACGAGCTATAAGAGGACGGGCTCATTGTAAAGGCTGGAATGGAATAAATGGAACAGTCAAACATTGATCGAGACAGGTTGGTGTTCACCCCAAAGTTCCATATGTCATGATGACAGACACTTGTCTCGATCAATGAGAGAAGACTTGAAATAGACAAGATGGTGGCGTACACATCGTTAGATTACTTCATGGAGCAAAAAAAAGTATTTATTTTAATAACGGAGCATTTTCTAAATTCAAACGGACCCCCTGCAACTGAACACAGACGTTTTATGAGACTCCTGTTTCCACTAATTGAGGACAAAGACAGTATCACTATGGTCGGTCAAAAATTCTCTGTGCTACACCAAACAGTACCTAACCTGTAGCTCACAGTAATGGATACCAAAAATCTTTGCTTAAATCACATTATCTGGTGTAACAATCTGTAGCTAGGAGGCTACTGAAGACTGATCTTGACTCATTTACATTTACGTCATTTAGCAGACGCTCTTATCCAGAGCGACTTACAGTTAGTGCATACATTATTTTTATTTTTCATACTGGCCCCCCGTGGGAATCGAACCCACAACCCTGGCATTGCAAACGCCATGCTCTACCAACTGAGCTACCTCCCTGCCGGCCATTCCCTCCCCTACCCTAGACAATGCTGAGCCAATTGTGCGCCGCCCCATTGGTCTCCCGGTTGCAGCTGGCTACGAACCAGGATCTCTAGTGGCACAGCTAGCACTGCGATGCAGTGCCTTAGACCACTGTGCCACTCGGGAGGTATGTGAGTGGAACTTTTTGTAGTTGCAGACACCTACACTACAGCATATACCTTCACTAGCTATCAGACCTGGGTCTCACTGCTCCGCTCATCCCCTGCATCAATCACAACGAGCCTTGGCTGGCAGTCAGTCAGTCAGGCAATCTGGATTGTGCTCTGCAATGTAAAGTTAGCAGCATTGCACCACCAGTGCCTAGAATTACCCCAGCCCAACCCAGTCTAGCTCCTCCTGGGAGAGATGCAGTCGTTCTTCCATTTCAAGCCTCTGTCAGTTGTCCGTGGCTCTTCATGTTTTGTTTTTAAATCCTCTGCTGTGAGACAGAGAAAAGCAGGGCCAATTCTGACAGTGAACCCAGAGCTGAGAGAGAGGTATCATACCCAACTGCCATTACAGGATTATTTTATTATTATTATTTTGGTAGGCCTAAACAGGGGTCACCTGGGGCCATGTAACCTTTCCTTACTTATTGAATCAGATATTTAAACTTGTGTTTAAGAATGCAACCAAACCATACACACCCTTAATAATGTTTCTGCAATTGATTACTGTAGTATTTGTATAGAAGGATAATGAAAGATGTCAACTGGTTGTACAGGATTTTGCTCCAGCCCTACACGAACACAACTAATTGCAGGATCAAGTGTGTTAAATTAGGACTGGAACAAAATCCTGCAAGAGGGTGGCTCTCCAGGAGGAGGGTGGGCCACCCTTGTTCTTCTACACCAATTTATCACATTACTGATGATGATGATGACGATGATGCTGTTTGCAGCTGTTAGTGCAATGATGGTATTCCTCCAGTAGATGGGGTAACTCACCATGGTAATTTTCCTAGTTCAGTCCGACCAGCACTTAGGTTCCATGGTTACCACCAAACATGCTCTCATGTAGCTAAAGGGCACCATGCTTTTAAGTTATGTCATTATAACAAATCCATTTTGGAGCACAGCTGGAATAAATAGACCTGTAGGAACCAAACAGAGCATTTTACCCTTGATAATTCCATCTGCTTGTCTTCTGTACTGTAGAATAACATGACCGCCTCACTGCTTATTTTTCAGTGGTGCCATATGCTGTTTTACATAAAATCAGAGTCTTACGTCATCATGTGTATTACAAGCCATACCATCACAGCCTGTAAGTTGTTTCAAGTCCTATAGAGTGCTTATAGGGCTAACATGGCATATTAATTACCACATGGCTGTTTATACATTGTTGGCATGATACCACGTTATCACTGTGAGGGGCTAATTAGCTTGTTTTATTATGCAATTCTACACCAAATTTGGCGTTGTTTCATTTGGACTAATTTGAGAAATGAGGACCTGGTGATATGGAGTCTTAAACTCACCTAAGAGATATTCACAAACCCTCCTCCCTCCCAAACCTATCCTCAGACTACCCTTGTAGCAGCTCTACGTGTCCTGAAGTCTGAAAACACTCCAACACGCCACAAACATCATCAAATGTCAAATGTCTTTCAACACAGCTCCCACCAAGCCTCTGCAATGTTACGAGTATATATATTTTTTGTCAGAAACAAGCCTTCAATTACCCAGCAAGGAACATTTTGATGTTTTGCCTTTGGCGGTGCTGACTGCATTGCTCAGGAGCTCTCTCTCTCTCTCTCTCCCAGCCATCTGTCTCTCAGATTTCCCATGGGTTTCTTTATACAGCATCGACACGCCAGCAACATGTTCTGTTCAGACAGCAGGGAGAGACTGTCAAATATCCACTCTACTGTGGGAGAGGTGGAGGGTGAGACGGGGAGGACAGGGGAAGAGAGGGAAAGGTAGCAGGAGGGAGGGATGGAGAGACCTCAATGTAGGGCAGGTAGTGAATTAACCCATTCATGACAGGGATGGGGAGGGGTTTGTGTCCTGTAAATTCCAGGTGGATTAGGCTAGGCTATGTGCCATAGCCTATATGGCTATAATGCCTATATGCAGGCATTGTCACAGGGCTTGTTCTCAGAGCCATATTTAACTCTATTCAGTATACTGTATTTCTATATGTGGCTCTGTGCTAAGTGTTCCTCTGGCATCGCATTTACTCTCCTCTTCTGGCAATGCCCAGGCTTTCCTAATCATGTTGAAATTGATATGACAGATATAGACCGGTTGCTCTGTGGTTGACGTGAATATGGGGCAGTGTATTGATCAACACAAGTGCTTTATTGTACGGTAGTGAAGGTGGTCCAGTCATTTGGAGTTTCAGGTATGAAGTTTTAGATTCCAGTGATAGGCCTACTGCGGTCCAAATGAAAATGCCAACAGAGACAAAATCTTGAGTTTAGCTCATTTACGGCATTACAGTAGGGATCTGTTCATTGAGAGACAAAGCTGTCTATAGCTGTACTCTAGTCTGACTGTGATGGAATGGGGAGAGGGGGATCAGATAAACGACTGGCAGACTGGCACTGCCCAGCCTCTACTCTTCTCTGTTGTCCAGGGAACAGGTGGGCAGCCAAAGTGCTGATCAAGGCTGGCCCACTGCCAATCAATCATCCCAGCCAAGCCAATGGGATTTCCCCATTCGTGCCGCCGGAGGTGGAGTGGTGTGTTGGCACATGCCTAATTTTTATCTCCTTAAGTATACGCCACCACCTCCATATCGTCAATGCAACTGGCAAGGCTGCCTGTCGGAGTGACTGATAACGCCTGAGGCTGTCCATCCAAGACACATTGCTGGGCATTGGCAGATTATTTGATGGCTTTGCATCAGAATAGCAGCTCTGATGGTGGATGGAAGGAAGTTTAGGAACAAAGTTTTGTTTATTTAGCTTCAAAGAGATTTGATCAACCTTGAAGTGGGGCTGTAACCTGACGTGATTTATTAATCTGTATTGTTGGGGTTCTTAAGGTGTTAGCGACACAACAGAAATACTGCTCTAGACCTGGCCCTGAAGTACTGAAGGAATGTGCACTAATGACCTGGACCAGAGCTAGTCCTACAGTAGCTTGAGAGAGCTGTGTTCATTTCCTGCTCAAAGAGGACATTGAAGTTGCCATAAGTGTTGAGACACTCTCAGAAATAAAGGTTTAGATTTTTTCTTAAAGGGGTACAAACGCTGTCATGATACCCTGTAAGGTACGTCCTTTGTACCTTTAGTTATAGGTACGTAGTTGTACCCTTGCAGTTTGTGCCTTAATAAAAGAGCCAATAGTGTACCATTGGGGAACAAGATAGTACAGGTACAAAAATGTACTTTTGGAAAAGGTACAAAGTGCCTTTTTTAGGCTACCACCACAGTGACAAAGCAATTTGTTACTTTAAGTGGCAAAAGTGTACCTCTAAAAAGGTTTTGGTGTGTTGTTTTAACACTGTAGGGTGTAAAGCCTTATTTGCATATTTCTCAGAGCCATATTTCAAGTGAATTTTAGAGTTACCAGTACCACCCATGGCTGTGTTTGCTAGTGACAGAGACATGGTTATTGCATTCAATGGCTTTCAGTCCTGTAGCCTTTACCAAGTGGGTGCCTAAGTGAATATTTTATAATTTAAATTAAACACTGTATGACAATACATGACATACTATATCATAAGGCCATACTTTGACAGCTTAGTTTTACCCGAACACAGTGGTCTGAAACTCTTGGTTTGCAGGCCACATCTGGCAAGTCACATTATGCTGGTTTGCAAAGTGATGTGTAATTCTTATTGGAAACCAGCCAGAGTTAGCATAGCCCAAAATAATCACCCACATCCTGCATTTGGAATGACTGCAAGGTGGGAAAAATGTATAAATGAGACTACCTAAACCCTCTAATCGGGAACAACCATCTCAGTAACGGGTGCAATAAGTCCAACTACCAACCGATTGGATTAGTTTAGAAAAATATATATTTATCTTTGTGTTACATAAGATCAATCAATGTGCGTGCAAAAACACACATATTGAAAGAAACAATTGTACAAATCAACCTGCAATAGAGCATTCTGGGAAATATGATAATGATGGGCGTGGTTGTTGAGAATGTGTGATGATTGTACCCAGTGGCGATTTTAGCATGTAAATCTTGGTTGGGCAAACAAAACAAAAACATTTGGGGATGCATGCCAGCAAAGCCACTACACAACACAACACTAAACAATACATGAATTGCACTATAACGGTGACAAACGGTGCCAACAAACTGATAGGGCCTACATAAAGCTGTCCCAACAGCAGTCCCAACACCTTACCACTGCTACACCTGGCTATCAGCGGAGCCTTGTCTGTCAGCGAAACATTTACTGCCTTTTTAAAAAACATAGCCGATATAGCTGACTTGCTTAAACAAATGTGGTTTCTACTGATATTTGAGATGTACATACTATAGCATAAAGGGACGACAAGCGTATAAGAGGGCAATCCGTAATTTCGATGAAGACTTTAATGAGCGAGCTAGGATGGACGTAGTCAATATAACTATTAGTTCAGCACTTTTGAAATGTACAGCGACAGAATTCAGAACATGGGCCGTTCTTACAGTGTTCTCCCTGTACACCAAGTCAGAGCCGTAGGATAAATAAAGGGGGCATATAAGCAGACAACGAAAGCTCTTACAATATTCGATGATTACATTTCTCTAAAACAGGCTATAGACTACATGTGCACCACCAAGTCAGAACAGTAGGCGAAATTAAGAGGGGAAAATATACAAAATTATTAGGTTGAGGCACATGGGCTACTAACAGCTTACTACACAACATACACTTTCTTAGCTACAGTATACATAACTTCCTGGCATATTACATCATTTATGCAGTAGCATACAGTACATTTTTGGACTCACCTAGTTGTGCTTTGCTCACTTGAACAGGAAGGTGGCGCGGTGGTCCTTCGTGGGCAAATTTTGTCATCAAAGTCTGGCATTCTCTGGATTTATGGCGCTTTCAAGACAACTGGGAACTCTGAAAAAAACAAGGTTGAATCATGATTTACATTTACATTTTAGTCATTTAGCAGACGCTGTTATCCAGAGCGACTTACAGGAGCAATTAGGGTTAAGTGCCTTGCTCAAGGGCACATCGACAGATTTTTCACCTAGTTGGCTCGGGGATTAGAACCAGCGACCTTTCGGTTGCTGGCACAACGCTCTTAACCACTAAGCTACCTGCCGCCCCAATGACGTCAGTGATCTTCAGGTCGTAGCTCTAGAAAGAGGCCTGAGTTCCCGACTTACAATTCTGAGTTGGATGACCATTCAAAACGTATTTTCCCAGTCGGAGCTAATTTTTTCCCGAGTTCACAGTTGAACTCACTGAAGTTAGATTTCCCAGTTCCGAGTTAACAGTTGTTTTGAGCGCGGCAGAAATCATGCTGGATTGACAGCATGGCCAATGTTGAATGTTTATCATTTTAAGCTTCGAAAGAGTCCCTTAAACCCAGATTTGGGACCACACACCCACTCCACTGAATAGCAGGCTAGTGATTGCTTTGCAATGCTTGCAGTTAGCCACTGATTCCTTCCAAACCACTCATTGTTGAATTTGCGATTTCCAACTTGTTGTGTAATGTTTATGTCCAATTGCCGATGGCCGATGAGCACCGATACGTTTTAGCTATAATTTCTCTTCATTATTTATCTTCAAATGACAAGGATTAAAAAGGATTTACCAGTAGATTGTCGACTTGATTCATGATGATGACTGCTAGCTAAGATTTTGAAAGTATGATGTTGACATGATCAGTCCAATTAAAGCTATTGTAGATATAATGTGATTTGACGTCATTTTATCTGTGGCCAATGACCTTGAGCCTTCTTGGATGGGCACTTCTAATGTAACTCTATGGCAGCACCCAATGGGCTTGAATTTTCTAGCTCTACCATTTGATTTGGCTGTGATGTAATGTCCCCCATGAGTGACAGAACACTGAGCCAATCACGGCGCAACTAGAGAACATTGCCAACATTACCAACCCCTACACTCCTTATCTAAAAAAAAGCAAAAAAGAGACCATGTTTGTATGCGACTTTATTAACTCAATTATTATATATATATATTTTTTTACATTGTTTGCAAACTAATATGTGACACATACTAATGCTAAAATTACATGCAAAACAGGCAACCCTGGGGCTCAATCCTCCTGCCCTGAATGACGGGTCGCCACTGATTGTACCTTTTATATTCAGAATATTCGGTACAAAAGTGTAAAATTGAATCCGCACATGTACCCTAAATGGTACCGAACAGTACCATGTAAGCTTATATGTGTACCTCTGAAGGTACATTATGTGTATTTTGATAATTTTGTACCCCTGGGAACAATACTGTACCCTAACCGTACACATATTTCTAAGAGTGTAGGTCTCTGTTTTTTTGCGTAGGAAAAGTGCCTGTCTTTGTAGACAGACTCAATAAAGTAAAGATCCCTCTATACTCAAATCAGAGATACTGTATATACTGAAGATGTGTTGAGGAATTATCTTATCATGACTGAAAACTAAGAACCTATTAGTCTATACCCCATTTTTTTTTTTTTTTTGTTATATAATATTTTGTAAATAAATGCTTTAAAAATATATAATGTTGCTCTTATGGAATGTGATCTTCCTTGAGCACTAGGCCTAGGCTACAGAAGTATCATAAATATCAAGTGCTATTTTCATGTGAAAATGTTATAGTACTGGATGCATTTGCTTCATTGGTGTTGTTAGTGCCCCCCTTTATGATAGTTGCGTTAAAATGATTATTTGATGAACTAATTCATGTGGGTGCGTTTCTAAAAATGATCTTTTGATTTGGGTGTTTGTGGCGCAGTGGTCTAAGGCACTGCATCGCAGTGCTAGCTGTGCCACTAGAGATCCTGGTTCGAATCCAGGCTCTGTCATAGCCGGCCGCGACCGGGAGACCAATCGGGCGGCGCGCAATTGGCCCAGCGTCGTCCAGGGTAGGGGAGGGAATGGCCGGCAGGGATGTAGCTCAGTTGATAGAGCATGGCGTTTGCAACGCCAGGGTTGTGGGTTCAATTCCCACAGGGGGTATGAAAAAATAAATAATGTATGCATTAACTGTAAGTCGCTCTGGATAAGAGCGTCTGCTAAATGACTAAAATGTAAATGTAAAATGTGGTGGATGTGTCGTTCACATGATGCCAACATCAGCAGCCTACAACAGATAACAAACAGATCATCATCATCCCAAGATCTCCTCTGCGCGCTCCCTCTCCTCCAAGAAACAGGAGAATCGTCTGATGTATCTACGCGCACGGCAACCTCAGCGTCAGCACCAGCGCTCGTGCTCTGGCTGTTTCTCGCATCTGTGCGCGTGCCCCTCGCATGTCTCTGGATCGTAGGTGATGATGGCGGTGGATAAGCAGCATCGCTGAGTTAAGCGTTTTATATTAATATAATTATAAAAACAGTCGAATAATACAATTAGTCTCCTCGGTCTCCTAACCAGAGACGATGGGCAACGAAGGAAGCATCGAGGGAAGCGGACAACCCGGGGAACCGGGCTCCATCTCTATGGTGGGAGCTCCCGGTTCCATTTCAGCACCGGGCTCTGGACAGCACATCAAGCCCGCCAATGGTGCTGTTGCCGGGGGAGGAATGGGTGGCGGACCGGGGATGAATAGGTAAGACCTGTCATAAGCAACCGTGCAGTTGATGCCAAGTATTTGAATATTTATAGATTTGATATCCTTATACACTTGACATTGCATACGATGCTTTATATCTGCTCGTTGTGTAGTGAAACAATGCTGTCAGGCTTCGGCAGTTGGATTTGACAAGCTTTTACAATTGACTTGGTTTTTGCCTATCATGGGTTTGCTGTTTGGACGTGTCATTCATATAATATAATGCGAAATGGGTAGCATTTCCCCTCCCTCAAGTGTAATGTCATTGGTAAAAAGTAAAAACATGCAATTATAGCGTTAGAGGACATGACCCTCCACTGAATTGTGGTTTATTTCGAGGTTGTCATAAAGGATGCTCGAGCTCCTTCGTTTCCGCATTGGTGTTTGCAGAGGAGAAGCTATTGCTGCCGCATGTGTGTGTAGCCTAGTAGTAGTTTGGCTATCGTCTGACGAGCGGCACGCGCGCGTACACCCGCGTGCGCCATCGCGCGCATGTTTATTTTGTACACCCACACCAGACGCGATCAGGAACACGCAGGTTGAAATATCAAAACGAACTCTGAACCAACTATATTAATTTGGGGACAGGTCGAAATGCATTAAATATGTATGGCAATTTAGCTAGCTAGCTTGCTGTTGCTAGCTAATTTGACCTGGAATATAAACATTGGGTTGTTATTTTACCTGAAATGTACAAGGTCCTCTACTCCGACAATTAAGCCACAGATAAAAGGGTAAACCGAGTTCGTTTCTAGTAATCTCTCCTCCTTCAGGCTTCTTCTTCATCTTTGGACTTTATATGGTGGTTGGCAACCAACTTTAAGGTGCACTACCACGACCAACTGGACTGGAGTGTGGACCTCAGTTCATCTTTCAATCACCCACGTGGGAATAAGCTCCTAAAAATCAATTAGGAGATGGGAGGGGCAGGACTTGCAGCGTGTCAAGCGTCACCAAGAGAACCAAGTTCTATTTTAGCGCCTGGCTACGCAGACGCTCACGAGCAGTGTGGATGCAGTGATTGAATAACATGTATGTGTACATTTATTTTGGTGTGGTCAGCATGTAGACATTCACGTCAGTGTCGCCACTCTTTCGATAATGATGTGCAAACGACCCCATCGTCAGATGTTGTGGGTACCAGCTCGCATCAGTGTCGGGATGCTTTGCAGAATGACATTCATAAGCAATGCATAACAAACATGTAATAATAAAAATACATTGAATTATCAGTCCTTTGATTATTTCGATTTTAACATTGTGTTGTAGAAAGACAGACATTCATGGCATGATGATAATGTGTAGCCTAACACAGCATATCCATCATTATATAGCCTAACAGGCTAGAGCAGGGGTTCTCAAAGTGTGGTCCATGGACCCCTTTCTCTCTGAATGTAGCCGATTGGCCCAGGGTGGTGTAGGGGGTTTACATTTGTTTTGTTTTCGTGCATGGCAACCTCAGCGTCAGCACCAGCGCTCGTGCCCTGGCTGTTTCTCGCATCTGTGCGCGTGCCCCTCGCAGGTCTCACTGCAATCTGGATCTCAAAAGACAGCTATTTGAGAATTCAAGCTCTCTCAAATGATATTCTGAAACGCAAGGCTTATCTAAGCCATGTCCTATAGGCCATACACATTATAATCATAACTCCCTCTACTAATCTGTCCAATAATGAGTGGCATTTGAAATGCATGTGTCTAGGCAATGGTCTTGCTACTTTAGGCAGTAGATATTGTTGGACTATTGGAATGAATATCACTCTATTGGTGATGTTATCACTCTATTGGTGATGTTATCACTCTATTGGTGATGTTATCACTCTATTGGTGATGTGATCACTCTATTGGTGATGTTATCACTCTATTGGTGATGTTATCACTCTATTGGTGATGTGATCACTCTATTGGTGATGTTATCACTCTATTGGTGATGTTATCACTCTATTGGTGATGTTATCACTCTTGGTGATTTTATTGTTGGATTAGCCAAATCAAAAATGGTATATTTGCAATATTTAGATTTTTCAATATTCAGATATTAATGTAAGAAAATTGTTATTGAAATCAAAATTCTACTCATATTTCAGAGCTAGCGGTAAATCTTCATATGACAACCATTTTTCCTTCATAGCCCATACAGATGAAACATTATGGAGTCTTAAGGGAGGCCTGGGTAAGGCCAAAATGTCACAAATGTTCCAACTCTTATTAATTATTTCTCAATTATACTTTAAGATATGAATGTCAACAATCCTTCCTCCAAACGACCCTTCTATAGATTACATTTCGTGAAAATCCCCAAAATCATGGTACTGTTTTGTTCTAGTTTCGTTCAAAATCACCCTTATGTCACCTTCATCTAGTCTTATCATGACATTAAATGGACTACAAACAAACTACAAATCACAGTGACTGGCTGTTCTTGGTAATAATTAGGCCTACTCAGTCTGTGTTGAGATGAGGTGTGCAGCTTATCATGCTACTGTGCATTTGCGTTTGTAAGGATGTAGGCCTGTGTGTACTCCCTGGAGGTTTTAATCACAAGATGTTTCTTACATTTGCATGCATGGGCCCCAATTTCCATGTTCATTATGATTGACACATAGATCAAATGTGTGTATGTGTGTCAATAAAAAATCACTCCCTTAAAATAGCATCATACTAAGCTACTGTAGTAGGCTATAGCATCCCCTCCACTGCTCTATTAAAGGCCTAGTGGCTCACAGTGGTTGAGCTTGGTCCTTGTCTTAGTCATTGAAAAGGGTTTTTAAATAGTTGTGTTTGTGTGTGCGTGTGTATGTCTGTGTGTCAGTGCCTTCAAATGCTTACCCAGCTGTGACAACTACCTGCGTTGAAACAGCAACCTGCATGGAGTGTTCAATGGTCTTGGTTGTCTCTGTTAACAGATTGTCTATGATCAGAGACACCCTACTCATGGCTGTAGTTTTGTCCTGGATGGTTGTTCCCACAAAGCTAAAAAGGGATTTGTACCTTCTTGACTTGATTGGATTTATAGGCACTTTTTGTAATGTAGGCTGTCTGCTCAGCTCTGACCTGGCTACCAGTATCCATCTGCAGGGGCCACATGCGTCACAGTCTCATACTCTGACTGCCAAACATGAAGATGAGAGAACATGCCAACCTCTACCATTTCTGGCAAACCTCTACCATTTCTGACCCAGTCAGGGCAGCAGCACTTAAATTCCACAGATTTTCCTCAACATGACTCCTAAGTTAACAGTAGCCTGCTGTGATGATTTGTTCAGAGATGGGTATTATTCACAGTCAATAGTCCCATCCTTTTCAGTTGGTTTGTTATGGCACATTAAACATAGGCACTGTGGTGTCCTATTTCCTTCACTGTGGTTTATTGCCCAAGAACAGCCTCTGCCTTTTATTCAAACCCTTTCTATCTACAATGAGTGAAAGCTGTGATCTCACAACCCATATGTCACTCTGCTTACTTTTTCTAAGCACTGCACTGCACCCATGGCAATTTAGAAGCTGCAGAGTTTTGCTGAGCAAAACACAAATAATGTACTGTTTTATCACCATGAAATTAAGTAACTGGATTTTTCATTTAGGTCTGTTGATTGATGATTCCAAAGGTTTGGTCTAGGGCTGTTACGGTGACCGTATTACCGCCACACCGGCGGTCACCAGTCATGACTGCAGTCAAATTCCACTTGACCGTTTAGTCACGGTAACTAGGCTTCTCCAGGCTCTGATGCTGCTGATGGTCATTAGTAGCTTACCAAACTTCCTAACTGCCTGGTACTCAGAGCTATATTTTCCCTCTAATCACTCTGACATTACATTTAGATTTGTACATTTTAGTCATTTAGTAGACGCTCTTATACATTTTCATATTTTTTGCGTACATCAATGCAAAAGTTTTTCGAAAATCAAATCAATCACTTCATGAGAGCCCATGAGCTCATGTTGCACAACATTTCTATAACCTGAAAGCTATAACCTAAAGCAATTGTGTGAGAAAACAGTGTTGATGGCCTCTATTAAAAAGAGGAGGATCCCATCAGCTTTTTATAGGCTAGGCCTACTATATTTATTTATCAACTTTCCTAATATTAAGCACATTGCTTCGCTTTACAACAGGAGTATAGCCTACCTGGCTGGCATGAAAATGAACCATGGGAAAAGCTTATTTTTTTATCCCATACCCCTGTTCCAAGACAGCTGCATGATAATGGTCCATTCTTAATCAAAACTAATTTCACACATATATTATTTAGTATATATAAAGACAACATTAAATTAAGAATAATCTGATAGTTGACAATATTAGCCTATTACTTGTGAATGATGTATTATAACTTGTGAATGATGCCCAGCGTGTGCAGTAAGGCAAGTAACAGCGCATGTCTTATTTTTGCGACTTTTTCAAATCATAGTCGCACACCTGATGTAGCCTAGCCCATAGGCCTAAACAGTGCATTCGGAAAGTATTCAGACCTCTTAACTTTTTCCAAATTTTGTCACGTTACAGCCTTATTTTCTGAAATAGATTAAATAAAAACATTTCCTCATCAGTCTACGCACAATACCCCATAATGACAAATCGAAAGCAGGTTTATAGAAATTTGTGCATGTTTATAAAAAATATATTTAAAAAATACCTTATTTACAAAAGTATTCAGACCCTTTGCTATGAGACTCAAAATTGAGCTCAAGTGCATCCTGTTTCCATTGATCATCCTTGAGATGTTTCTACAACTTGATTGGAGTCCACCTGTGGTAAATTCAATTGATTGGACATGATTTGGAAAGGCACACACCTGTCTATATAAGGTCCCACAGTTGAAAGTGCACGTCAGAGCAAAAACCAGGTAGAAGGAATTGTCTGTAGAGCTCCGAGACAGGATTGTGACGAGGCACAGATCTGGGGAAGGGTGCCAACAAATTTCTGCAGCATTGAAGATCCCCAAGAACACAGTGGCCTCCATCATTCTTAAATGGAAGAAGTTTGGAACCACCAAGACTCTTCCTAGAGCTAATAAAAGGCACATGACAGCCCGCTTGGAGTTTGCCAAAAGGCACCTAAAGGACTCTCAGACCATGACAAACAAACAACAAGATTCTCTGGTCTGATGAAACCAAGATTGAACTATTTGGCCTGAATGCCAAGTGTCACGTTTGGAGCAATCCAGGCAGCCCTCATCACCTGGCCAATACCATCTCTACAGTGAAGCATGGTGGTGGCAGCATCATGCTGTGGGGATGTTTTTCAGCGACAGGGACTGGGAGACTAGTCAGGGTCGAGGGAAAGATGAATGGAGCAAAGCACAGAAAGATCCTTAATGAAAACTTGCTCCAGAGCGCTCAGGACCTCAGACTTGGGTGAAGGTTCACCTTCCAACAGGACAACGACCCTAAGCACAAAGCCAAGACAACGCAAGAGTGGCTTCGGGACAAGTCTCAATGTCCTTGAGTGGCCCAACCAGAGCTCGATCTTGAACCTGATCGAACATCTCTGGAAAGACCTGAAAATAGCTGTGCAGCGACGCTCCCCATCCAACCTGACAGAGCTTGAGAGGATCTGCATAGAAGAATGGGAGAAACTCCCCAAATACAGTTGTGCCAAGCTTGTAGCGTCATACCCAAGAAGACTTGAGGCTGTACTCGCTGCCAAAGGTGCTTCAACAAAGTACTGCGTAAACGGTCTGAATACTGATGTAAATGTCATATTTCAGTTTTTTATTTTATTTATACATTTGCAAACATTTCTAAAAACCTGTTTTTGCTTTGTCATTATGGGGTATTGTGTTTGTGTATATTGATGATGGGGAAAAAAACAATTTATCAGTTTTATAATAAGGCTGTAACATAACAAAATGTGGAAAAAGTGAAGGGGTCTGAATACTTTCTGAATGCACTGTATGTTTTGCTAAGGTTTTTATCACAACTAAAGTGTCCAAAAAACTTCTTAAAATTAGGCACATAAATCCGCTTTACAACCGGCGTAGAGCCTAACTGGCATACAAAGACAGCACGTGAGTTTCAAGTTTGGGGAAGATAATTTTCACCATAAAAATGCACCTTTATAATAAAGCATTACTTACAAGTTTTTTCTCGCTAATTGATTGCATTTTGGAACATTCGCGCTTATAGCCTACTGCCGTGTGCACATTGCTGCGCATATAGTGTGTAGAAATAGCGTAATTGTTTATAAAAATTTTAAGCTAAATGTTCTGATCTGTTGCATCAGCCTCATTGCTTTTAAAATGTTTTCTGATGCGAGTGATTGTATTAATTTGGGATCTATCGCGTCCCACAACTGTCCCAGAGTACAGTGCCTTCCAAAAGTATTCATCCCCCTTGGCGTTTTTCCTATTTTGTTGCATTACAACCTGTAATTTAATTGGATTTTTATTTGGATTTCAGGTAATGGACATACACAAAATAGTCCAAATTGGTGAAGTGAAATGAAAAAAATAACTTGTTAAAAAAAAGTGGTTTAAGGGGAAACATTTAAATGTCTTGGAATGGCCTAGTCAAAGCCCAGACCTCAATCCAATTGAGAATATGTGCTATGACTTAAAGATTGCTGTACACCAGCGGAACCCATCCAACTTGAAGGAGCTAGAGCAGTTTTGCCTTGAAGAATGGGCAAAAATCCCAGTGGCTGAATGTGCCAAGCTTATAGAGACATACCCCAAGAGACTTGCAGCTGTAATTGCTGCAAAAGGTGGCTCTACAAAGTATTGACTTTGGGGGGGTGAATAGTTATGCATGCTCAAGTTTTCTGTTTTTTTGTCTTATTTCTTGTTTGCTTCACAAATTTTTTTCTTTTGCATCTTCAAAGTGGTAAATCAAATAATACAAACCCCCAAAAAATATATTTTAATTCCAGGTTGTAAGGCAACAAAAATTGGAAAAATGCCAAGGGGGGTGAATACTTTCGCAAGCCACTGTATGTTTGGAATATTTATTTCTCGCACAGAATAGAATAGGTCAACTTTTGTACTATGGGGGATAGTAAATTGACATAGCTTTTGTTGTTGGTTACGCCTACTCATTTTGTTGGCTGACGAAAAGTAGGCTAAATGTGGACAGTTCTTCTAACATCTTCAATATGCGCCTCAGAATTCGATAAGAGGGATGCAGTTGTATTGAATACTTTTGCAAGGCACTGTATCAGGGCCTAACATAAGGACAGCTCAGAGTATGCTATTCTGTTCTTCTGAAATAGACTACATTTTCTTCATATCATGTTTCTTTAGACCTGTGTAAATTCAATAATGGATTTATTGTGATGGTGTAGGCTATATTAAATTGATTTATTAGACTTTTTTAAATGTTTATGTTCCAAGGTCTGCATCACTGGCTTGTAGGCTATGCGTGGAAGCCAGGAGATGCTAAACGGGTTTATGTTAATTAACGGTCAACTACTGTGAGACCGGCAGTTATTTGCTTGACAATAACCGGCTGACAAAATGTCATGACCGCCACAGCCCTAGTTTGCTTTCTGATTGGTTGGTTTGATTGGCTTAAACCGCTCCCTCTTCCGTCACACAAATCATGCTGGATTCCTTCACCCCAACTCCCATAAATCATCTGTGTACTCCAGAACTGTGGGTCGTTGTAGAAGGGGAAGGATGGATTCAAATTCTCTGACTCCTTCCCTTTTCTCCCCCTTGATGTTTTTTCCTCTCAGATCTGAAAAGGATAGATAGATGTTGTAAACAGTATGGTAACACCTTCTCTATCCCTCTGGTTAGACTAATTACATCAGTGAGAGAATCTTCTGCATAATTAGAATAGCTACACATTTCGATTGGTGTCTTCAGGAGGCTAGTCAACGAGAGCAGAGAGAAGGAGTGAATGAGTGGTCTGATTTGAATGAATCAGGTCCTTCCCACTGGGCACAGACGTCATTTCAATGTCTAGTTTTGATTTACATTTGGTTGAATTGTCAACTAACGTGATTTCAACATGAAATCAACAACAAATGTCAGGTCATTTGATTTAGGAAACATTTTGGATGACAAGAATACGAAATTCCCTTACGTTGATGACTTTATCACAGTGAATTTTGTCGTTGAATTGATGTGGAAACAACATTGATTCAACCCATTTTTGCCAAGGGGGTTGATTGTAGGGTGTGTGTGATGCTGTTTCTGCTGCTGCTGCCTCCTACTGGGCTGGTAGTAGTGCACTACAGAGGGTGGCTGGTTAGCAGTGCACTACAGAGGGTGGCTGGTTAGCAGTGCACTACAGAGGGTGGCTGGTTAGCAGTGCACTACAGAGGGTGGCTGGTTAGCAGTGCACTACAGAGGGTGGCTGGTTAGCAGTGCACTACAGAGGGTGGCTGGTTAGCAGTGCACTACAGAGGGTGGCTGGTTAGCAGTGCACTACAGAGGGTGGATGGTAATAGTGCACCACAGAGGGTGGCTGGAAGTAGTGAACTAAAGAGGGTGGCTAAATGGGAGAAGGAAGGAAAACCGACTCTCAGCCAAATCCTTTGGCAAGCTTTTGTCTCAAGTCTGGGACTGCTCTCCTGCTCTGCGTTTCTCTGAGCCTTGGAGAATAAGAGAGGCTTGCCTATTGTCGGAGGGACAAAGAGAGAGGATTTAGGTTTTATTTTAAGCCAGAAGGACATGTGTCTTCTTTGCTCCGCTGTTGTTTTGTAGCCGTCATCTCAAAGTTAATATTTCCTGGTTGATTTAATTATGTAGAGGCGTAGAGTGGTGATTGCAGTCCGACCGACACCTGTCTCGATGTGATATTTAGTGAAGAACAGTTTCTATCATACAGGAAATGGAGACAAATTTGTGTCATATCCATATACATTTTTGTCAAACAGATTTGAGAGATTCTATCCAATAAAGATCAATATGCTTTTTTTAATACTGTTTCATGATCATTGATTTTAGGGACTGTAAAACATGATGTGAATTAAATATTATTCATATGTTAATAATAGATAATGGTTGTATTTTGTGATACAAAAATAAAAAAGGAAGGGAAAAGGAAAAGGAAAAAATTGCACCACTAACTAACCCTCCACCTATATACCACCCCATCACACTACTTTGACCCTAACAAACCCTCCACCTATATACCACCCCATCCCACTACTTTGACCCTAACTAACCCTTCACCTATATACCACCCCATCCCACTACTTTGACCCTAACTAACCCTCCACCTATATACCACCCCATCCCACTACTTTGACCCTAACTAACCCTCCACTTATATACCACCCCATCCCACTACTTTGACCCTAACTAACCCTCCACCTATATACCACCCCATCCCACTACTTTGACCCTAACTAACCCTCCACTTATATACCACCCCATCCCACTACTTTGACCCTAATTAACCCTCCACCTATATACCACCCCATCCCACTACTTTGACCCTAACTAACCCTCCACTTATATACCACCCCATCCCACTACTTTGACCCTAACTAACCCTCCACCTATATACCACCCCATCCCACTACTTTGACCCTAACTAACCCTCCACCTATATACCACCCCATCCCACTACTTTGACCCTAACTAACACTCCACTTATATACCACCCCATCCCACTACTTTGACCCTAACTAACCCTCCACTTATATACCACCCCATCCCACTACTTTGACCCTAACTAACCCTCCACCTATATACCACCCCATCCCACTACTTTGACCCTAACTAACCCTCCACCTATATACCACCCCATCCCACTACTTTGACCCTAACTAACCCTCCACCTACAGTGGGGGAAAAAAGTATTTAGTCAGCCACCAATTGTGCAAGTTCTCCCACTTAAAAAGATGAGAGAGGCCTGTAATTTTCATCATAGGTACACGTCAACTATGACAGACAAAATGAGAAAAAAAAATCCAGAAAATCACATTGTAGGATTTTTTATGAATTTATTTGCTAATTATGGTGGAAAATAAGTATTTGGTCACCTACAAACAAGCAAGATTTCTGGCTCTCACAGACCTGTAACTTATTTTTTAAGAGGCTCCTCTGTCCTCCACTCGTTACCTGTATTAATGGCACCTGTTTGAACTTGTTATCAGTATAAAAGACACCTGTCCACAACCTCAAACAGTCACACTCCAAACTCCACTATGGCCAAGACCAAAGAGCTGTCAAAGGACACCAGAAACAAAATTGTAGACCTGCACCAGGCTGGGAAGACTGAATCTGCAATAGGTAAGCAGCTTGGTTTGAAGAAATCAACTGTGGGAGCAATTATTAGGAAATGGAAGACATACAAGACCACTGATAATCTCCCTCGATCTGCGGCTCCACGCAAGATCTCACCCCGTGGGGTCAAAATGATCACAAGAACGGTGAGCAAAAATCCCAGAACCACACGGGGGGACCTAGTGAATGACATGCAGAGAGCTGGGACCAAAGTAACAAAGCCTACCATCAGTAACACACTACGCCGCCAGTGACTCAAATCCTGCAGTGCCAGACGTGTCCCCCTGCTTAAGGTGTCCAGGCCCGTCTGAAGTTTGCTAGAGTGCATTTGGATGATCCAGAAGAGGATTGGGAGAATGTCATATGGTCAGATGAAACCAAAATATAATTTTTTGGTAAAAACTCAACTCGTCGTGTTTGGAGGACAAAGAATGCTGAGTTGCATCCAAAGAACACCATACCTACTGTGAAGCATGGGGGTGGAAACATCATGCTTTGGGGCTGTTTTTCTGCAAAGGGACCAGGACGACTGATCCGTGTAAAGGAAAGAATGAATGGGGCCATGTATCGTGAGATTTTGAGTGAAAACCTCCTTCCATCAGCAAGGGCATTGAAGATGAAACGTGGCTGGGTCTTTCAGCATGACAATGATCCCAAACACACCGCCCGGGCAACGAAGGAGTGGCTTCGTAAGAAGCATTTCAAGGTCCTGGAGTGGCCTAGCTAGTCTCCAGATCTCAACCCCATAGAAAATCTTTGGAGGGAGTTGAAAGTCCGTGTTGCCCAGCGACAGCCCCAGCGACAGCCCCAAAACATCACTGCTCTAGAGGAGCTCCTGAGTGGCGCAGTGGTCTAAGGCACTGCATCGCAGTGCTAACTGTGCCACTAGAGATCCTGGTTCGAATCCAGGCTCTGTCGCAGCCGGCCGCGACCGGGAGACTCATGGGCGGCGCACAATTGGCCCAGCGTCGTCCAGGGTAGGGGAGGGAATGGCCGGCAGGGATGTAGCTCAGTTGATAGAGCATGGCGTTTGCAACGCCAGGGTTGTGGGTTCGTTTCCCACGGGGGGCCAGTATAAAAAGATATGTATTCACTAACTGTAAGTCGCTCTGGATAAGAGCGTCTGCTAAATGACTAAAATGTAAATGTAAAATGAGATCTGCATGGAGGAATGGGCCAAAATAACAGCAACAGTGTGTGAAAACCTTGTGAAGACTTACAGAAAACGTTTGACCTGTGTCATTGCCAACAAAGGGTATATAACAAAGTATTGAGAAACTTTTGTTATTGACCACCAAATACTTATTTTCCACCATAATTTGCAAATAAATTCATAAAAAATCCTACAATGTGATTTTCTGGATTTTTTTTCTCATTTTGTCTGTCATTGTTGACGTGTACCTATGATGAAAATTACAGGCCTCTCTCATCTTTTAAAGTGGGAGAACTTGCACAATTGGTGGCTGACTAAATACTTTTTTCCCCCACTGTATATACCACCCCATCCCACTACTTTGACCCTAACTAACCCTCCACTTATATACCACCCCATCCCACTACTTTGACCCTAACTAACCCTCCACCTATATACCACCCCATCCCACTACTTTGACCCTAACTAACCCTCCACTTATATACCACCCCATCCCACTACTTTGACCCTAACTAACCCTCCACCTATATACCACCCCATCCCACTACTTTGACCCTAACTAACCCTCCACCTATATACCACCCCATCCCACTACTTTGACCCTAACTAACCCTCCACTTATATACCACCCCATCCCACTACTTTGACCCTAACTAACCCCCCACTTATATACCACCCCATCCCACTACTTTGACCTAACTAACCCTCCACCTATATACCACCCCATCCCACTACTTTGACCATAACTAACCCTCCACCTATATACCACCCCATCCCACTACTTTGACCATAACTAACCCTCCACCTATATACCACCCCATCCCACTACTTTGACCCTAACTAACCCTCCACCTATATACCACCCCATCCCACTACTTTGACCCTAACTAACCCTCCACCTATATACCACCCCATCCCACTACTTTGACCCTAACTAACCCTCCACCTATATACCACCCCATCCCACTACTTTGACCCTAACTAACCCTCCACCTATATACCACCCCATCCCACTACTTTGACCCTAACTAACCCTCCACTTATATACCACCCCATCCCACTACTTTGACCCTAACTAACCCTCCACTTATATACCACCCCATCCCACTACTTTGACCCTAACTAACCCTCCACTTATATACCACCCCATCCCACTACTTTGACCCTAACTAACCCTCCACCTATATACCACCCCATCCCACTACTTTGACCCTAACTAAACCTCCACCTATATACCACCCCATCCCACTACTTTGACCCTAACTAACCCTCCACCTATATACCACCCCATCCCACTACTTTGACCCTAACTAACCCTCCACTTATATACCACCCCATCCCACTACTTTGACCCTAACTAACCCTCCACCTATATACCACCCCATCCCACTACTTTGACCCTAACTAACCCTCCACCTATATACCACCCCATCCCACTACTTTGACCCTAACTAACCCTCCACTTATATACCACCCCATCCCACTACTTTGACCCTAACTAACCCTCCACCTATATACCACCCCATCCCACTACTTTGACCCTAACTAACCCTCCACCTATATACCACCCCATCCCACTACTTTGACCCTAACTAACCCTCCACCTATATACCACCCCAACCCACTACTTTGACCCTAACTAACCCTCCACCTATATACCACCCCATCCCACTACTTTGACCCTAACTAACCCTCCACTTATATACCACCCCATCCCACTACTTTGACCCTAACTAACCCTCCACCTATATACCACCCCATCCCACTACTTTGACCCTAACTAACCCTCCACCTATATACCACCCCATCCCACTACTTTGACCCTAACTAACCCTCCACCTATATACCACCCCATCCCACTACTTTGACCCTAACTAACCCTCCACCTATATACCACCCCATCCCACTACTTTGACCCTAACTAACCCTCCACCTATATACCACCCAATCCCACTACTTTGACTCTAACTAACCCTCCACCTATATACCACCCCATCCCACTACTTTGACCCTAACTAACCCTCCACTTATATACCACCCCATCCCACTACTTTGACCCTAACTAACCCTCCACCTATGTACCACCCCATCCCACTACTTTGACCCTAACTAACCCTCCACCTATATACCACCCCATCCCACTACTTTGACCCTAACTAACCCTCCACCTATATACCACCCCATCCCACTACTTTGACCCTAACTAACCCTCCACCTATATACCACCCCATCCCACTACTTTGACCCTAACTAACCCTCCACTTATATACCACCCCATCCCACTACTTTGACCCTAACTAACCCTCCACCTATATACCACCCCATCCCACTACTTTGACCCTAACTATCCCTCCACCTATATACCACCCCATCCCACTACTTTGACCCTAACTAACCCTCCACTTATATACCACCCCATCCCACTACTTTGACCCTAACTAACCCCCACCTATATACCACCCCATCCCACTACTTTGACTCTAACTAACCCTTCACCTATATACCACCCCATCCCACTACTTTGACCCTAACTAACCCTCCATTTATATACCACCCCATCCCACTACTTTGACCCTAACTAACCCTCCACCTATGTACCACCCCATCCCACTACTTTGACCCTAACTAACCCTCCACCTATATACCACCCCATCCCACTACTTTGACCCAAACTAACCCTCCACTTATATACCACCCCATCACACTACTTTGACCCTAACTAACCCTCCACCTATATACCACCCCATCCCACTACTTTGACCCTAACTAACCCTCCACCTATATACCACCCCATCCCACTACTTTGACCCTAACTAACCCTCCACTTATATACCACCCCATCCCACTACTTTGACCATAACTAACCCTCCACCAGTGGAGGCTCCTCAGAGGAGGAAGGGGAGGACCATCCTCCTCCATGAATTTCATAAAATATAAAATGGTAAAACATAAAAAAAGTTATCCTTTTTGGATAAAACTATACTAAATATAATCACATGTCACCAAATAACTGATTAAAACAAAGTATTATGCAAAGAAGGTCTACGGTAGCTTCAACAGCACTCTGTAGGGTAGCACCATGGTGTAGCCGTAGGACAGCTAGCTTCCGTCCTCCTCTGGGTACATTGACTTCAATACAAAACCTAGGAGGCTCATGGTTCTCACCCCCTTCCATAGACTTACACAGTAATTATGACAACTTCCGGAGGACGTCCTCCAGCCTATCAGAGATCTTGCAGCATGAACTGACATGTTGTCCACCCAATCAAATGATCAGAGAATTAATCTAGTACTGAAAGCATAAGCTACAGCTAGCTAGCACTGCAGTGTATAAAATATGGTGAGTAGTTGACTCAAAGAGAGAGAAAGACAATAGTTGAACAGTTTTGAACAAATTAATTTCTTCCAAAATGGAGAAGCAAGAGAGAGATAGAGAGAGAGAGATTTCCTCTTTTTTTTTCACTTTCAGTTTCACTTACTTAGCTTGCAAATGCAGCTAGCTAGTTTAGCCTACTGAAACACCCTGCTCAAACAGAGGGAAGCTATGTTAGCTAGCTGGCTATGACTTTCCAACACAACACTGGTAAGCTTTTGGCATTATTCATTTATTGCCACCGAGGCCCGCCGGTGTAACTGCTTACTGACTCTACACTAATGTTACTGCATGATTGTAGTGGGTTTACTAACACGTTAGTTCTATTAGCTATAATGACTATGACGTTACTTTAGCTAATATGGTGACAGCAGAATAAGGTTTGTACTTGTGGCCATTCTTCCTCAACACACATCTTCCCACTGCAATCGGCTCTTCTACTTCTTCCTCACTGGCCATAACCACGTCTATCCGTTCACCACGCTCATGCCGCGCCTTCATTCGCTGTACTGATTGCAGAACACGCACTGATGGCCTTTTTCCAATATCCACCTTCTGTTCCTTAGCCCAATTTACTAGTCTGGTTATCTCTGGCCTCTCCATGTGTGATGTGGTGGCGCAGTGGTCTAAGGCACTGCATCGCTATGCTAGCTGTGCCACTAGAGATCCTGGTTCGAATCCAGGCTATGTCGTAGCTGGCCGTGACCGGGAGACCCATGGGGCGGCGCACAATTGGCCCAGCGTTGTCCAGGGTAGGGGAGGGAATGGCCGGCAGGGATGTAGCTCAGTTGGTAGAGCATGGCGTTTGCAACGCCAGGGTTGTGGGTTCGATTCCCACATGGGGCCAGTATGAAAAAAAAATATATAATAATAATAATAATGTAGGCACCCACTAACTGTAAGTCGCTCTGGATATGAGCGTCTGCTAAATGACTAAAAGGTAAATGTAAATGTTGAAGGAGTCAGGCGCAGGAGGGTAAATCACAGAAAAAAATTGCTTTAATCCGCAAAATACAGGTTTACGCAGAACTGCGTCAAACACACTCCAGGGCACAAAACAGGTGCACTGGAAATTACAAGGCACACGGGAAAATACTTCCTTCGAACAAAATACACAAGCTTCATTAACCTTCACAATAAACAATCACCCACAAGGACAAGGGGGCAGAGGGAACACTTATACACAGACTAATTAGGGGATTAGAACCAGGTGTGTGTGATGACAAGACAATTGTGATGATGATTGGGGCGGCAGTGGTTAGTACTCCAGTGACGACGAACGCCGAAGCCTGCCCGAACAAGGAGGGGAGGCAGCCTCGGCCGAAGTCGTGACACCATGCTCCCAAAGTGTGCCACAGCTGTCAGCCAGGTCTCCACCTTGTCATCTATCTTCGCCACCCCAATCCAATTGCATTAAGGGAAAGGAATGGGAATTATGCTAAGAGCAGCCCATAGAGAATGATAGAGGCATGGGCAGCGCCATTGAGGGCATCCACCATTTTAATGTAGCCAACTGGGTGGGACTTCCATTGGCTGATCCCTCCTGGTGACCCTGTTGGAGTAATGTCCAACCGGGTCATCAGGAGGGATCAGGCAGTCGTGAAGAAGAAAATGGACTACTTTGAAATGGAGATTGCCTCTATGGCACTGCCCATGCTGTCACAGGCGCTATAATGGCACAGATAGAAAGATGAGTCCTCTATATATCTCTATGGAGCAGCCCCATCTGATCATGTCATATTAACTGTATGGTATGCAAGTAATAATATAAAGGTATGTTATTCATGCTATTGGACAGGTGCTCCTCCCCACCACACACTGTGGGTTGATTATGTTGTGGAAATTAATCACTATACTTTATTAAAAATCAAAGTTCTTCCAGAGTTTCTGTAGAATCAAGATTTGACTTTATTTCAATTCAACAAAGCACGTGCTGGTCTGCAGAGTAGCCCCCTTTTCTCTCTCTCTCTCCCCCAGCTATATAGTCCCATTCACATCTCTTCTAGCTCAAAATCCCTCCTTCTTCAGTTTCCTGCTCTTTATCGCTCCGCCCACTTCCTTTGTCTATGATGGAGGCTAAATTCGACTTTCATTCAGTTCAGAATCAATAGTAATTCAATCAATCAATCCCTTATCTTGCAAAAACACTCATGTTTAGTTTAAACTTTGTTCAACCCCGGCTCTCCCTCCACTTTGTTTGAGGAGAGGGGCAAAAGGCCACAGTCTGGTTTCAGTCTCTGATAAGGTAGGACAGCCATGAATTTAAGTAAGAGCGAGCAATTCGACCCTAGGTCATATTCCCACTTCACACACACACACACACCCACACACAGTGAAATGACCCAATTAAGTTCCTGTCTAGCAACAAAAAATTTTAACTATATGTTTGTGATTAACTCAGTTTTATCTCATAGTCCACTAAAAAATCTCCTTCATATCACCCCATATGGGATTACTAATCCCATACATTTACAAAAGTATATTATGTTTATGCTATCAATCACACTCTTTGCATTCAAGGTTATACTCACAATGAACTATATCAATATTTCTACTCAAAACAATTCTCATATAAGTGTTAGTATCCTAACACATTAAAACTAACATAGCGTTGTTTTAACCATACTACCTAGGACATATTTAAGAATAGTGTCAACATCTTTAACTCACTCAAATTCATTCAGATCAATCAGTCAGCTTACAATTCATAATCATAATCAAATGAATTACCCAAAACACATTTTAGAATGACAATTCTTAGTTAGCCCCCTTGTTCCATCATTCAAAGTTAAACTCTCACCTTAGCACATACTGACACTGGCAGAATGTACATTTATATTATCCATAATTCTAGCATTAGCTTCCTCATAAAGATAATTACAACAGATCAGTATCTCAATGCATTCCTAGTCTAAATTACTATAAATTTAGCAGTGTATAATACCTCTTTAATCAACTTACTACCTCAAATAACAATCCCTTCCTCCCCCGGCACTCAATCTTCTGGCGTGTCTTCATTATGTTCTTCAGATAGCTTCATAGTTCAACTTGGATTGCCCATGGCAATGTCCCAATTCCAATGTCACACCTGAGCCGCCCCACCTCTACCTCCATTCTGTTTTGTCCATTTTGCCAACCAGTATACCCAAACTATGAGAAATGTTGTATTTGAATAGATATCTCTTCCTGCCCACTCCACATGGACTCCTGCCACATTCTTGAATGAAAAGGCATAAGAGAAAAGGCAGTTGATTGCTTCGATTGGATGCTGGTTCTGATTCAGGTGTCCTGGTAGAGGTAGTGCTGGACAGGAACGTCTTCAACGCCTTTGTTGCTCCTCTTCAGCAGGGTAGAGGGTTTTGGATTTTTATTGAGGTTCACACCGTTCCTGACCGAATTATCTCTGCTATGCATCAAGACACCATCCGTAGTAACCTTGAGAAAGGACAGATCATAACAGTTTAGTTGAGTTAATTTCCAATCCAAAACATCCCTATAAGCATTGACTATATGACAAATTATTATGTTTCACCAATCATTCTTAATACCAATTTCTAATACTTGATCCTGCTGCCTGATAGATTTTTCTTTGAGGGATGTCTGCATTCCAAAGGCTATCTGTATTAATGCCATTTAGTTTCACATTCTCCCTTGAATTCTCCCAAATTATATAACCCAATTGTTTTATTTTAACACTCCTATAATTGCTCATAGTCTATTTGATATTACTCTGGCTTTTCCCTTTTACTTGTTCCTATTCTAACATCTAATTGCATACACTTCCCTCCCCATCCTGGTTGATTATAAAATTGTTTATGTTTAGGATTTCCTAAATATGACAAACATTCTGCTGGGCAATATGGTCTTTCCGAATTCCTTAGATGACAGAAGTTGTGGTTGAATCATAGCACAGACCTGGTAACTGTGGGGATTTGGAACTACTGTTAATTCTTTTAACAGAGATGTGGTGCATATTAGACTATTTTCTTTATTTAATTTTAATTTAATATATTGTACTCATCTACACTAGTCATTGTTTAACGGCTCATTCCATTCCCTTTCTCCTGCATTTGGTATGGCTCTAACATATACAGGGTTTAGTGCACTTTCCCAAGGAATAACTACTTCAACAACACTTCCCCCTGGAAATGTAGCACTAAGTACTACATCAAATAGTTTATCTAAGTCTTGGGCTGTTATCCTTATATCTATGATCCATCTGTATTTTATTATCTTAAGGTCACAGTTACCCCATGTGATTTCCCCATAATCCTTGTGTTGGTTCCTCCCACACCAATAACCATTTAACCCTCGTACTTTAATAGTGAACCTTTCCTGTATTCTAGTTATGGTTCCTGCTTGTGCAGGAATATTCATTTTAATCCTGTCTGTTTCTCTTCTCTGTTTTGTTATTTTTGCTCTTTACTATTGTCAGTATACACTTCCCCTTATTCTTAGGGAACTAGTCAAGGGCAGAGAAATCAATGATGGGGATATCTGGTGCATCTTGGATGTCTGAAATATCTTGAAGATCTTCGAAGGTCTCGAAGGTCTCGAAGGTCTGCCCCTCCGCCGAGGGAGTCAGCAAGAACACGTAGCTCATCAGTAATTGCCATCCTCCCCCATCTCCTGATTCTCGCCAGCTCCAGCATCCTCAGCTCCCTCATCTCTAAGTCATTGGTTCCCTCATGATACTCTGGTACAATGGTTTAAATGATACCAGGTCGCGCTCCCCTCTATCCGTACAGCCGTTGGTGTAACCTGGATGACGATGTATGGTCACTTTAGCTGTTAACCTTCTTCCGTCACTAGGGTCTCCGGATCAGCCAGAGTCCCTCTCAATCCATCGACATCGGTCTGCGAAGAGTGTCCTTCTACCAGCCTACCCATAGGGAAGCTCTGAGTTACTGCTGCAAAGACACACAAACACAGACAGACACAACAGAAAACAATGCTACCCAATGGCGGGGCCATCTTCCTCTCCTGGGGTTGGAACACTCCTATAGTGGGAAACATGGATCTAAGTATCTGTCTCTGCCACTTTTACCATCATTGAGGTAGCCAACAACATCTGGTACGGGCCCCTCCATATAGGGTCTTTCCAGCTCTTTCTTCTGTAGTCTTTTACCGTCACATAGTCTCCAGGGCACAGAAAATGCTCAGATTCTCCTGCTCAGTTCGGCAGAGTTACCTTCACCCATGGGAAGAAAGTAGTTCATTGTTAGGTTAGGTGAGACACAGTATGCTACTTATGTCCTCTCATCCGTCAGGAGAAGCCTTGAGATTATGAAGCACACCTTCTTGCAGCTTGTTGCAGTCCATTTGTTTCATAGACAGACATCCTCTACACCCTACCTCCTATCACAAAAAACAAAAAACATTTAACCTAACCCATAACACATTATTACTACTGCTCATATCCTTAATACAACTTGCATATTTCAACAAAAAAACCCTGCGACCAGTACTTCTGACCAGTACTATTCCCCCCTTTGGACACATGATTCACATCGTGATTCATGCGTTCAAAAACAAAACAACATTGCCTGTTAAACCAAAATAATAAATGAAATTAAAATGACAACCTTTGAGCATATCTTTACTTAATTGTATCCCATAACATTATTCAAGGAATACCCCTCATTCAGGACTAACACTCTCACTTCATCCTTGTCCTGTTTGGAATTATATATAGGATTATTGCCAAATTATAAACTTCTTCATAATTATCAGTATTATAAATGACCCTTAACTCTGTATAATAAATTACCTTAAACTCATCATCCTATGTCACTCGGTTTTCCAGTGTGGGTGATCAAATCACACTAGAAAGTCAGGACAAAGGTCAGAGGTCGTTCAAACCCTTTAAAGAAATGTTTCATTCTATATTGGTCTAATCATTAATAACCGTCAAAGCATTTCATAAATGTTGTATCCCAAGTGTACAGTAAGTCCTTAGTACAGCTCTTTTCAAAAGAAATCACACGTATTTACTTATCACTCAGTAAATAAAAGCCCAAAATACATGTGTTTGCCCCTTTAAGACATATCACTTCTATCCTGTGAAAAGAACCCTAAAATCAAAAATCTAAATCCTACACAGCTAACATTTCATACTAAGTGGGTTGTTTGTGGTTATTTGAAAACCATATAGTAAAACAACAAACAAACAAAAAATAGCCAGGCCTTATTTATAATCTCTGAAAATATTTCAAAGAAAATAGAAAATCACTCCCCCCTTTTTCCTGGAAGAAAAAGTACACATTTATTTAGTTTCCATTTTGATACCTCTTACCCAGTCCAAACAATCTAAATTCGAAATTCGTAAACTCAAATCCCCAAATATGCTCTCTCTTGCCTCGGTGGTTGCACATTCTGACATGCCCTGTTGCCCCCTCCACCAAACCAGTTTACTAATGTGATGATGGTCTGGTCCATCATCTTCTGTGGACATACCCCTTCCTGAACTATTATTAGTCCCTCTGATATGCATTTAATTTGGACCCACATTCTACACAATGCATCTTTTCCTGATAGATTACCTGGAGTTTGTTTTGATACTAATATAGGTATACATGTAGCTTTTTCCTGCTTCTTATTTTACTGGAACTGTCATATGTATTAACTGCATTTGTCATGAAAATTATACTGTCTGTGCATATTTGCCTGATATGGGGAGGTGAGAGGCATAATATGGACTTACACATGAGTAAGTTGCTCCAGTATCTATCATCATGGGTGTGCCTCTATTATTCCCCTGAACCTGCAGCATAGGTTCTTCATCAGCCTGCAGAGTTACTGCCACTAGCTGACCCTCCCCTTTAGGATTCCCTGGGCATCCCTAGTATCCCTGATTTGGTCCTCCCCACGGGTTCACTGGACCCTGTGAAGCCTGTGTCTGAGACTGCTGCCATTCAGCTAAGCTGGGCCCATTTCCTTGCCAATTACCCTGTTGTGGTTGCCTAGGCCACCAGGGCTTGGTAGGACAATTCCTTCTTGTATGTCCTGATTGATTGCACCTCCAGCAGACACCTGGTCTTCTTGTCTGCTGCTGTGGTCGGTACCATTGATTCCTTGGTCTGTTTCCATTTCCTCTGTTTTGCCACTGTTCAGGGGATTGTTGTGTGTACACGTTAACTACTAGTAAGGCAGGAACTCTTTGGCCTTGCTGCTGGGGCGGTATCTGTTGACCTCCTTGGAGAACAGGTGCCATGGCGCCCTTTTCTGGCGGTGTCAGAGTAATCACTGGAGCTTGTGTTTTCTTTTTGTCCTTTCTTGTCAGCTCTTCCAGCTGCAACTGTCCCAGTTTTCTCAGAATCTCTCTCCACTGCTTCGCCAATTTCCGTTCATCCCTCCTGTATTTCTCCATTGCGTGGATAATATGGTCGCAGAATTCCTTGCGTGATTCTGACGTTAGTCCCACCACAACTTCCAGTCTGCTTCTGATAGGTGTTGGCGTTGCCTCCATCAGTGATGTCTTGAATAGTGTTGTCATCAATGGATCCTCCTCTGGGTCTTTTTCTATTTCTTGTCGCCATCTCTTGAGCTGATCCTCCAGGTCACATGCCGGGTTTTCTTTATCCCCCAATGGCTCCCCCCTCAGTGCTTTAGGGTATATTTTGGCTGGATACTCCATTCTCAGAGTGTGCCATAGTCCTGTCCTATAACTGTCAAAGGTCACTCCGTCCAGTAACGTCCTCCGCCCGCCTGTATGAGGCCACCCGCCTGCAACAGGTCCTCCATTTTTGCCACTCCCACCACCCTGGCCAGCACTGCCTTCAAGTCTCCCACCGCCAGTAGCTTCCCCATCGTTTGTTCTTCAAATGTTCTAATCCATTTCCCTGCTCCTTCATGCAGGTTAGGCAGTCTAGTCACCAGGCCTTCCAGGTCCTGTGATCCCCATGGCACATAGTGAACCTGTGTCCCCTTTACCAAAATGGGATATTGAGCTCCATATTTTTCTGGCTTTTTTATTGTCCTTCTGTTTCTTAAATTTGATTTTTCCAGATGAGCGTATAGTGCCTTACCTAATTCTGTTACTATAGTTTTGCCTCCCGTGGCTCCTTGCTCTGATAGTCGTCCCTCTGTCTCACTCTGTTCTTGATCAGTCAGCATACTGTCCAGCCTTTTTCAGTTCACTCTCCCTCTCCATTACTATCCTTCTAGCCTTGGCTATGCTGTCCCTCCAACTCTTTCCTTCCTCCCAGAATATTTTCAAGATTTCTCTCTTTCTCTCTCTTCTTCTTTCCAAAAAATGAGATTTTATCCCTTGCCTTTCTTTTAATATTCTTCTTATCCTTTGTTCCCTTATCTCATCCCCCATTAAGATAAGACACTCGCTCCCCTGTGCTTTCGTACTATACTCTTATTTTCCTTTGTTCCCTTATCTTATCCCAAACCTATAAAATAGCCCCCTCACTTTCCTGTCCCTAGGTATTTTCCCAGTAGTCTATTGGTTCTAGGTCGCTAGACCACCCCCTATTCACCCCTAATCATATTCACGTTTCTATTATCTTTAATCTAGGTTTTTCGTATCTAACTTCCTATACCTTATTTTCCTGTCTTTCAGTATATCTATATCATACATTATTATTTGTATGTTTCCCGTCACTGTGTAATCCACTATTCTATCTCCACTTATCCTATACATAAATGCGGCTGGTTCTCGTTCTAATCTTCGTCTTGGCATTTATTCCCTAACCCATCCTCTTTTGTCTTTCTCTTTTACTTGTCTATATCTAGACAGCTAGTCCCTATCCTAAATTCTCCTACCTAGATTTCTATTATTACTATCATCCTGGTCCTATTACTGAATCAACGACATAGGTAATAGCTGTTTCCCATTAGCTTGTGCCTTTTCCTGATAACGCTATAATTGTAGCCTATTGGATTATTTTAGTTAAAATATAAATGTGTTGTTTAACAAATCTAGAACCCACAATAAGTTGGTGCTATCCCATCAGCATACTAGTTAAAGCTACTTGCAATCCACTGGTCCACTTAACGAAAACAAATTATCGTTTTAGAATTAATTAACTATTTGCATACGTCACTGGTGTTACGCAAACTATAGAATAAAGTAATAATAATTAGAATTTGTCAAAGAAATGTTTTCCATTCAACTATTCAGACATCTGCTTCAAATGTCTCTTACAGCTCGATTTGTACGCGCTGGACTGTCTCTCTTTTACCCACGAACTAGAACCTTAAATGATTTTCCTTTGTTATCAATTCAAATCATTGCCACCGCTCTATTGCAATTTCCAGTCCGCTATTAAGTCTATGTAACTGTCCTTTCTGATTAGGCTCTAATTATTAAAACAAATACTTGCTATAGTTGACAAGCATACATTCAATTCATATCCATATTAAATTCAATAGTCCACATTCCAACTCTCTTCTCAGTAGTTTTTAAACTATCAACTCATTCGGCAACAGAAAAATAATTATTTTACTCCCCCCACTATTCCTGTTGAATAAGTGAGTCGTTCAATTCGAACCCCGCAAACTACTAAATCCCAGTCTTACATCACAAAATCAACACTGACTGTTTTATCAATCTACCCAACCCATAATCAGAAAATCTAGATTTTAGTCAGTAATGCAGAAGCTATGCTTTATTGAAATGACAAGTAAATCCTCCTTTATTCCAATTATAATGGTCTTTAGTTTTAGTATCTGGCCCATACCACACTTTATCAGCAAATAGCTTTACAGGACAAAGATCTCACAAGCTCGAAGGGAATGACTTAGCAGTCAACGAGTCAAATCTACATTCATTAATTTGGAAACAGATCTAACGAATTTAATCAAATGGATTATGTTCTTTCCCCCTAATATACTAAAATTCCTTTACTATATCACCTCTGCTCCGAAATGATAGATAGGTATTATAATGCTTAATCTTATTTCTATCACATGATCTATGTACTGTCTCCCACCCCCCACGTACGTCTACGTGTTTGGGCGCACAAGCCAGCACTTATATATTATTCCACTTTTATCCACTCTCTAATAATCAATTACCTGCACATAACATTCATCATATTTTAATATATTCATATCAACCAAACCATTTGTATTTCTAATTATTCTTTATTGCCACAAGTTAGTTTACCCTAATCTAGTCTCAGCAGAACATCAACTTTAACTACCTAGACCCCTCCCCTCAGTCATAGACTCCTCCCAGAATCCTATAGACTGGTCACTATTCACTGCTCTTACACTATTCTATGCCAGGCAGTGTTGTACACTCCCCAAGATATCATTATATAAAAAGCTTATTATTCAAACCTATATAACATTATCATACACACCTCTTTATCTCATCATCCAAACCTCAGAGTGCGACTCATTTTCCACATTTATACCATTCTCATATCACATTCACACAATTTTGTTCTCAAACACACTTAATCACTATTTGTATAACCTACAGGAATATCTTATTCTATAAAAGTGCCCAGATTTGGAATGTTAACCCTAGCACGTTTGATATTTCACTATGGTCAATTTTACCATAATCCTACATTACTTCTAAATTTCCCAAATTTAATGAGTGGCCAAAATACAATGTGTTGACGTCATATGATCAACCCCGTACACGTGACCTGTTCCTCCAACAAGATTTCTCATACCCCTCCGGGAAAATACACACACCCCTTCTGATCTCCTTCTCCCAGTAACATTAATTTTCCACACTCCGGACTAAATTAATATCCACATACTATTAATTCTTCCTAATGCAAGATTGGGCTTGCCCTTTCTCCACCAGCCTTAGAAGCTTCAAACGACCTAAAATATTACCCCTTTCCTGTCACTTCCTCCACAAAGAAAAGGCTATTATTTGCAGGATTTCTTTTTATTGTCCGATCACTCACACAGATAAGCAGCCACTCGTGCTTAAATGAATCAGACAGAATGAATCACTGAATGACTCACAGCCGCTCAAGCTAACCATTCACCCGTACGAGATGAGCAGACCTACTCTATCTTTATACTTTGCAGCCCTGGTGGCTGTTCACAACCGTTCACCTACCTGAGATGAACGGCGCGACTTCCAATTTATGGTGTCACCTACTCCGGATGACCTACTTTTTTACCCGATTACATTTTTACATTTAGCAGACGCTCTCTTATAGTGAATGCATACGTTCCTTTTATTTTTTTTATTTTTTTTATACTGGCCCCCCATGGGAAATGAACCCACATCCCTGCCGACCAAACCCTCCCCTACCTTGGACCAATTGTGCGCCGCCCATGGGTCTCCCAGTCGCGGCCGGCTGCAACAGTGCCTGGAATCGAACCAGGATCTCTAGTAGCACAGCTAGCACTCTAGATGCTGGAGAGAACACTTCCGTACCCCACCCTCAGATTCAGCTTGATCGAATCACACAGTTCTATGCTAATAGTAAGTATGTCGCTTACATTTATTTAACAGTGGCCACTATCTGTGTGACTCGCTCAAACTTCCTCCGACGGCCAAGCACTCAAAGATCTCTATTAACAGGTCCTGCCGGGGTCGCCAATTATGTTGTGGAAAATAATCACTATACTTTATTAAAAATCAAAGTTCTTCCAGAGTTTTTGTAGAATCAAGATTTGACTTTATTTAAATTCAACAAAGCCTGTGCTGGTCTGCAGAGTAGCCCCCTTTTCTCTATCTCTCTCCCCCAGCTATATAGTCCCATTCACATCTCTTCTAGCTCAAAATCCCTCCTTCTTCAGTTTCCCACTCTTTATCGCTCCACCCACTTCCTTTGTCTAAGATGGAGGCTAAATTTGACTTTCATTCAGTTCAGAATCAATAGTAATACAATCAATCAATCCATTATCTTGCAAAAACACTCATGTTTAGTTTAAACTCTGTTCAACCCCGGCTCTCCCTTCACTTTGTTTGAGGAGAGGGGCAAAAGGCCACAGTCTGGTTTCAGTCTCTGATAAGGTAGGACGCCATGAATTTAAGTAAGAGCAATCAATTCGACCCTAGGTCAGATTCCCACTTCACACACACACACACACACACACACACACACACACACACACACACACACACACACACACACACACACACAGTGAAATGACCCAATTAAGTTCCTGCCTAGCAACAAAAAATTCTAACTATATGTTCGTGATTAACTCAGTTCTATCTCATAGTCCACTAAAAAATCTCCCTCAACCAAAGTTAAGAGAACTGCAGCCTGTTGTGGTCTGATCAAACTCTCAATGCACAAATCATAAATGACCAATGGTACAATAACTAGGCTACCTGTTCATGCACTGTGTGGCCTTAAATTGTGACTGAACCAAAAAAAGCAACATTTAGAAAATGGCCTATATAGCATCGATATGCGTCAGAAACATTTATTCTAGGGACAAAATTGACTACAAAGTGTAAATAGGATAGTTTTGGTCATAAAGTCAGTCTCGTCCAATACGGATATTTATGAGATTATTAGGGGGGGGGGGAATTATCACGGAACAAAGGGCACTGTAACAGTTTTCCTAAGGTTCTATTTATTTCAATCCTGCCCACAGTTGGCAGCACCCAAGTAATCATTAATCGCTGTAATGCAAATCGTAATGCCCATGGTCAATTTGGTTTGACATTTGATATCCCTGTGGGGCTAGTTAGGGACCATCGGTAAATTACACAATAGGATAATATTTTAAAACGTCAATAGCTCCAAATTTCAATTACTTCAAAACCTCAAACTAACTACAGTATAAATTGTAGAAATTCATATACAAATATTGAAAGCATTAAATGAGACAACTAAAAGGTGTGCAACATAAAAATATTGTACCAATTACATTGTGATATTTATTGAAGGTCCCTAATTAGCCCCCCAGATATCCAGTCATACCAACTTTGCCACAGTCGCAAACCGGCCAGCTGAAGCTAATTGGCTAAATAAGTTGGCTACCTTGCTAGCTAGTCTAGGCTAATTCCAGACACAAGACATGGTTAGACTGTTTCAAGTTATCTAAAAGGGTGAGTGACTGTAAATGTGCACTGTTTTGGCAGAGTGCAAGTACAAACGCTTCCCACGTTCGAACACACACAAGAGACATCCACATCAAAGCACGCCTCCAAAACTCAAATAATCTTGTTCTCAGTTGCATTTCATAATGAGGAGAATTAAAACTGAGGCTAAATCAGGAAGTTCAGTCCACCTTTAAAGAGGTTCACTGTAAGCCCATACATGGCTGCCATTTTAGTATAGCCCCGCTGAACCTCAATAAAAGTGTCCAAGATTGAGAAAACGCTTTTGTGAAAAGTGACATTTTGCTGAAATGAGAGGCTCTGAGGTAAATCTATTTATATCTCCTGCCCCATTTAGTTCCATTCTCAGCCTGAGCATATCAAATTAATCCCTTTATTACACATAGCATGAAAAAGCCTGCTCTCTGAAGCAAAGGGATGGGGAAATATTTAAAAATGAGGAGCGAGGGGCAGATTTGTTTCACCATGATTCAGAAAATGTTTCATATAAAAGTATGTTGTTTGTTTAGTGTGAGTAGTAGAAGCACTGTTGGGTCCAAGGGAGAAGGTGACAGGTTTAGGAACAGAGGATAATGGTTTGTGTGTTTGTGTGTGTGTGTGTATTGGGGATTGTGTGGATGGATTTGGAGGTTGGTAAAACATCAGACAGCAGAAAAGGACTGAAAAAGAGGCCACATTATGTTGTCATTTTTCTGCAGCGAAGGAAGGACGTATAGTATGACATTTTTAATTTGCCAGCTCCCAGCATGCAAGACACGCACACACGCATGGACACACACACATGCACTGATAGCCTGAGGGTTACAGTGTTCCTTTTCTTCCAGAAACACACACAGGTCCAATGACGGAATTAACTCACGCTACACTCTAATGGCTACTGAAGGGCCGTGGAGATGGAAGAGAAGGATGAGGTCAGGTTCAGAGGTAAATGGCCAAGTGTGTGTGTGTGTGTGTGTGTGTGTGTGTGTGTGTGTGTGTGTGTGTGTGTGTGTGTGTGTGTGTGTGTGTGTGTGTAAAGGGGGTGCATGGGGGATTTGGGTTGAAATTGGTAAGATGAAAGAAGGTTCCAAGAACCACTATTCAACCCCCTCCCTCCCTCCCTCCCTCCCTCCCTCCCTCCCTCCCTCCCTCCCTCCCTCCCTCCCTCCCTCACTCACTCACTCACTAATTTATTTACTTTCATTTGTCTTTCCATGGAGGTCACTACACATTCAGATGGTACCTTAATGAACGTCCCGTCTTCTCCGCTTGACAGCGATTGCCCGACACTCCGATTGCTGCAATGACTTACACCATCATCGAGGGGAATCGTCATGGCAACACTCAATAGTTTGGAGCACAAGGGTTGTAGGTTTGAGTCCTGCATGGGCCTTACCTGCCATACTGAATATACGGTGGGATGGCTACCAGGCCCATCAGATTCCCTCTAAGTCAAGAATACAACAGCAATACATTTGACTAAACATTGACATGTGTAATCTAACTATTCTTAGGGGACAGCATGCATAGTTCCATTCATTGATACGTTCCTTTACCTTTTCATTTTGTTCTCTCAGTCTGTTCTGATGCCTTTACCAGACAAGTTTTTACTCTCAAGCTGTTGAAAATAAAATCAGCACTGAATCTTTTATATTAAACAGATGACGTTGTTCTCAAGGGGAACTATAGGCTACGATACAAAGCGCTTTATGTTGGAGCACATCAAAGCAGAAGACTGGAGTAGTGGTGAGATAGCGAGTAGCTAACAGATGTACAGTACAGTCATTAGAGCTCAGCATGGGGGCGGACGAAACGGAAAACATACAAAAGATCAGCAAATAAAGATGGATTTACACTAGATTTACATTAGATTTACATTATTATCTACATGTTCATTTGTTTTCCATTCATCGCAAAACGCCTTGTAGCTATAGTTCACTGTATAGTGCAATTAAGGTACAGCTATGCCTGCATTTTACCTCATGTCAGTAGGCTTAGATACAGTCCAACTATTTGAACCTATAAATCATTTAGTAAAAATCCTTAAATTGTCAATTTGGTTTGACAGTGGTGTTTGTTAGACCATGAGACACCCCAAAAATCGGTCTTCTCCCGAAAATGTCTGTAGCATCCGAACGGAAAGGGGAGACTCTCACGAACACGATGGTGTTCTCCGTTTTGCTCTACGACCTCCACAAGTGTCACGGGACTCATCTAAAGGTAACCCATACAAACTAATGGAAGTATGGAGGTAGTTTTGTTCCAACAAAAATAAGGGGTTAAATATGTGTCCATTTTTTTGTACTGAGCTTTATTATATCTCCTAGGTATAGGATAGACACTTCAAAACCTTATTCTTTATGATTTATTTTTGGACTGTCTTTTTGTGTTATTCAACGCGTTTCTATGGGCTATAGTGGTAAAGGCCAAATTCCCCCCCGCGTGGCTAGCACATAATCCACTGGTGCTTGGGCGTGACCTACCAAAATGCTCAAGCATGGTTCAGCAGGGGCAAAGAGACCCAGCACAGAATGTTAAGTGAATCTGAACGCTGAGATTCATTGAAAAAAAAACCTGATTATGGAATTTATTTATTTTATTTATTTTCCTCCCATCTACATGTGTATACCCATTTATTCATATCTTCAGGCGTATTGGAACTGATAAGAATTTCAATTAAAAAGGACAGAGGAATTGGAGGGGGAGTTTCAGCCTTTCAGATTCAGTTGTAATTGTTTGGCAGATGAAACCGTAATGATATTTATGGAACTATAGCAACTGCAGCCAACTCCACATGTGTGCCACATATAAGGAGTATCTATAGGGACTATAACAGAATAGATCAGCCTAATAGCCAGGACATTTAGTGGATCCACAGTGGCCTACATTACTGTACTGTATGCCATACTTATCATGCCAAAAGTGCATAGGCCTATTTGATTAGCGTAGTGTCATACAGTATACAGTACATAGTGATATACATTTAATATACACAACCAAAAGTATGTGGACACCTACTCATCAAACATCTCATTCCAAAATGATGGGCATTAATATGGAGTTGGTCCCCCCTTTGCTGCTATAACATCCACCACTCTTCTGGGAAGGCTTTCCACTAGATGTTGGAACATTGCTGCAGGGACTTGCTTCCATTCAGCCGCAAGAGCATTAGTGAGGTCGGACACTGATGTTGTTCCAATTCATCCCAAAGGTGTTTGATGTGGTTGAGGTCAGGGCTCTGTGCATGCCAGTCAAGTTCTTCCAAACCGATCTCGACAAACCATTTCTGTATGGACCTCGCTTTGTGCACGGGGGCATTGTCATGCTGAAACAGGAAAGGGCCTTCCCCAAACTGTTGCCACAAAGTTGGAAGCACAGAATCGTCTAGAATGTAATTGTATGCTGTAGCGTTAAGATTTTAATTCAGTGGAACTAAGGGGCCTAGCCCGAACCATGAAAACAGCCCCAGACTATTATTCCTCTTCCACCAAACTTTACAGTTGGCACTATGAATTCGGGCAGGTAGCATTCTCCTGGCATCTGCCAAACCCAGATTCGTCCGTCGGACTGCCAGATGGTGTAGCGTGATTCATCACTCCAGAGAACGCGTTTCCACTGCTCCAGAGTCCAATGGCGGTGAGCTTTACACCACTCCAGCCGACGCTTGGCATTGCACATGGTGATTTTAGGATTGTGTGTGGCTGCTCGGCCATGGAAACCCATTTCATGAAGCTCCCGACGAACAGTTCTTGTGCTGACGTTGTTTCCAGAGGCAGTTTGGAACTCGGTAGTGAGTGTTGCAACCGAGGAAAGATGATTTATACGCACTACGCGCTTCAGCACTCGGCGGTCCCGTTCTGTGAGCTTGTGTGGACTACCACTTCGTGGCTGAGCCGTTGTTGCTCACTGAGGGGGATCAGGAGTGTATAGGGGCCTACAGGGAGAGGGGTATGTGTATGAATATGCGCAGATGTGTGTGTGCCTGTCTCCCTGGCAGCCCCGCTCTCTTGATAGTGTGGCGAGGAAGATGACAGTGAAAAGGATAGTTCCCAGCTCTCTGCGGTGTAGAGTGGAATGCTAAATTGGAGGATTCTTCACAGAGAGCACCTTCTCCTTTAGCGCCTCTGAGCTCTTCACTTTGATACAATTCACACAAGCACCCATTTACCAGAGCTGGGTGCTTTCACCACCGTGCACAGATCGAAACGTCCGCACAGCATATACTGCAGAATTAAAATCGTATTTCCGAAATTCTAAATGAGGCGCTCTACCATTCAATCAGCTGTGGGTGAGGGGGTTTATGTGTACGTGTGTGTGTGTTTGTGATGCGCATGTCAGCTGTTTGTTCACCACACCCGCCCGCAGTTGGTAATAACCCATCCGCAACCGCCCGTGTATATGTGACCCAAACCCGCAAAAAGAAAATGCGCTGTACAGTCAGAGATAACTATTTTTTAGATAGGTCTTTCTTTCTGCTTATAATTTCCAATATTTTGGTATGCTGTTTGTTAGTCAACTTCTCTATAATAAGATACATGCAACTTATCTTCTGTCATTAGAAGACTAAATAAACCTTTGATCACCAGAATCATTTAATAAATCGATAGAATGAATGCTGAACAAAAATATAAACTCAACATGCAAGATTTTACTGAGTTACAGTTCATATAAGGAAATCAGCCAATTTAGAATAAATTCATTAGGCCCTAATCTATGGATTTCACATGACTGGGAATACAGATATGCATCTGTTGGTCACAGATACCTTTTATTTTTTAAAGTAGGGGCGTGGATCAGAAAACCAGTCAGTATCTAGTGTGACCACCATTTGCCTCATGCAGCGTGACACAGCTCCTTCGCATAGAGTTGATCAGGCTGTTGATTGTGGCCTGTGGAATGTTGTCCCACTCCTCTTCAATGCCTTTGCGAAGTTGCTGGGTATTGGTGGGAACTGGAACACGCTGTCGTACACGTCGATTTAGAGCATCCCAAACATGCTCAATGGATGACATGTCTGGTGAGTATGCAGGCCATCGAATAACTGGGACATTTTCAGCTTCCAGGAATTGTGTACAGATCCTTGCGACATGGGGCTATGCATTATCATGCTGAAACATGAGGTGATGGCTGCGGGTGAATGGCACGACAATGGGCCTCACGATCTCGTCACAGTATCTCTGTGTATTCCAATTGCCGTAAATAAAATTCAATTGTGTTCGTTGTCCGTAGCTTATGCCTGCCCATACCATAACCCCAACGCCCCCATTGGGCACTCTGTTCACAACGTTGACATAAACAAACCGCTAGCCCACACGACACGATCTGCCCGGTACAGTTAAAACCAGGATTCATCCGTGAAGAGCATACTTCTCCAGCGTGCCAGTGGCCATCGAAGGTGAGCATTTGCATTCAGGTCAAGACCCAGGTGAGGATGACGAGCATGCAGATGAGCTTCCCTGAGACGGTTTCTGACAGTTTGTGCAGAATTTCTTCGGTTGTGCAAACTCAAGGTTTCATCAGCTGTCCGGGTTCCTGGTCTCAGACCATCCCACTGGTGAAGTAGCCGGATGTGGAGGTCCTGGGCTGGCATGGTTACATGTGGTCTGCGGTTGTGAGGCCAGTTGGACGTACTGCCAAATTCTCTAAAACGACATTGGAGGTGTCTTATGGTAGGGAAATGAACATTAAATTATCTGGGTACAGCTCTGGTGGACATTCCTGTAGTCACCATGCCAATTGCATGCTCCTTTAAATCTGTGGCATTGTGTTGTGTTGTGTTGAGAGAACTGCATATTTTAGAGTGGACTTTTATTTATCTTGGCAAAGGAGAAATGCTCACTAACAGGGATGTAAACAAATTTGTGCACAAAAGTTGAGAGAAATAAGCTTTTTGTGCACATGGAACATTTCTGGGAGATTTTATTTGTTTCCTCTTTCTTCCTTTATCTCTGTTTCTCTTGCTCAGCAAAGACGTTTCGGGACCGGGAAGAAAATGCAATTACTCAAATAAAAACAGGAACATTTCCAAATGACATCAGTTTGACCGGTTTTAAGGAAATTAAAAGCTGTTAAAACGACCCAACATGTTTTGTTGGGCTTGGATGCATATTTTATGTGGTAGAAATACTATCAGCTTTTATGATGCTGATAAAGATAGCACCTTTACAGACTTTTATGATGCTGATAAAGATAGCACCTTTACAGACTTTTATGATGCTGATAAAGATAGCACCTTTACAGACTTTTATGATGCTGATAAAGATAGCACCTTTACAGACGGTCCCTAACTGCGCATTCATTTTCTCAAGATGCTGAATGAAATAAATAATATTGTTGCCGAGTCAAAATGTATATTTGGTGTATGATTTTACTGCAAGAAATGCTTAATTCTGCAGTAGGTAATATTATATTAGGCTATGTGAGAGGTTATAGACCTACAGTCAGTGTCCAGATTTGAGTTAGGCTACTATTCCATTTAACCCATCTGAACAGTCCAGTTCCCATGACGTGCCATTTAGAAGGCCCCGTCTTGTGACTGTCGAATTTGTATAGCGCCTCACAATCAGCACAGATAACATAGTCGGCACTGCTACCATCCTCTTTTAACACTTCACCAAATATTTCCCAAACATTAGAATACTGTTCAGGCCCTCCCTTCTCTTTATTTTCATCTCTCCATTTCACAGCTTTTCTCTTATTGAATTAAACTCCAACATTGTCCTTTTTGTCTCAGTGGATAGACATTAACTTTTTCTGCTCCCAAAAGCATTTGACAATTGGCGTGTATTCGGCACGCTATAGTTAGATCCTAAGGCTTAGGCTACGCACTAATGCCAGATAAAAAGATTGAAAGAAAAACCTCAATGTAGCCTATAGATATGAATTGCACAAGAATTATACATTTATGGATTTTTAATACATTGTTTTCTCTTTATTCAACCCGACAGCCACCCACTCACCCTTCATCCACACAATACTTCATGACCCTAAACCCACACACCCCTCGTATATAACCGCAGGGACTGCAGGTTATGAGTCAAACTGCGCATCACAAGCGTGAAAATCCACTTCGAAATCCGACGGCGGTCCAGGTATCCAGGGTGTCGGGAGATGCCTTTAAAACCGACCACTAGGGGCAACGTTCAGCGCTTTTACCATTAAGTTAATGCTAAACTTAACCAGCCCAAGGCGCTGGCGACAGCAGCGGAGCAAACCAGGGTGCAGCCGCGGCAGGACGAGGAACCCAGGGTGTCCAAAACACCTAGAAATTTTACATTTGGAGCAACGTAGACAAACGTCGGAATCTGAAGTCAAATTGGTCAAACCGTGAGACCTTGTTGATGTGCATGCACAAGCGTGTGCATGCTGTGCTTGTGCAAGCATGCGAGTGCAGCATATGTGCTGAGTGTGTGTGTGTGTGTGTGTGCATGTGTTGTTGGGTTTCATAGTGCATGGTCTGTTTCACACAGAAGTCCTGATGGTGTATCTAACTGCAGGAAGCAGAGAGCCTGTTCTCCCCCAGAAATGAGTGCAGGTAACAGTCGCAGGGAAATCAATTTATGTGTGTGTGTCTGTGTAAGCAAGCGTGTGTATTTATGCATGTGTCAGTGTGAACTGTACTATGTGGCTACATGCATGTAGGTGCTAAATCTGTCTGGGCAAGATGTGTCCACCCATGTGGGAGTGCTGTAAAATGACAAGGCCATGAATCCGGTTAGGTTCCAGAGAATTTATTACATTTACATTTACATTTACGTCATTTAGCAGTGAGACCCATTTGTTAAAGGATGCTAGGTGGTAGAGGGAAGGAAATAAAAGGATAAGGTGGCTAAGTAGTGTCCATCTTGCTGTTGGAGCATCTTGTAGAACTGCTTGAGTACAGGCCTCCTGCCACTTGATTCATCATCATATTTATTATGGTGAACATTTGTATTCTAGTGCTCTGGCTTGGTTCTATAAAGTAAAAGAATGTTATTCAGTGGTGTAAAGTACTTAAGTAAAAAATATTTTGAAGTACTACTTAAGTAGTTTTTTTTGGTATCTGTACTTTACTTTACTATTTATATTTTTGACAACTTTTACTTTTACTTCACTACATTCCTAAAGAAAATAATCTATTTTTTACCTCATACATTTTCCCTGACACCCAAAAGTATTCGTTACATTTTGAATGCTTAGCAGGACAGGAAAGAGAACATCACCTGGTCATCCCTACTGCCTCTGATCTGGCGGACTCATTAAACACAAATGCTTTGTTTGTAAATTATGTCTGTGCCCCTGGCTATCTGTAAAAAATGTACAACAAGAAAATTGTACCATCTGATTTGCTTAATATAAGCAATTTGAAATGATTTATACTTTTACTTTTGATACTTAAGTATATTTAAAACCAAATACTTTTACTCAAGTAGTATTTTACTGAGTGACGTTCACTTTTACTTGAGTCATTTTTTTACATTTTAGTAATTTAGCAGACACTCTTATCCAGAGCGACTTACAGTTAGTGAGTGCATACATTTTTCATACTGGCCCCCCGTGGGAATCGAACCCACAACCCTGGCGTTGCAAGCGCCATGCTCTACCAATTGAGCTACAGGAGGCCTATTAAGGTATCTTTACTTTTTCTCAAGTATGACAATTGGGTACTTTTTCCACCACTGGTGTTATGATGAAACCATTGGGTAGATCTGTCCTCACTGTCTATCCACATCAAGGTCAGTGTGTTAGCGTCTTTATGTCTATGTGTGTGTGTGTGTGTTTGATTGTGTGTGTGTGTGTGTGTGTGTGTGTGTGTAAACACTCCCTTGTGTACCATATCTCTCTGTGTGTGTGTGCGTCCTGTACAGTGTATGTACTATGTCCGCTAGAACGATGACTGTGAATGTCAGTGTCAATGGTGTAGAGTTGGCCCTGAGGGGCCACTCTAGCTGTGCTGAGACCAGAGTTATAAGGTTGCTGTTTGTCCCTATCTGCCTGCCTGCCATGGGACGCCTGCCTGATTGAGTGACGCCTTAATGCAAGGTCGCCGTCGACGTGCCCAGCTCTGCCAGTAGCAGTGTCACAGAGGATGCGTCTCAAATGGCAACCTAATAGGAAATAGGGTGCCATTTGAGATGCAGCCCGGGTCACAGTCACAATGATTTTACTGAGCAGACTACACCATCTCTCAATGGATTAAACAACCCCACTACACTCGAAGGGCATGCTTTGAATGGGTAATGTTGTACAAGGGAGCTTGAAGACGCTGAACTGTAAGGAGAAGTTAGAGTTAAAGTTAGGGGTCGCAAACCCCTGATTAGTAGTTTATTAGTAGTTTATGAAAATAGGTGTCAAGACGCAACATGAATTTGTTGAATATCCTACAGTGGATATTCAGTGCTACAGACTGAGGAAAATGTAGTACTTAGTCCTAGTCATGACAGTGAAATATCCAGCAAAGCTAAGGATTAAAGAAAAGACACACATCCACAGCCATGAGACACGAGAGAGAGCGATAGCACGTCATTAGCCTACTGCAGGAACCTACCCAGCTGTTAACAACAGAGAAAGAGCAGTTAGAAAGGAGACCCAGCTAGGAGACCCAGCTCTACAGTGAAGACCCAGCTCTACAGTGAAGTCCCAGCTCTACAGTGAAGACCCAGCTCTACAGTGAAGACCCAGCTATACAGTGAAGTCCCAGCTCTACAGTGAAGTCCCAGCTCTACAGTGAAGACCCAGCTATACAGTGAAGACCCAGCTCTACAGTGAAGACCCAGCTCTACAGTGAAGACCCAGCTCTACAGTGAAGTCCCAGCTCTACAGTGAAGTCCCAGCTCTACAGTGAAGTCCCAGCTCTACAGTGAAGTCCCAGCTCTAAAGTGAAGTCCCAGCTCTACAGTGAAGACCCAGCTCTACAGTGAAGACCCAGCTCTACAGTGAAGACCCAGCTCTACAGTGAAGACCCAGCTATACAGTGAAGACCCAGCTCTACAGTGAAGACCCAGCTCTACAGTGAAGACCCAGCTATACAGTGAAGACCCAGCTCTACAGTGAAGACCCAGCTATACAGTGAAGACCCAGCAATACAGTATGACAGCATAACGCACGGCTAGCTACAACTAGTGCTTTACTTTCACACATCGGCTTTAATTGGTGACCCCTGAATCTAACCTCCTGTATTAACCAACTGAAGAGAGACGGAGGCTAGCAAGGTCAGACTCATTTACTTATTGCGCAACACTGATAAATGACCCCCGGGAAACGAATGCCGGAGCAGTGTGTTTTTCACGTCGTCTCCGCTGAGTAATTATGAGACCTGTGCGTTATTGTTGCAAGGCGCGGCATTAGCGTGAGTCGGGACATCTACGAGTCTATATGGTCGTATTCTACTCCTCGACAGCCTCACAAAGAGCTGCTCTGCCCACGCTCAGACCCACACGGGTAATGGGTGAAGAATAACAGGCTAACAGGGCTGACGCATCGTGAGCCTCTCTCTGCTTCTCTGGTTCTCCTGCTGCTGCAGATAAGAGAGAGAGAAAGAGAGGGAACAGAAACGGATATGAGTCCTTCTGACAGCCCTGGTGCTCTTTCATGCTCTTTTCTTCAAGCACTTTGGGTGAATCAGTGAAAAGGCTTTAAAGATGAGTCACCATCCTCCCCCTCTCCCTCCCCCTCTCCACATCAACTTACCTGAGCGGCATGACCACTTGGCAGCAGTTTGGGCGGCAGTCTCCTTTGTGAGCTGCTTTAACTTGATGTGCTCCTCTGCATGTGTAATAACACGCCCACTCCTGGTAATAAGCTGAATAAACCCAGGTGTTCTTTTGATGAGATCCCCTGTGTACCACATTCGTGTCCTACCTCTTATACAGCATCTGGAGAGAGAGAGAGAGAGGGCCAGACAATCCCTATGGGGTAGCCTATCCCTGAAGAAAAATGTATTTGTAACAGAAAACAAAACCATTCAAAACTGCTAGGGCTTGTGTGTATGTGTGTGTGTGTGTGTGTGTGTGTGTGTGTGTGTGTGTGTGTGTGTGTGTGTGTGTGTGTGTTTGCACGTGTACTGTGTGCGTACATGATTTTGAGTTTTTCTATGTGTTCAATACTGTCAGGAACTGTATTAGAAACTATAACACAAAGGAAAACAAGAAAGAGAAAGGAGTCAACTGCTACAAGGTGAAAACAGTTTTAAGGCTTCTCTTATGTACCCTGCGACTTCTCCACCAGGTTTTGTTGTAGATAGATTGTCACAGCAGTCTGAACAAATACCACCCCCTTCAGAGCCTTTCTGTGCATTACTCTTTTATTATTTGTTTTCCTGTGAACATTTCTATTGGAAGACATGTTTGAAGGGCCACAAAACTATCAGCAGCTGGGCAAGAGTCTTTCTTCATTGGGTGAAAATAAGACACGGTTCTCAGTCTACATTTTTGCTCAGGGACTTGTGAGAGAGTGCAAGTGTTCCTTTGCACAAGCTCAGCATGCCATTGTAAATTACTGAATACAAATATTATTCTAATATTTTTTTTAAACAAAAAAGTACAGTAAGCACATCTCGTTAAAAGTGGCATTAACGTTTTGACCATTTTGGAATTAATCAGAATTTAGAGCCCTGCACAGGCATGCATTTTAAACCCTACCCTACACAGGCCTGATTGTTTCTGCCAAATGTAAAGCCCGGCTCTGCCTGAAACCCGAAATCAGAAATAACTCCCTCCGTTAGTAAATCCATTAGCTGCTCCTCTCTGTTTGTCACTCGCTTCCTGCGTGCAGCTCGCTCTGCATGCGCTCTGCTCATGGCGCTCTGAGTCTGTAAGGATCTATAGCAACGGCTCCGCTTGGGCTGCTTTGCTCAATTAAGAGACATGAGAGAGCAGTCAGATATGACTGTACTGCGCAGCAGAGCACGCGCAAATGGCTCAGCTTCAACATTTTAATGATCAATTTAGTGATACCTGAGCCCTGCCCGTACCCTAGTTATTGATGAAAAAACAGGCACTACCTGGCCCTAACCCAGGGGTTCCCAACCGTTTTTGGCCCACGACCACATTTGATATCTGAACATTCTGGCAACCCCACCCATGTGATTTTTTTGGGGAGGGGGCTATGGCAGTGTCACGACTTCCGCCGAGGCTGCCTCCCCTCCTTGTTCGGGCAGGTTTCGGCGTTCGGCGTCACCGGCTTACTAGCTACTGCCGATCCATTTATCATCACTCCATTTGTCTTGTCTTCAATCACACACACCTGGTCCTTATTCCCTCATTAGTCATGGTATAAGTGTTCCCTCTGCTTCCTTGTCTGTGTGGGTGATTGTTAATTGTGGAGGTTAGTGAAGCTCGGTGGAGCTCGTGTATTGTGTATCGACGGGAGTATTTTCCCGTGTGCCTTGTATTTTCCAGTGCACCTGTTTTGTGCCCTGGAGTGTGTTTGACGCATTTCTGCGTAAACCTGTATTTTGCGGATTAAAGCCTGTTATTCTGTGATTTACCCTCCTGCACCTGACTCCTTCATCACCACCTCATCACAGGCAGTCAATTGAAAAACATTCTAACAGTATTTCTGATTGTCTTCTCAACTGACCATCACATACTTTTAATGTGGGGCAGTCAATAGCAAATTAGTCTGACATAATGTCTCTTATCTCACCACCACTAATGAGATGGGTGTGCTTGATGCATGTCGCGTCAGAGCTTCTCAAAGTCAGGGCCCTTGGTCGACAGTTCGCACCTCATCTCTGCTGTCACATCCAACCTGGATCGATATTTGGTTTTAATGAAAGCACTGAATCCAGATATGAGCTGGCGAAGGGTAGCCTACCATGAGTTTTATGGTGCTTTTGAGACAACTGAGAACTCCGAAAAATAAGAGGTCTAATCATGACGTCAGTGATATTCAGGTCGGAAAGTCGGAGCTCTAGAAAGAGGCCCGAGTTCCCGAGTTCCCGAGTTGCAATTCCGAGTTGGATGGCCGTTCAAATCGATTTTTCCCAGTCTGAGCTTGTTTCTTTCCGAGTTCCCAGTTGTCTTGAACGCACTGAAGTCGGAACTCAGAGTTCCCAGTTGTTTTGAATGCGGCATACATTTTCAGAGGGAGACTGTCACATGACAGCTCGATCAGCTGTTCGAGTTCACTTACCTGCATGTCAACTGAGCCAGGATCACAGTCAAATGGATTGGGAAGTAGGTCCGTCCCAACGTGCTCTTCCAAGCGTTGGAGGTGAGCAGTCATCACTCGTGTGGGACACTTACTGATGCTGTTTTCTGTTATTTTCTTTTCATTACACAGAAAGTCAACTATTTTTATTTTATTTTATTATTTTACATCCATTGTGAATGACAACAGTTCCTCTCTCAATGCCTCCAAGCCTCGGTGTGATTTTTACTTTATTTAAACAGGTAAGCCAGTTGAGAACAAGTTCTCATTTACAACTGCAACCTGGCCAATGCATACATATGGCAGATGGAATAACTAGAGTGCATAGGCCTGCCTGCCGTCCCGTGATAGATGGAGCGCCATCTGTGCAAAAGCCCACCATTTGATCCCATATGGAATCTGTTTTTTGTCAATATAGCCACGCAGCACACTAAACATCCCATATGCTGTTTCATGCTTGGGAGTCTAAGACAGAACAATATGTCCTCGTGACTAGCATCCCCCGACATGTGTAGCGAACAAAACTCAATGCATGGGCATCTCAGCCCTCACAGCTAAAGTACATTTGGAGAGCATAAGCTGGGGAGTTTTGAGTCGTTCAGTCAGAGTTTCCTATTGATTGCTAGCAATAGCATAAATTATTTGTTTAACAGTGTTATCTGACAAAGGTATTGTTTTCACCATATCAATTGCGGACGGTAATATCAAAGTCTCTGCAATAGTGGGTGGTTTCATAGCGTAGCGGGCCTAGCCATTCACTGTGGGTCAAGTGCGGCCTTTCCCCATGATCTAAGGGCCCTCTCTGGTTGAATTGTATCTTTTAGATCTCGAGATAACTCCGATATAAAGTGTTTTTTCTCAATGTTGCTGGGATGTCACGTGTCCTACTTATATCAGTACACTCATAACAACCTAAGTATTACGAAACTTCTGTTAGATCAAATAAACCTCACGTAGCAATTCAGCCATTCCATTTTTTTGTTGACCAAATTCAACACTCATTGATGTCCAAACTAATCGCTTGGTGAGCGAACGAATCAACACCACCTGCTGGAGGAGACCGATATTTGGCCTAGTTATACCTCTCGCGTCACCTCTTCCTCTCTGCTGAAATGGCTCATGTGGCTGAAATAGACTGCTCAGTGGTGCTGAAATGGCTCATGTGGCTGAAATGGACAGCTATGTGGTGCTGAAATGGCTCATGTGGCTGAAATGGACAGCTATGTGGTGCTGAAATGTCTCAATCCCTGTACAAGCTGCCTGACAGCCTGCAACATTTTTGTAAATAATGCACTTTAGCCTGCTTTCTATGTGTAGAACCCCTCATTATAGCACTTTGCTCCATCCACTTGGTTGGTTTGAAGCTGCTGTGGCCTTTGGAGGTAGGGTAGACCTCTCAGTGAGTAAAGAGGGCAAACTGTTGTGAGAGCTGCAAGGAGACATTTAACATCATTAGACCAGATGAGATTGCATTAAGTGCACACTCGTACACATGAACATAGGCAGGCAGGCATGCAGGCAAGCAAGCAGGCATTCACCCATGCAGTCCCGCAGTCTCGCGCGCACGCACGCACACCCACACTCAGGCTTCCCTATGGCTGCTCTCTATGTAACGATCACTGGGTCTGGCTCACAGGGCTATGAATAGATGTGAATTTGGAGACAGTAACTCCAGAGCAAAGGCGTGGGGCTGGATGAGAGCCATTTCGTGACATTCACATGTAGCTGAAAGCAAATGTCTCATACTGACTTGGGCTGTCGTAAAATATGCCTGTCTGTCCTTACAAGATAGCGTAGCAGTGCGGTCGTGTTCTTTGTTGTGTGACTGTGTAAATAGCCAGTTTTTTGTATTTTTTGTATTTTTCATACATATTTCCCTATCACACTTTTCATCCTTCTACAAAATATACTTTCCTGCAACCCGCCTCACTCAATGTGGAACGGATTATATTATTGACTTACCTTTTATCTAGAATCTCCAGTTGAAACTAGCTAGCCAGCTAACTAGCTACTTGCTATTAGCCACCGTTAGCGGTTTTCACCCAGAATATCGGATTTTTTCTGCCGGAATAACTGAATCACTGGACATTAACACCGGATCGCAACTAGCTAGCCGCAACCGAATGGATGTTGCTGTTGGCTAATCAGCCTTGAGCTAGCCTAGAGCCAGGCCCATCTCCCGGCTATCTACCTCTCTGTCAACCGGACGGGACCTCCTAGTGTTGACACAGAGCCCCGCCGATCCAACACGACTGGTCTGCCGACGAAATCGTCTGATGTGGTTACAACAGGCTTCCCGTTACGATGTCGACCACGAAGATCCATCTGCAAGCCCCGGCCCGCTAGCACACGCTAGCCGTGGCCTCTTGCTCGCCAGTGCTATAGCAACCCCCGAACTACCTCCGAACTCTCCTATTGCTGTTCACCGGACCTTATGATAACTCAGCTACACAGCTGATGCCTGCTGGACTGTTCCTTTTTACGGTACCACATCCTGTTTATGTTTAGCCTCAGCTCAAACTTTGTCGCCATTACCAGCTGTTGTCTTAGCTCTCTCGAATAACACCTGTGATTGCTTTATGTCTCTCTCCCATGTCAATATGCCTTGCTTATTGCTGTTTCGGTTATTTCTTATTGTACTATTTCACTGTAGATCCCCCAGCCCAGCTCAACCTGCCTTAGATAGCTCCTTTATCCCACCCCACATACACGCGGAGACCGACTCAATCGGTGCCTCCAGTGATGCTATCTCTTTCATCGTTACCCAACGCTTAGGTTTACCTCCACTGTACTCATATCCTTCCATATCCTTGTGTGCACATAATGCCCTGAATGTATTCTACAACGCCCGGAAATCTGCCCCTTTTTTTCTCTGTACCCAACGCACTAGAAGACCAGTACTTAAAGCCTTTAGCCGTATCCTTATTCTACTCCTCCTCTGTTCCTCTGGTGATGTAGAGGTTAACCCAGGCCCTGTAGCCCCCAGTATCACTCCTACTCCCTAGGCGTTATCATTTGTTGACTTCTGTAACCGTAAAAGCCTTGGTTTCTTAAACGTTAACATTCGAAGCCTCCTCCCTAAGTTTGAGTTATTCACTGCGTTAGCACACTCCTCCAACCCTGATGTTCTAGCAGTGTCTGAATCCTGGCTTAGGAAGGCCACCAAAAATTCAGAAATGTCCATCCCCAACTACAACATTTTCCGTCTCGATAGAACTGCCAAAGGGGGTGGGGTTGCAATCTACTGTAGAGATAGCCTGCAGAGCTCTATCGTACTATCCAGGTCTGTGCCCAAACAGTTTGAGCTTCTACTTCTAAAAATCCACCTTTCCAGAAATAAGTCTCTCACTGTTGCCGCTTGCTACAGACCCCCCTCAGCCCTGAGCTGTACCCTGGACACCATATGTGAACTGATTTCCCCCCATCTATCCTCAGAGTTCGTACTGCTTGGTGACCTAAACTGGGATATGCTTAACACCCCGGCCAACCTACAATCTAAACGATCAATGAACCTACCAGGTACAACCCTAAATCTGTAAACATGGGCACCCTCATAGATATCATCCTGACAAATTTACCCTCTAAATACACCTCCGCTGTCTTCAACCAGGATCTCAGCGATCACTGCCTTATTGCCTGCGTCCGTAATGGGTCCACGGTCAAACGACCACCCCTCATCACTGTCAAACGCTCCCTAAAACACTTTAGCGAGCAGGCCTTTCTAATTGACCTGGCCCGGGTATCCTGGATGGATATTGACCTCATTCCGTCAGTAGAGGATGCCTGGTTGTTTTTTAAAAGTGCTTTCCTCTCCATCTTAAATAAGCATGCCCCATTCAAAAAATTCAGAACTAAGAACAGATATAGCCCCTGGTTCTCCTCAGACTTGACTGCCCTTGACCAGCACAAAAACATCCTGTGGCGTACTGCATTAGCATCGAACAGCCCCCGCGATATGCAACTTTTTAGGGTCAGGAATCAATATACACAATCAGTTAGGAAAGCAAAGGCTAGCTTTTTCAAACAGAAATTTGCATCCTGTAGCACTATCTCCAAAAAGTTTTGGGACACTGTAAAGTCCATGGAAAATAAGAGCAGCTCCTCCCAACTGCCCACTGCACCGAGGCTAGGAAACACTGTCACCAAGTACTAAGTCATGTTTTGCAGAGGGGTCAAATACTTATTTCCCTCATTAAAATGCAAATCAATTTATAACATTTTTGACATGCGTTTTTCTGGAGTTTTTTGTTGTTATTCTGCCTCTTACTGTTCAAATAAACCTACCATTAAAATTATATACTGATCATTTCTTTGTCAGTGGGCAAACGTACAAAATCAGCAGGGGATCAAATACTTTTTTCCCTCACTGTATAAGCGGCCTAAGCATTGTTGTTCACTAGTTTATCCAATTAGGGAAGGGATGGTGGGGTTGGAAAGTAATAAAGGGAAATATATTTTAAGAAAGGATATGTATATATATACACTTAGGTTGGAGTCATTAAAACTCATTTTTCAACCACTCCACAAATGTCTTGTTAACAAACTATAGTTTTGGCAAGTCGGTTAGGACATCTGCTTTGTGCATGACACAAGTAATTTTTCCAACAATTGTTTACAGACAGATTATTTCACTTATAATTCACTGTATCACAATTCCAGTGAGTCAGAAGTTTACATACACTAAGTTGACTGTGCCTTTAAACAGCTTGGACAATTCCAGAAAATGTTGTCATGGCTTTAGAAGCTTCTAATAGGCTAATTGACATCATTTGAGTCAATTGGAGGTGTACCTGTGGATGTATTTAAAGGCCTACCTTCAAACTCAGTGCCTCTTTGCTTGACATCATGGGAAAATCAAAAGAAATCAGCCAAGACCTCAGAAAGTCTGGTTCATCCTTGGTAGCAATTTCTGAACGTCTGAAGGTACCACGTTCATCTGTACAAACAATAGTACGCAAGTATAAACACCATGGGACCACGCAGCCGTCATACCGCTCAGGAAGGAGACGCGTTCTGTCTCCTAGAGATGAACGTACTTTGGTGCGAAAAGTGCAAATCAATCCCAGAACAACAGCAATGGACCTTGTGAAGATGCTGGTGGAAACAGGTACAAAAGTATCTATATCCACAGTAAAAGGAGTGCTATATCAACATAACCTGAAAGGCCGCTCAGCAAGGAAGAAGCCACTGATCCAAAACCGCCATAAAAAAGCCAGACTACGGTTTGCAACTGCACATGGGGACAAAGATTGTACTTTTTTGAGAAATGTCCTCTGGTCTGATGAAACAAAAATAGAACTGTTTGGCCATAATGACCATCATTATGTTTGGAGGAAAAACCGTGAACTGTGAAGCACGGGGGTGGCAGCATCATGCTGTGGGGGTGCTTTGCTACAGGAGGGACTGGTGCACTTCACAAAATAGATGGCATCATGAGGAAGGAAACTTATGTGGATATATTGAAGCAACATCTCAAGACATCAGTCAGGAAGTTAAAGCTTGGTCGCAAATGGTTCTTCCAAATGGACACTGACCCCAAGCATACTTCCAAAGTTGTGGCAAAATGGCTTAAGGACAACAAAGTCAAGGTATTGGAGTGGCCATCACAAAGCCCTGACCTCAATCCTATAGAAAATGTGTGGGCAGAACTGAAAAAGCGTGTGCGAGCAAGGAGGCCTACAAACCTGACTCAGTTGCACCAGCTCTGTCAGGAGGAATGGGCCAAAATTCACCCAACTTTTTGTGGGAAGCTTGTGGAAGGCTACCCGAAACGTTTGACCCAAGTTAAACAATTTAAAGGCAATGCTACCAAATACTAATTGAGTGTATGTAAACTTCTGACCCACTGGGAATGTGATGAAAGAAATAAAAGCTGAAAGAAATAATTCTCTCTACTATTATTCTGACATTTCACATTCTTAAAATAAAGTGGTGATCCTAATTGACCTAAGACAGGGAATTTTTACTAGGATTAAATGTCAGGAATTGTGAAAAACTGAGTTTAAATGTATTTGGCAAAGGTGTATGCAAACTTCCGACTTCAACTGTATGTGTATATGTATGTGTATGTATGTATATGTATACAGTGGGGAGAACAATACACTGCCGATTTTGCAGGTTTTCCTACTTACAAAGCATGTAGAGGTCTGTAATTTTTATCATAGGTACACTTCAACTGTGAGAGACAGAATCTAAAACAAAAATCCAGAAAATCACATTTTATGATTTTTAAGTAATTAATTTGCATTTTATTGCATGACATAAGTATTTGATACATCAGAAAAGCAGAACTTAATATTTGGTACAGAAACCTTTGTTTGCAATTACAGAGATCATACGTTTCCTGTAGGTCTTGACCAGGTTTGCACACACTGCAGCAGGGATTTTGGCCCACTCCTCCATACAGACCTTCTCCAGATCCTTCAGGTTTCGGGGCTGTCGCTGGGCAATACGGACTTTCAGCTCCCTCCAAAGATTTTCTATTGGGTTCAGGTCTGGAGACTGGGTAGGCCACTCCAGGACCTTGAGATGCTTCTTACAGAGCCACTCCTTAGTTGCCCTGGCTGTGTGTTTCGGGTCGTTGTCATGCTGGAAGACCCAGCCACGACCCATCTTCAATGCTCTTACTGAGGGAAGGAGGTTGTTGGCCAAGATCTCGCGATACATGGCCCCATCCATCCTCCCCTCAATACGGTGCAGTCGTCCTGTCCCCTTTGCAGAAAAGCATCCCCAAAGAATGATGTTTCCACCTCCATGCTTCACGGTTGGGATGGTGTTCTTGGGGTTGTACTCATCCTTCTTCTTCCTCCAAACACGGCGAGTGGAGTTTAGACCAAAAAGCTATATTTTTGTCTCATCAGACCACATGACCTTCTCCCATTACTCCTCTGGATCATCCAGATGGTCATTGGCAAACTTCAGACGGGCCTGGACATGCGCTGGCTTGAGCAGGGGGACCTTGCGTGTGCTGCAGGATTTTAATCCATGACGGCGTAGTGTGTTACTAATGGTTTTCTTTGAGACTGTGGTCCCAGCTCTCTTCAGGTCATTGACCAGGTCCTGCCGTGTAGTTCTGGGCTGATCCCTCACCTTCCTCATGATCATTGATGCCTCACGAGGTGAGATCTTGCATGGAGCCCCAGACCGAGGGTGATTGACCGTCATCTTGAACTTCTTCCATTTTCTAATAATTGCGCCAACAGTTGTTGCCTTCTCACTAAGCTGCTTGCCTATTGTCCTGTAGCCCATCCCAGCCTTGTGCAGGTCTACAATTTTATCCCTGATGTCCTTACACAGCTTGGCCATTGTCGAGAGGTTGGAGTCTGTTTGATTGAGTGTGTGGACAGGTGTCTTTTATACAGGTAACGAGTTCAAACAGGTGCAGTTAATACAGGTAATGAGTGGAGAACAGGAGGGCTTCTTAAAGAAAAACTAACAGGTCTGTGAGAGCCGGAATTCTTACTGGTTGGTAGGTGATCAAATACTTATATCATGCAATAAAATGCAAATTATTACTTAAAAATCATACAATGTGATTTTCTGGATTTTTGTTTTAGATTCTGTCTCTCACAGTTGAAGTGCACCTATGATAAAAATTACAGACCTCTACATGCTTTGTAAGTTGGAAAACCTGCAATATCGGCAGTGTATCAAATACTTGTTCTCCCCACTGTATATATATTTGCGAGAAGAAAAAAACATATGGGGGATTGGAAGTGATGCAGACAATTACACTGATGGAAGTTACAATCTATCTGCAATATTAAAGCTGATCTACCCCGCAAAAAAAATAAAAATATATGTATATATATTAATATTATTTAAAAAATAAAAATAATAATAATACTTGAGTCTAAATTCACATGACACAACTGAATCAAATGATTGGCCGGAACTACTGTGGTTCTCTTTGATCCATTCCACATTTACGCTGTTCCCAGATCGGATGTGTTTTTCAGTGTCTTGTTTCAGTATTAGGGAAATATGTTGATGTAGTTCTGTGATTACTTTTCCTGCTTCCTTTTTGTAGCCTCTTGTTGATGCCTTTGTGTATCCTATGGCTATGTTATATCCTTTGGCAATTCATTGTGCATTTATAAATAAATAATGACTGTTATTTACTCTCTCTTCTAGCAGTTTTTAGGTGGTAGAATAAAATGCAACAATTTAGTGATACTGACCAAACACCCAAATTAATAGATATTACATGGCTAAATAAAAACTCCCCCGTAGGGGCTAGCTGCCCAATAAAGTTACCTGTCTTGTTCACTGTCTGTATAAGAGCTGTTAACCTGGTCTGTGAGGTTCCATGGTTTGCCCCAAGTCTCTCAGCCAAATGTTCCCTGATAATGTCAACTTGTTTAATGTCCCATGCTCTCGCTACACAGCCATAACAAGGATGGTTGTAGGAATCCTGCTGAACGGGAACACTTTCAGAGGCTATGTAAGGCTCCAGTAGATTTAGGTGTATAGACAATAGATATAGATTTCTAACTATGTCTCCTGAATAGATAGAACTCCATAGTCATGCTACCGTATAGATCTAGTATAGTTACCCATAACACCTATAGAACTTATTTGTCATGTTGGCATCTTTAGATATGTACAAAACTCTAGGTCCCGTCTAAAAGGGATGTTCTATTTGAAATTAATTTGATTCCTTTTTTTTTAGGGTTCCTATGGGGAGTCCTAAACCTGGGATGCAGCTTGGCTATGGAGGAATGGCTGGAGGAATGGCTGGAGGAATGGGTGGAGGGGGAGGTCAGAGACTGGCCAACCAAGAGAGCCACAGGCCGATGCAGCAGTCTAGCTCAGGCTCCGACCATGGCTCTGGCCCAGGCCACGGCCCAGGGCAGGGTCAGGGCCATGGGCCAGGTATGGGTGCTGGGATGGGTGGCGGTCAGGGTCAGCATGGCCAGAGTCCCGGTCAGCCCGGTCAGCACGCCTCCAGACAGAACCTCCAGGTGGACTTCAGCAGCTCGGGAGGCCGGACGGGTCGATCCTCCACGGCATCTCCGGACCGGGGGATCACCCCCACCTCGCCCTACTCGGTGCCTCAGATCGCCCCCATGCCCGTCAGCAAGCTGTGCCCCCTCTGCTCCACAGCAGAGCTGACCAACCCGCCGGCCCTGCCAAACTACAACACCTGCACGCAGTGCCGCTCCACCGTCTGCAACCAGTGTGGCTTCAACCCCAACCCCCATCTCACAGAAGTAAGCAACAACCACTGCCTGTTAACATGCTGACTCTATTACAGCTAGATCTAGGATCAGTTATCTATACCTTAATACTTTGGGAATGAAACCAGTCTACTAAACAAAACTGGCTCCAGATCAGCTCTTAAATCACAAAATTAGGCACATCCTCACATATCTAGACGCCTGTCTCTCTCATGCAGGCATGCACAGTCATTTTGACTACTCCAATCTATGAGTCCCAGACATAGTAAAGGCCCTTCCTTAATGAGTGTGAAGGTCCCTTCCTCCGTCAGCGACCTCTGACCTCTCTCTCTCAGAGGGAGCCCGGCAGAGCCTGCTGTCAGTAGTGTGTCCCGCCCGGCCGTCTTAGCGTCTCCGTCGGTCTCGCGCCCTGGCTCGTCAGCCTCTGTTTTGACAGCAGCCATTGACAGCAGCCATTGTCTCTCTGTCCTTCCCCTGAACGTGTGGGCGGGCGGGTGGCACCAGGCAGGTGCGTTTCAGAGAGAGGAAGTGAGGGAGGAGGCGCCGTGGTGTATTGTTTGCCCCAAGGATGCGGATGAAGTGGTGTTCTCTCCGGAGCGGTGAGAGCCTCCGAGACACGGAGCCAATGCCACTGTAGTGTTGGGATGAGTTCTGGTCCCAACTGCGATCATGTCTTATTGTGGGGACATTTGGGTGCATTATATTCTGAGAGCAGGACCGGGGAGAAAGAGAATGTGGGGAAATGATGAAGAGAGAGTGGGAACTGGAGTGTTAGAGAAACTGTGTGTGTGTGTGTGTGTGTGTGTGTGGTGTGTGTGTGTGTGAGCTTGGTAAATGCCAGTAATTCCTCTCGAGGCGATGACAGAATCTCCATTAGTCTACTGAGGCAGGGTGTAGGGGTGTAGAGGATGAATAAGAGGAGGAGGGAATTAAGAGAGAGAATGGAGAGGAAAAGGAGGAGGAGGAGGTAGAGGAAGGAGTGAGGAGGGAAAAGAGAAGTAGAGCAGGATTTAAAACTAGGGGGATTAGGAAGAGAGGGAGGAGAGGGAGGAGGAGAGGGAGGAGAGGGAGGAGGAGATGGAAGAGAGGGAGGAGGAGAGGGAGGAGAGGGAGGAGGAGAGGGAGGAGGAGAGGGAAGAGAGGGAGGAGGAGAGGGAGGAGAGGGAGGAGGAGAGGGAGGAGAGGGAGGAGAGGGAGGAGAGGGAGGAGGAGAGGGAAGAGAGGGAGGAGGAGAGGGAGGAGAGGGAGGAGAAGAGGGAGGAGGAGAGGGAGGAGAGGAAGGAGGAGAGGGAGGAGAGGGAGGAGGAGAGGGAGGAGAGGGAGGAGGAGAGGGAGGAGAGGGAGGAGGAGAGGGAGGTGTACGGGGAAGAGAGGGAGGAGAGGGAGGAGGAAAAAACTAGATGTAGAGTCTTACATTGAGAAAATAGTAGTCAATCCCTGTAACCTTTAATCAACCCTTCTCCCAGTGTTCACACTGTATGGATATAGGAGACACATCTAACATTCATACATCTACTTATAACAGCTATTAAAACCACTAAGTAAGTCAGTGGGGGTAGAGAATTTTCATTTGGCGTGGTGGCCTGAGGTAAAGATAGAGGGGAGCAATACGAGGGTGGCTGCCTCCCAAATTACACTATTATATAGTAGTCTCCCCTGTAACTATTCCCCAGGTCGTTGCTGTAAATGCAAATGTGTTCTCAGTCAGCTTACCTGATTAAATAAGGGTAAAATAAATAAATAAAATACCAGAACCCATACACTCTATTAGTGCACTTTATAGGGAATAGGGTGCCATTTGGGACACAACCAGTCTTCTTGAACCAGTCAAATTGCAGGAAATGAAAGACTCTTACCAGAGCTTCCCCCTCACCAATCATGTGAGTATTAACACTGCCACACTGTGTGTCTGTGTGTGTAGACATCACCATACGCCACCATATTGTGGATGCCATTTACCGCCGTCTGACTCACTCTATGGTCTTGGCATGGCTGGCAGTGAACTGTTCTAATCCCGCTCTCCGTCTCTCACCTCTCAAATGTTCACCCATTACCTTCTCTTCTCTCTGGGTCTGTTCACTTCAAGACATTGTAAGCAACATCAGGCAAATTATCGATGGACATGCGTCATCTCCATTTGAAATGAAAACGATACCCACATTGGGTACTGTTACTTTCAATAATTAAGCGGCACAATAATTTGATTATTTTACAATTATCGCAATTCTAATGGCACACAAAACTCCTGTGCAGGATTCCATTTCGTGAATTGTGTGTGTGCCTGTGTGTGCCAGCCTGCATACCCTATCACCAGGCTCCAGTGTGGTGGTTGCTGATAGGCTGTAGTAGACCCCAGGCAGAACAGACCCAAACCCTACAGCAGGGATGGGCAACCAACTTTGATGGGGGTGGGGGCCACCAAAAATCTGAACTCATCACATGGGCCACAGTGGCTCGTGGGTCTGCGTACCCACACATGCAGTCAGAGCCCTAGCATTTTGGGGGCCCTAAGTAACATTTTGTTGCAATTCTACACATTTTGCCATGGGGCAGAGAGAAATGTTTGCAGTTTTTAATATGATATCTGAGTGAGAGTGACTAGAGTCATTCATGTCTGTGTAGATTAGTAAAGTAATAAAACTACTACTCTATCGCTGTGCTCCGCTTGTGTGGCTTTGTGTAGTTCATGTCATTCATTCAGTCTTTGTAATGAAATTTGGCTTTTAATAAATTGAAGAAATCACTGGGGCTTTTCTGCGACTAGGCAACATATGTTCCCGTCTTCCTTCCTCTCCTCCACCAGATCTCTCCATCTAACCACTGGCTTGTTCATTAACAGATCAAATCAATGGGACTTCTCAGCCTAATCTAATATACACTCAACCTAATTGGGTTCTTATTTCATTTGGATCCACTAACATTTGTACAACTTAACATGCTGTTGACATAGCTTATAGAGTTTATGAGGCCAAATATGCTTGTTAGGCAGAGATTATGCTAGATCCACTACACAGTGTTTGACTTAGTGTAATGTACAGTAACACATGTTCATGTGCACTATTGCCCCCCCCCCCTTAGTTCAAATGAGCTTGGGTGCCAGTCTGTTTCTGCTCGTTGGAATTGTCATGCCATTTGGTGTGACAATGAGTGACTAGGAGTTGGCAAAAGAGCACAAACAGATCTGGGACTAGGCTAATTCCAAATCACATTGAACCCCAAAACCCCAGCACCAGTGATATCAAGATAATGAAGCACCTGCCCTATGGCTCCTCCCTCCTGCCTAATGTTTGTTGTTATTTGTGGCTGGGTGCTAAATTTAGACGCAGCATGCACACCGTGCCGTTAATAGAGGTGTGTGTTCAGAGTCATTAGCTTCCACTAGAAGTCAGCAGCTAGCTTCCCTCTGGCTCTGCTCTCTTTCTCTCTCTCTCTCTCCTCTCTCTCGCTTTCTCTCTCTCTCACTCCTCTCCCCTCCACTGAGCCTGTTGTACTTGCATGTCACGCAGCGAAGACAAGACACCGCCTCGCCCCAGACCCCTTTTACTAATTTACCCATAATCTCGCAGAGGTCCAGGACAGGAGCAGACAGGTGTCAATCACAAAGCAGCAGAAATGATGTGGAGTCTGTGTTGTTGTTGTTTAGGAAGAGAGAGGAGGGAGTACAAAGGAGCTGAAGGCCTTTGGATCCAAGCCAGTGTCAGTATAGATTTCCTTGTATAGAGCCACAGCGAGGCCTAGTGCTCTCTCTCTTTCTCTCTCTTTCATTTTGTCTCTCTCCCTCTGTCTCATTCTCTCTCTCCTTTTCCCTCTCATACTCTCTCTCTTTCTGTCTCTCTCTCTCTTTTTCTCTCTCTCCCTCTCCCTCCCTCTGTCTCTCAATGCCTGGGAAAATGTCAGTGTGTTTTTACTGGTGGTGATTTTATCTCTATAGAAATGACTGTAATAAGACCAATGGGTACTTACTTATTTGTTTGGTGAATACATTAGCTCCAGCCGCTTATATCTTAAAGGGCATTGCATTAGAATCACATCGGACTTGATTTTGTTTTGGTACAGTAACGGTCAACTATGCTCTTTTTATGGCTATTACTTTACTGTACATTTCATTGTGTCTTTCTCAAAGCAAATAGCCACTGACACATAACATAACCCAGTCCTGGAGCATTGCAATATCTATATCTCCCGAGTGGCGCAGTGGTCTAAGGCACTGCATCGCAGTGCTAGCTGTGCCACTAGAGATCCTGGTTCGAATCCAGGCTCTGTCGTAGCCGGCCGCGACCGGGAGACCCATGGGGCGGCGCACAATTGGCCAAGTGTCGTCCAGGGTAGGGGAGGGAATGGTTGGCAGGATGTAGCTCAGTTGGTAGAGCATGGCGTTTGCAACGCCAGGGTTGTGGGTTCGATTCCCACAGGGGGGCAGTATGAAAAAAAATATATATATAAAATGATGTATGTGCTCACTAACTGTAAGTCGCTCTGGATAAGAGCGTCTGCTAAATGACAAAAATGTGTTGTGTATAGATTGTCATTATACACCTTCTTCCTGTCTCTCTCCTTCATAATGCCAATTTGTTTCCTTTGAATGTGTTCTGACATTTTGTCATGTATTTTACATTTTAGTCATTTAGCAGACGCTCTTATCCAGAGCTACTTACAGGAGCAATTAGGGTTAAGTGCCTTGCTTAAGGGCACATCGACAGATTTTTCACCTAGTCGGCTCGGGGATTAGAACCAGCGACCTTTCGGTTACTGGCACAACGCTCTTACCCACTAAGCTACCTGCCGCCCTATTTTATCTACTTTCGAGTGATGACAGCATCTCTCTATCCAACAGGCTATGGATGTAGCTATCTGATCATCCTGTCAAGTAGTGTAACAGAAAGACGCATTTCATTCATACCTGGGCTCAAATATACAGTGGGGAAAAAAAGTATTTAGTCAGCCACAAATTGTGAATGTTCTCCCACTTAAAAAGATGAGAGAGGCCTGTAATTTTCATCATAGGTACACGTCAACTATGACAGACAAATTGAGAAAATAAAATCCAGAAAATCACATTGTAGGATTTTTAATGAATTTATTTGCAAATTATGGTGGAAAATAAGTATTTGATCACCTACAAACAAGCAAGATTTCTGGCTCTCACAGACCTGTAACTTCTTCTTTAAGAGGCTCCTCTGTCCTCCACTCGTTACCTGTATTAATGGCACCTGTTTGAACTTGTTATCAGTATTAAAGACACCTGTCCACAACCTCAAACAGTCACACTCCAAACTCCACTATGGCCAAGACCAAAGAGCTGTCAAAGGACACCAGAAACAAAATTGTAGACCTGCACCAGGCTGGGAAGACTGAATCTGCAATAGGTAAGCAGCTTGGTTTGAAGAAATCAACTGTGGGAGCAATTATTAGGAAATGGAAGACATACAAGACCACTGATAATCTCCCTCGATCTGGGGCTCCACGCAAGATCTCACCCCGTGGGGTCAAAATGATCACAAGAACGGTGAGCAAAAATCCCAGAACCACACGGGGGGACCTAGTGAATGACCTGCAGAGAGCTGGGACCAAAGTAACAAAGCCTACCATCAGTAACACACTACGCCGCCAGGGACTCAAATCCTGCAGTGCCAGACGTGTCCCCCTGCTTAAGCCAGTACATGTCCAGGCCCGTCTGAAGTTTGCTAGAGTGCATTTGGATGATCCAGAAGAGGATTGGGAGAATGTCATATGGTCAGATGAAACCAAAATAGAACTTTTTGGTAAAAACTCAACTCGTCGTGTTTGGAGGACAAAGAATGCTGAGTTGCATCCAAAGAACACCATACATACTGTGAAGCATGGGGGTGGAAACATCATGCTTTGGGGCTGTTATTCTGCAAAGGGACCAGGACGACTGATCCGTGTAAAGGAAAGAATGAATGGGGCCATGTATCGTGAGATTTTGAGTGAAAACCTCCTTCCATCAGCAAGGGCATTGAAGATGAAACGTGGCTGGGTCTTTCAGCATGACAATGATCCCAAACACACCGCCCGGGCAACGAAGGAGTGGCTTCGTAAGAAGCATTTCAAGGTCCTGGAGTGGCCTAGCCAGTCTCCAGATCTGAACCCCATAGAAAATCTTTGGAGGGAGTTGAAAGTCCGTGTTGCCCAGCGACAGCCCCAAAACATCACTGCTCTAGAGGAGATCTGCATGGAGGAATGGGCCAAAATACCAGCAACAGTGTGTGAAAACCTTGTGAAGACTTACAGAAAACGTTTGACCTGTGTCATTGCCAACAAAGGGTATATAACAAAGTATTGAGAAACTTTTGTTATTGACCAAATACTTATTTTCCACCATAATTTGCAAATACATTCATTAAAAATCCTACAATGTGATTTTCTGGATTTCTTTTTCTCATTTTGTCTGTCATACTTGACGTGTACATATGATGAAAATTACAGGCCTCTCTCATCTTTTTAAGTGGGAGAACTTGCACAATTGGTGGCTGACTAAATACTTTCTTTCCCCACTGTATTTCCTTTCCCTCAATCCCTCCCTCCCTCCCTCCCTCCCTCCCTCCCTCCCTCCCTCCCTCCAGCCTGTCATGTCTGAGCCTGGCCACAGTACAGGATAGAGCTGCAGATGTATCACCTTTCATCAGCAGGCCAGCGCTACACCCCTGTCACAGCAGCTCTCACTCACTATCCCCCTGACAAGGTCAGAGAAGGAGAGAGACCATGCCTTGACAGGTCTGAGAGTGAAAATCTCAGATAGATTGTGGCAGTCCAACAATTTTAGCATGCTGAACATGCTCACTAGAGTGAAAAGTTGGACATAGGTTTACTGGGTATGAATATGTTATACTCATCCAGCAGTGGAAAGAGGATTCATAGCTACAGAATGCACTCGAGAAATGTGTGTTGGCGCACCAGCCAGTGTGTGTGTTTGTGTATGTATGTGTGTGTGTGTTTGTGCATGTGCGTATGTGCATACCAGCCTGTGTGTGTGTTTTAGGAAGAGAGAAGAGGGGGAGTGGGATAGAGTGAGGTGAGACAGATAGCTAGAGAGATAGAGAGGCACTGGAGAGAGGAAGCAGAGGACGGAAGAGACAGAGGGAGAAGGAAGGAGAGGACGGAAGAGACAGGGAGAAGGAAGGAGACAGAATTTGGGTGTGTGTGAAGCCACATTTAAGCTTATTGAAGTGAGTTATTTTGATGTTTCCTTGCCCGCTTCTCTGAGTTGATACGGATCTGCATCACAAATCCTGCCTGCCACTAACTGCACCATTCAGCACCTCACTCTCTCTCTCTGCTGCAGACAGCCTCTCACAGAGAGAGAGAGAGAGAGAGAGAGAGAGAGAGAGAGAGAAGACTACTGTGATGGAATGTCAAACGTGACTGTAACTCTCTTTTTACTTGGGATTTTATTTAGAAACCTCCAACTTCCATGTAAGGAAACAATAATTGATATGGGGATATACAATATAAGAGTGGAGAATGCAACATACACCAGTCAGTCGCGTAACTTATGGATTCCAAACCTGTTAAGAAATAATAGCCATAGAGTTTTTGAAATGATATGGTGCATTTTTACCTAAGCCATTTTTGTTGTACTTTAATAATACTTGATTTTTAACCTCCCATCCTGGTCACTGAAAAGGTGACTGTGTGTGGGAGCGATTGAAAGAGAAAATGACTGATAATCACTGCCTGGTCCACCTGGTTTAGTGGGTGTGCATAACAATGTCGTAGTTAAGCATGGAAATGAATGCAAACCGTCTCATAACCCTCCATGCTGCTAGGAATATTCCAGCCCATTTAACATTGGATATTTTCTATTCCCAATCATACATCATTGGAGTTTTCTTTCAGAGGTGACACTTCATATAGGGATATGTTGTTGGCAGGTTTATTATACCTTTTTTTATATTTAGATGTGAATGTGGATGATTTATCAAGGTTCTCTATGGGCAGTATGCAACATTATCGTAAAAAGATAATAAAAAAAATCATGATCATGACGACAATGGGGATGGCCATGATGCTCAGGATGGCGACAGGATAATGACAATGTGTATATTTATCACCCTAATGATGATGACTAACAATTATAATCATGGTAATTATGAGCGCTAACATTAGCACGGTAGGTAGGTAGTCCTCTTCTGTCTTTTCTGTCTCTCCTGTCCTCCTCCCAGGCTGTAGATTACAAGGTAGCTCCAGCCTGCAGCCCCAGAGTCTGCAGCCAGCGTTAGAACAAGGCTGTCATGCCAGTGAGAGCAGGGGGGAGTGTCATGCCAGTGAGAGGAGGGGGGAGTGTCATGCCAGTGAGAGGAGAGGGGAGTGTCATGCCAGTGAGAGGAGAGGGGAGTGTCATGCCAGTGAGAGGAGAGGGGAGTGTCATGCCAGTGAGAGGATGGGGGAGTGTCATGCCAGTGAGAGGAGGGGGGAGTGTCATGCCAGTGAGAGGAGGGGGGAGTGTCATGCCAGTGAGAGGAGGGGGGAGTGTCATGCCAGTGAGAGGAGGGGGGAGTGCATGTTTCTTTTTTTTTGCTTTGAGTCTCTTTCTTCCTCTCCTTCTTCTCTTCCCTCCACGTGTTTCCCATATACCTCTTTGATCCTCCAGCCTTTCTCTCTCTGTCCTCATAATGTGTGTCGTAAGGTGCTGGTGTGTGTGTATGTGTGGTTTGTGTGCCACGCTCTTCACACATGACCCCTAGGTTCACACACCTTGACATTAGAGCCAGGCTGTTGCCATGGAGACTAACATGGTGCTGGTGCTGAAGGTCACGGTATATACAAGGCTGTGTGTGTGTGTGTCTGTGTCCTCTGTGTAGCGTCGACGCTCGGTGTTGAACATATTTGACGCTGGATGCGTGGGTGTGTTAGAACTAATAGCCTCTCTTTTTGGAGTCATTTTGATAGCGACACGTTTAATAACAACAACAGCCCTGGCAAAGGACTCTGTTCCGAAAAATCAGTTCCACCACAGGAAAAAGGATGAAGAGACTAGAGCCTCCAGTGACAATCTCTCCAACTCGTTGGATTTAGCCAATGGAAAATATCTCTCTCTCCCACTACAGATGAGAGAGAGAGTCCTCTAGTCTAGAAAGCAGCCAGGGGAAAAAGTATTCCTATAAATATTGGTGTAAAACTAGGACAGTGGGAATCACTGAGAGAATCATTGAGAAGCATATGTTGAGCTACAGCTGTTGCTGCTGTCAGTGTTTAGCCCACTGCAGGGGCTGAATGTACTCCAGATAGAGCACAGGACAGCCAGTTCAACTGGAGCAGGCATCCGACTGGGCCAACGAGCTCTCACAGTCTCACTGCAGAATTAGACGTTCATCCACTTCTCCAAACGTCAAATTTTGAAGTGTTTTTGTTGCTCCTGCTGCTCTGTATCGTTCCATTTCACCAAACCTCAAATTTCTATGTTAAGTTTAGGCACTCATTCCGAATGATTAAGGTAAGGGTTAAGGTTTGGGATAGGGTTAAAACATTAAGTTTAGGCACTCATTCCAAATGGTTAAGGTAAGGGTTAAGGTTTGGGATAGGGTTAAAAACTAAACTAAAAAACCAGTGTCCACGACTGGGATCGAACATGCAACCTTCTGATCCAGAGGCACCTTCTGATCCAGAGTCGTGGGATGACGCCCCATCCACAAAGTCCTAGCAAAACCCAAGCCTACTTGATGGTAATGGCGCTCAATGTTGCCCCTAGTGGCCGGTTTTGAAGAGATTTCCCGATGTCCTCAGGACATGGATAGACGTCCAATTTCGACGTCAATCTTGAACGACCTGGCTGGACTGGGCAGCCGCCAAGTCCATTTCAAGGACCCTTCAACAGCCAGTCTCACTGCTGCTGGGTCAGTGGCACTGGGCACTGCACACAACTCACATTGATTAACCAATTAAACAAGGAATTAGTTGATCAATTGATCAATAAATCAACTGCATTTCAGAGACATCTTTCTCAGTATAGTAGATTATAGTTTTTAATCGCTAGGGCAGTGAAGCTAAACAGCTAGCTAATATTGCTAACAGTCCCAGTTCTAGGGACAGCTTGATAAGCAGTGAGGCGTTGCTCATTAGATAACGTTGCAGTTGTGGTTTTGTTCCCTGGTATGTAACAAGGAGGATTATGGCTTAATTTAGCCAAGCGGAACTATCACAGAGAGGCTGCCCCTCTCGGCCTGTTCTCCCTGGCACTGCCCCAGCCTCAGTCCTCCTGGTCCTCCAGCCTGGCCTGTCTGGCACATGGTACTGCCAGCACACTACAGGATGGAGAGCAGAGAGAGATAGAGGGAGAAGGGAAGGACATAGGGAGAGAGAGGTAGAGAGGTAGAGAGAGAGGTAGGGAGAGAGGAGAGAGAGAGGTAGAGGGAGAAGGGAAGGGAGGGAGAGAGAGAGGGGAGGGAGAGAGAAGGGGAGAGGTAGAGAGAGAGGTAGGGAGAGAGGAGAGAGAGAGGTAGAGGGAGAAGGGAAGGGAGGGTGAGAGACAGGGGAGGGAGAGAGAGAGGGGAGGGAGAGAGAAGGGGAGAGGTAGAGAGAGAGGTAGGGAGAGGGGGAAGATATAACAGAAACACACAGTCTCCATCAGATCCCTCAATGGGAACACTAAGGGCTGCTGGGCTGGGTCCCACTGACCCCTCTATCCATTCCCCGTAATGGTGCAGTTTACCACAGTTTGGGGAACTTACGGTATACAGATGTAGGATCTTAATTTGAGCCAATTTGCTACAGCAGGAAAATAATCCTGCAGCAACAGGAAATATGAATAATTATGTGGATTATATTTAATATACATTTTGTAGGGGTTGATACATTTTTCGTAAGGGAAAATCAAGTCTGAAATGTCAAAGTGGAAGTTATTGTAGCGGGTGATTAGGACGGAGTCAGGCGCAGGAGGTGTGAATCACAGAATATGGTTTATTCGTCCAATAAAGCAGTTCGCAGCAATCTGAAAACCAAATACAGTGCGACTTCAATGCGCACTGGGAAAACAAAACACCCGGGTGAATATCCCGGCGACAAAAGTAACATGAATGCTCAACCGAGCTAGCGACACCTCCACATGGAAACAAGCAGAGGGAATACTTATACAGGGACTGATGAGGGGATATGTACCAGGTGTGTGTGAAAAACAAGACAAAACAAATGAATGATGAAAAGAGGAGCGGCAGTGACTAGAAGGCCGGTGATGACGAACGCCGAAGACTGCCCGAACAAGGAGAGGAGGCAGCTTCGGAGGAAGCCGTGACAGTACCACCCCCTTGACGCGCAGCTCCAGCAGCACGCCGACACCGGCCTTGGGAACGGCCAGGAGGATGCGGAGCAGGGCGATCCAGATGGTGACGTTGGAAATCCCGCAACAGGGAGGGATCGAGGACATCCTTCACCGGGACACATCACCGCTCCTCCGGACTGTACCCCTCCCAGTCCATGAGGTACTGAAGGCCCCCCACCCGACGCCTCTAATCCAGGATGGAACGGACGGAGTACGCCGGGGCCCCCTCGATGTCCAGAGGGGGCGGAGGGACCTCCCGCACCTCAGACTCCTGGAGCGGACCAGCCACCACCGGCCTGAATTAAAATAATTCAAGAATAGTCAGATTGACTAGCGATAGTTATCTCTCATTCCAAACTAGCTCACTCACTCTGTCTTTCTTTTTGTACGATTCATATATATAACTATTGCCAAATTATAAAGTTCTTCATAATTATCCTTATTATACATTATCCTCAACTCTGTATTATAAATTACCATAAATTACTCATCCCATGCCTTTTGGCTTTCCAGTGTAGGTGATCAATTCACACTAGAAAGTCAGGACAGAGTTCAGAGGTCATTGAAATCCTTTAAAGAAGTGTACCATTCTATAGTATAAACTAATCTTTAACAACAGTCAAAACATTTCATAAATGTTATGTATCCCAAGTGTACATTAAGTCCTCATGACATTTCTTCTCAAAAGAAATCACGTTTTTTACCCAAAACTTACTCCCAAAGGAAAAGAAAACTTCATAAAATTCTGACCCCCTTTAAGACCCCCTAAAATCAAAATAATAAGCCCTATCTAAACATCATACTAGGTGGGTTGTGTGTGGTTTATTTGAAAAACCCAATTGGAAAACAAATAACTAAAATGGCCAGGCCTCATTTAATTTGGTAGCTCCCTTTTACGACCTAAAAATAAGACTGCCTAATTTTACTAACTGTTCCACCTATCCCACAGACTTTTGAAACATCCCAATGAGATATAAGGAAATCCCCATTCTACTGGAAAAGAAAGTATACATGTCGTTAACATTCAATTATAATCAGCAATCCAAAAATATTAATTACATGCAAAATATGAGGCAGATATGCCCTGTTCTATCTCACATCAATAATCGTTTGTTTTTAATCTAATTCCTCATAACTACTCCAGAAGAAGATTACATAAAATCTTTCAAAAGATGAAAACCACTCAATGTTCTCTGAGTTTGCGATGATAATTTGCTAATTAATACCCTTCAGACTTCATCCTCTGTAATTCTCATAATAATGATCAAAAGCCTAAATCTGTTTGGTAATGTAATCATCTCCACTTGTTGCATTTATGTTTTAAAATAACACCCCATTGTTTAATAACTCCAGAACTTACAAACACTGTTTACTACTCCATAAGACTAATAGTAAAAACTATCTCCCATTGTTCAACATACCATAAACTGTCAGAGCGGGCGTAGGTGTGGTGTAGGAATCAGATGCAGGACACAGATGCTAGTCCAAAAATACTTTAGTAAAGTCCACAAAAAGAACGGCTACAAACAAAGCCGGAGGCACGAGAGAAATAACGCACACAGCGTATAAATGCAAAACACAGCAAACACGCTCAACAAGTGCGACTCTCTATCCAATACAAAATAGAGCACTAACTGACTGGAAGCACCAGCTGACAAGGAACAACTACACACAACCAAAAGACAGAAACAACGAGAACTTAAAGGACACATAATCAAGACAAAATGAGAAACAGGTGTACCAAAACAGACCAAACCAAACAAACACAGAAACAACGAACGGTGGCAGCTAGTACTCCAGAGACGACGACCGCCGAAGCCTGCCCGAACAAGGAGAAGGAGCAGCCTCGGCCGAAACAGTGACAGTACCCCCCCCTTGACGCGCGGCTCCAGCCGTGCGCCGACCCCGGCCTCGGGGACGACCAGGAGGACGCGGAGCAGGGCGCGTGGGATGACCACGATGGAACTCAGTCAGCAGGGACGGGTCTAAGATATCTCTCCTCGGCACCCAGCACCGCTCCTCCGGACCGTACCCCTCCCACTCCACGAGATATTGGAGACCCCCCATCCGACGTCTCGAATCCAGGATGGACCGAACTGTGTACGCCGGAGCCCCCTCGATGTCCAGCGGGGGCGGGGGAGTCTCTGCTATCTCACAGTCCTGGAGTGGACCAGCTACCACCGGCCTGAGGAGAGACACATGGAACGAGGGGTTAATATTCTTATAATCAATAGGTAGTTGTAATCTGTAACACACCTCGTTCAACCTCCTCAGGACTTTAAAAGGCCCCACAAACCGCCGACCCAGCTTCCGGCAGGGCAGGCGGAGGGGCAGGTTTCTGGTCGAGAGCCAGACTTGATCTCCCGGTGCGTACACCGGTCCCTCACTGCGGTGGAGATCGGCGCTCGCCTTGTGTCGACGGATGGCCCGCTGCAGATGTACGTGAGCAGCGTTCCACGTCTCCTCCGAGCGCCGCACCCACTCATCCACCGCAGGGGCCTCGATCTGGCTCTGATGCCAAGGTGCCAGAGCCGGTTGGTACCCTAATACACATTGGAAGGGAGTTAGTCTGGTGGAGGAGTGGCGAAGGGAGTTCTGGGCCATCTCTGCCCAGGGAACATACCTCGCCCACTCCTCCGGCCGGCTCTGGCAATACGACCTCAGAAACCTACCCACATCCTGGTTTAGCCGTTCAACCTGCCCATTGCTCTCCGGGTGGTACCCCGAGGTAAGGCTCACAGAGACCCCCAAGCGCTCCATGAACGCTCTCCAGACTCGAGAGGTAAACTGGGGGCCTCGATCAGACACTATATCCTCGGGTACCCCGTAATGCCGGAAGACGTGAGTGAATAGTGCCTCAGCGGTCTGTAGGGCAGTAGGGAGACCCGGCATGGGAAGGAGACGACAGGCCTTCGAGAACCGATCCACAACGACCAGGATGGTGGTATTCCCCTGGGAGGGGGGAAGGTCAGTAACAAAATCCACCGAGAGGTGAGACCAGGGTCGTTGTGGAACGGGCAGGGGTTGTAGCTTACCCCGGGGCAGGTGTCTGGGTGCCTTACACTGGGCACACACCGAGCAGGAGGAAACATAAACCCTCACATCCCTGGCTAACGTTGGCCACCAGTATTTAGTGCTAAGGCAGTGCACTGTCCGGCCAATACCTGGATGTCCAGAGGAGGGTGACGTGTGAGCCCAATATATAAGTCAATCCCGAACCTCGAGCGGAACGTACGTCCGACCCACAGGACACTGTGGAGGGCTAGGATCGGTAAGCAACGCCCGCTCGATTTCGGAATCGACATCCCACACCACCGGTGCCACCAGGCAAGACGGCGGTAGTATGGGCGTGGGCTCAACGGACCTCTCCTCCGTGTCATACCGCCGGGACAGGGCATCTGCCTTACCGTTCTGGGACCCAGGGATGTACGTGATCTTAAAAACGAACCGGGCCAGAAGCATGTTCCACCTAGCCTGGCGAGGGTTCAGTCTCCTAGCTGCCCGGATGTACTCCAGGTTTCGGTGGTCAGTCAAAATGAGGAAAGGGTGTTGAGCCCCCTCAAGCCAATGCCTCCACACCTTTAGGGCCTGTACCACGGCTAGCAGCTCCCTGTCCCCCACGTCATAATTTCGCTCCGCCGGACGGAGCTTTTTAGAATAAAAAGCACAGGGACGGAGTTTCGGTGGCGTGCCAGACCGTTGCGAGAGCACGGCCCCTATACCGGCTTCAGACGCGTCTACCTCGACCTGGAATGGTAGCGCGGGATCCGGATACGCCAGCACCGGCGCCGAGGTAAACAGGTCCTTCAGTCTCCCAAAAGCCCTATCAGCCTCAGCAGACCACTGCAAGCGCACCGGACCTCCCTTTAGAAGGGACGTTATGGGAGCTGCCACCTGTCCAAAACCCCGGATAAACCTCCTGTAGTAATTCGCAAAGCCCAAGAACCGCTGCACCTCTTTAACAGTGGTTGGAGTTTGCCAATTACGCACGGCCGACACACGGTCAACCTCCATCTTCACCCCTGACGCAGACAACTGATAACCCAAAAAGGAGACTGACTCCTGGAAAAACAGACATTTCTCTGCCTTGACATATAGGTCATGCTCCAACAATCTCCTCAACACTCGGCGCACCAGGGCTACATGCTCGGCTCGGGTAGAAGAGTACACCAGAATGTCGTCAATGTACACGACCACTCCTTGCCCCTGCATATCCCGGAAGATCTCATCTACGAAGGATTGGAAGACTGAAGGAGCATTCATTAACCCGTATGGCATGACGAGATACTCGTAATGACCCGAGGTGGTACTAAATGCTGTCTTCCATTCGTCTCCCTCCCTAATACGCACCAAGTTGTATGCGCTCCTGAGGTCCAATTTTGTGAAGAACCGCGCCCCGTGTAAAGACTCCGTCATAGTCGCAATCAGAGGGAGTGGATAACTGTATTTCACAGTAATCTGATTGAGACTGCGGTAATCAATAAACGGGCGCAAACCTCCATCCTTTTTCTTCACAAAAAAGAAACTCGAGGATGCAGGGGAAGTGGAGGGCCGTATGTATCCCTGTCTCAGAGACTCGGCTATGTAAGTCTCCATAGCTCTCTTCTCCTCTTGAGACAAAGGATACACATGGCTCCGCGGAAGCGCAGCTCCTACCTGGAGGTCTATCGCACAATGCCCCTGTCTATGTGGTGGCAATTGCGTCGCCTTCACCTTACTAAACACAAGTGCTAAATCCTCATACTCGGGGGGAATGTGCAATGCGGGCACTTGGTTTGGACTCTCCACCGAGGTCGCCCCTACGGAAACGCCCAGACATCGCCCTACACACTGGGCAGACCACTCCTTAAGAGCCCTCTGTTGCCACGAAATAGAGGGATTATGGGTAATCAACCAGGGAAGCCCCAGCACCACCGGATACGCAGGAGAGTCAATAAGATATAGCTGAATAGTCTCCTCATGACCCTCCTGCGTCCCCATCCTAAGTGGAGCTGTGACCTCCCTAATCAACCCCGATCCCAACGGACGGCTATCTAGAGCATGTACAGGAAAAGGATTGTTGACAGGAAGGAGGGGAATCCCTAACTCTACACAAAATCTCCGATCTATAAAATTCCCGGCTGCGCCTGAATCTACTAGCGCCTTATGCTGGGAACGAGGTGCAACCTGTGGGAAACAAACAGGTATGGTTAGGTGCACAACAGAGAGCTCTGGGTAAGTGGGGCGCCTACTCACCTGGAAGGACTCCCCAGTGCTGGGCCTGCCTTCTCGTCCCCTAGGAGACCCCCCCCAGCATCTAGCCGCAGTGTGTCCTCCACGGCCACAGTTGGTACAGGGGTTGGTCCCTTTCGGGCTCCTTCTCCTCTCCTCTCTAGCGCCAGCACCCCCGAGCTCCATAGGACTAGACTCGGAGGTGCTGGAGGGTGGAATGGACGACCCCCACTCAGGACGTCCGCGGGTAGCCAGCAGGGTGTCTAGGCGAATGGCCATGTCCACCAACTGGTCAAACGTAAGGGTGGTGTCCCTGCAGGCCAACTCACGACGGACGTCCTCCCGTAGGCTGCAGCGGAAGTGGTCTATGAGGGCCCGCTCATTCCACCCTGCGTCTGCCGCTAGAGTCCGGAACTCCAGTGCAAACTCCTGGGCGCTCCTCCTCCCCTGTCGGAGGTAGAATAGACGTTCTCCCGCCGCCTTCCCCTCAGGTGGATGGTCGAATACAGCCCTGAAGCGACGGGAGAACTCTGCATAGGTGATCGTCGCGGCGTCTATTCTCCTCCATTCGGAGTTGGCCCACTCCAACGCCTTGCCGGTGAGACAGGAGATGAGGGCGGAAACGCTCTCGTGTCCCGAGGGCACCGGGTGTACGGTGGCGAGGTAGAGTTCAACTTGTAGGAGGAAACCTTGACACCCGGCAGCGGTACCATCATACGCCCTCGGGAGCGAGAGCCGAATCCCACTGGGTTCCGGAGCGTGGACAAAGGGACTGACCGGTGCTGGTGGTAATGTGGGAGGAGGCGTGGGTGCCCAACTGGTCTCCAGGCGATGCAGGGTATTCATTACTCCCTGCAGAGCGTTGGTGATTTGGGCTATCCGCTCGTCCTGTCCGTGGACGCGCTCCTCCCAAGACTCGGTCGCTGCTGCTGCTCCTGCTGATTCCATGGGTGGTGTGTAGTTCTGTCAGAGCGGGCGTAGGTGTGGTGTAGGAATCAGATGCAGGACACAGATGCTAGTCCAAAAATACTTTAGTAAAGTCCACAAAAAGAACGGCTACAAACAAAGCCGGAGGCACGAGAGAAATAACGCACACAGCGTATAAATGCAAAACACAGCAAACACGCTCAACAAGTGCGGACTCTCTATCCAATACAAAATAGAGCACTAACTGACTGGAAGCACCAGCTGACAAGGAACAACTACACACAACCAAAAGACAGAAACAACGAGAACTTAAAGGACACATAATCAAGACAAAATGAGAAACAGGTGTACCAAAACAGACCAAACCAAACAAACACAGAAACAACGAACGGTGGCAGCTAGTACTCCGGAGACGACGACCGCCGAAGCCTGCCCGAACAAGGAGAAGGAGCAGCCTCGGCCGAAACCGTGACATAAACAGATTATCGTCTTTAGAATTCATTAACTATTTGCATACGTCACTGGTGTTACGCAAACTATAGAATAAAGTAACAACAATTAGAATTTGTCAAAGAATGTTTCCCATGTAACTATCTAGATATGTGCTTCACATCACCCTCTGTGTCTTTTATATCCCGATATATAGCCCAACTATCAATATTTTCTCTCACCCTCTTACTAAATCATGGCATTAGTCAATTCTATCCACAAACCACTACTATGTAATAACATATTTTCATAGACTTTACTAGAAATAATTATTTTAACACCAGTCTACTTAAACAATCCAATTCAACATTTCTCATCACCCAATTAAACATCCTTCTTCAAACAATCCAATCCTCTACAATCTCTATTATCCTCTATTGCTGACTTTCCATCTAACGGTACTTTAACAGATGACAAATTATTGTGAAGTTATAGTTAAAACAAAGAAAACATATATTCACAGAGATGCAACTTTAATTACTATGTTATCCAATGCCTTCATGAGTTGGTAAGACAATCTCTTTCCTATAATCTTATCAATTAAAGCAGTTATTCAGGTCAACAGCATCAATGTAACAGTTTTGCTTCCTTCCCTACATGGTCTTGAACCAGGGACCCTCTGCACACATTAAAAATAGTCACCCTCTAAGCACCATTACTCGTTATTTCAACAAAATCCGCAACCTTTGCAAAGCAAGGCAAACAACTATTTCCATGTTGCAGAGCAAGTTACGTCACCACTCTAAACGCTACTAGTTCGCACCACTAACTAGCTAGCCATATCCCACTGGTAACATTCATCACCCTTTGACTTCCTCCTTTTCCACAGCAACCAGTGATCCTTATACACCAAGCGTAACCCATAATGACACGTACAGCTCTCTCACGTTTCAGCGAGCCCCAGCTGCTAACACCCACAGATCAACACCTAGAAACTCTCCAGACAACAAATAAAAACCATTCTCAAACAGCGTTATGCATTTACCTCTATCGTAGGGTTTAAAAACGAACTTAACACCTTTCACAATCCTAAATTGCTGAAGTAGCTTCATGTTTGGTTCAGTTTATCTGTTACGATATTGTGTAAGTAATTTCTGTAGTGACCTCAGCTACAATTTCCTATATTCCTCCTGTTCTCAGCCAAGATAATCGCCACAGCTCTTATGAGACCACCAATCCGCCATTATTAGAATGCATCAGATCTAGGTAACTGTCCTTTCTAAGTAGGCTACAAGCAATAAACCAAACATTTGCTTTAGTTGCCCATCATATAATGAATTTATATCCATATTATCAATATCCAATTAATTGATAGACATTACGCCACCATTCTCAATCGTTTAATCTAGCAAACCCGTAGGCAACGCAAAACAAATGACTACCACAAAATTGTCTCGCTATTCCTGTTAAATAAGTGAGTCTTTCCATTTGAACTACTTTGTAGTATCTGTCTAAGCAACACATACCAACAGTAGAATTACACTCAGAAACCCAGATTTGTTTACTCTATGCCATTGCACCAATGCTATTGAACTGACACAGACATCCCACAAATAGCCCAATTACACTGGTTTATCATCTAACCCTCTGATACAAAATGAAGTTCCTTCACTTCACCACCTTAGCTCCACACTGATAATTAGTTTAATGGAAACCCTAAATTAGCTTTGTACAATATTATAACTTACGTCTATAAATTCCACTCCTTATGGGCAGTTAATTTCTTAAATCGTATCTCTATCAAAGGATCTAACAACGGTACAACTTAGAAAACCTGTATTCATTATTACCCACCCATGACGTACGTCTACGTTTGGGTGAGCAAGTTAATACATACATAGCACTCTAATTATGATTCTCTCACTTAGAGTAATCGATTACCCACATAAACTACATCCTATTTCCACATCGTCACAAACTCCATATAGAACGTTAGAAACTTCTAGGTACTCACGTCAAAGAATACTTTCGTGTTTGTAACGATTCTCAATCGACCGAAATCAACTTCTTTAACCATACTCCCAGCGGAACCAAAAAAACTGACTGTAGTTTCAAGGACACTGACCTTCCTGTCATTGGATCCTCACCGGTTCTCTAACCTTCAGGAAACCCTGTCAAAGTCAAGCCTCTCATTAAAACATATACTTCACCATTACACTCTAAAATAACCTCACGTTCTCCATACCACTCCTTGATATCATATGATGGGCATTGATGTGCGGAACCACAATATAATGTTCTATCAAAGCTTATTATCCAAACTTATATCAACTTATCATACACATTCATAAAATTGATTATGCACTCTTTCAAATTAAAATTACTTTCTGCTCTTTGTTCATAAAATAGCCTGTTGTTCCATATACCTCGATGTCATCTGGTGAACAAAAATGGTTGCATCGATTTAACTTAAAAGGTTTCTTCCCATGAACACCATAGTAGTTGTAGCGTTTACTATAAATGAATGTTGAAAATGAATATCCTCCTAATCAATTTGTAATGGGAGAGATATATGATCATTTTGCATAGTTTCACTAATTCTGATACACTGGACTTTCTGTTTACTTAAAGGACACCTTCAACCTCTCTAGGTTTATTCTGGGAGTTAGGGTGCGGTTGGGCAGGAGTCCAATTTCGTCTCTCTATCTCCCCCGATTATTACCGTTCCCTTGCTTCAACAAAAAATTCCATAATTGTATTTGCTAATCTATTGTTCAAATCAACATTTTGGTTTTGTTTGATTATTGTAAATATCATTTTATATTCCTTTTCCACACGCTCTCTAGTAGATCTAATTGCTGGTGTGTGGTTGGCTGGATCCGGTCGCTCAGCTGGTTTTGCAGGATCGGGTCCTCTCCTCTTCAGGCGCTGGACGGCCTGGAGAACCCGATCCATCACTTCGCCCAAGCTGGCTAACATATTGGAATGCTCCCGGAACCGCTCAAAGGCTCCAGGCATATTCCCCGCTCCTGCTGACTCCATTCTGTTGGGTGTGTGATTCTGTAGCGGGTGATTAGGACGGAGTCAGTCGCAGGAGGTGTGAATCACCGAATATGGTTTATTCGTCCAATGCAGCAGTTTGCAGCAATGCGAAAACCAAATACAGTGCGACTTCAATGCGCACTGGGAAAACAAAACACACGGGTGAATATCCCGGCGACAAAAGTAACATGAATGCTCAACCGAGCTAGCGACACCTCCACATGGAAACAATAACACACAAAGACATGGGGAGCAGAGGGAATACTTATACAGAGATTTATGAGGGGATATGTACCAGGTGTGTGTGAAAAACAAGACAAAACAAATGGAATGATGAAAAGAGGAGCGGCTAGAAGGCCGGTGACGACGAATGCCGAAGCCTGCCCGAACAAGGAGAGGAGGCAGCTTTGGAGGAAGTCGTGACAGTTTTTTAAACCTTAAATGTTTTAAAGTTTTCCTGCAACAGGGTGATCAAATGAAGATCCAAATCTGTATGTGCTAAGGCCTAGACTTGCACAGTTCATGCACAACTACAGAGTACATGCAGTTTTCATTGTCACTGATCACCATCTTTATTTTCTTTATCAGTTGAACAGGGTTTCGATTACAAACAGTTAATGTGTTGTGTATTTTCTCTCTTTACTTGACATGCAAGTCAAATAGCTTGAATAGCTGCGGCAAGTTTGATAGAAAGGCATTACTCATGAGCGCTTTCATGTTTTATGCCTGATGCCCTGTTCAAAGATGTCTTCATCGCTGTTCGCAGCGAGTCTGACAGCAGTCGTTTTTTGATGGTCAGCAAAGCTGGTCACGGACAGACTACAAGCTTAATTAGACAGGTTATTTCAGTATGACGCCTCTTCTGGCATCCCTGCCTGCCTGCCTGCATCCCTGCCTCCCTGCCTGCCTGCATCCCTGCCTACCTGCCTGCCTGCACCATCTCACCATTGTTTTGATCTCCAATCCCTTCACACAGTGGGGAGAAACATGTACCAAAACCAGAGGCGGCCATCGATCGAGGAAAATAGCATTTTGGAGATGTTGAAAGACCGACCCAAAGCTGGTTCTTAGTGATAACTAAGGTGTTAAGGTGTGTTTTCCTCGAATCCCTCCAGTCACGTTCCAGCCTGAAGGCTGCTGTCTGTCTGTCTGTCCGTCTGTGTTTCAGAACTCCCTCCCTTTGATAAGACACACACATTGATTGGTCACTGTAAACACTTTAAAGGTAGCGAGCACGCTTCTGGAACCACATCGCATTTAAAACATGAATACAAAATCCCCCGGTCCCCTCCTCCCCTAACCCTCCTTGGCTGGGTTCTGTTTAGGGTATTGTTTTTCCGTCTTACTGAAATTCACTATTGATCTGCCGTGACATCGCTCATAGTGAGGTTTTTAACAATCAGCCAGTCGGAGCGAGACAAAGTGCTGAGGCAGATTTAAATTAAGTAACATGCGGTAATACTGGTCGATGCCATTGACCAATCAGGAGGGTACTTAACACTGTGGGTAGGGGGGTTATTGGGGTGTGATAAAAGAGTGAGAAAGGGGCATTGGTGGTGGTGATGGTGGTGGTGGTGGTGGTGGAAAGAGAGAGAGTGTTTCTGTACACGCATGCAAGTGCATGTGCAAACACATATGTGTGTGTCTATGATTCTAAAGCCTCTGAGGGAGGTGAGAGTGTTTCTGACTTCCTCAGTGAGGACTTGGGGTGACCCAGTAGTCATTCAAGTGAGATTGAGAATGACCTGAGTGTGTAGTTCATCTCTTAGCGCTGGCCTGCTGAGACTAAGCTGTCTGCTGCAACTCTGAAGCTCAAATAAGAGGAAGAGAGAGACGGGGGCGCTTTATCCACAGGACTATGATGAGTTGAGTTCTAAACTCTTTAAAAGTTGATATCATCGTGCCCTTTGGCCTGAGCTTTTTCTGGATTCTTTTTTTTTTTTTTGGATTCATTATTTTCTCTGTTAAATTCAATATTCTGGAAATGTCAAATATCCAATGTAGGCCTTCATTTTTGTCACCACTGTCATCCTTATCATCCTATTTCAGAGATCTAAAATGTTCCTTGCAATTATTCAGATCTTACTTTCCCACATAAATTAATCTGAATTACAGGCACAGTGTTACTGGATGAGGAAAATGAGGAAAACCTTCACATTTCAGTTGAAGAAAAAGTGGAAGGTTTGGAACAGAAATCTTCAGATGATGCAGATTCATTGTTACATCAGTCAATTCCTGTTCATCTAAAGCAGAGAGCAACAGTACAGTACAGTATAACACAGCCATGTGGAACGTTAGCGGTAGCGTTGGTGCTAGCTGGAGAAAATGGCCGCTGCTGGACTCGTATTGTCAGGTTTAAAACACTGAGGGAGCATTATGATAGACTCACTAGAACTCTGCTGTAATGGAGTTTTATATTATTTTTATATTATCACAACGGGGCTGTTGTCTAACCAAATGGAAAGGAATTCCCCTGAGAAAAGGTATTAAAGTATTCTAGGCAAACATTTCCAATGGGAAAAATGAATTGATATATTCAGTCCTATATTCTGCAGTGCTCTTATACTGTGGATCATTTAGTCATGGTAAATGTCAAAATACGCATAAATTACTAAGATACTATCGATTCAGAATACTTAAAATGTTATCCGATCCATCACACACTGTATGTGCTTTAGCCAACTTCTCTGGTTATCATTGTCGTGTCATTCTTGTAAGGAGTTGCCTAGTCAGGCTAGCCCATGTACACACACACATCCATGCATTTCTGATTGGTGTTTGAAAGATCACTCGACAGAAAGTGATAGGCCACCTTTTAGCAGACAGTACTGTAAGCCAATTAGTGATTCACCCTTTTTTAAAGAGACCTGGTTCGTATTCATTAGGCACCAAACAGAAGAAAATTGATTGGTCGTTGTCTAATAAGAAACACTCCTTCTCTGGGGTTTTTCTATTTTAAAACTTTGTCCGTTGTGTTCCATAATGCACACGATCCTGGTCCCATATTGACTGGTTCTCCTCCCTGGGGAGATGATCCAGCTCACTGACCGGTCTATAGCCATAATGAGGCAGAAGATTATTAATTATAATGGTAGTCATCTGTTGTCCACTGTGTACACATTATTAGGGTGTGAATAGGGTGCTTCATCACCATTACACATCCCAAATGGCATCCTATTCCCTACATAGTGCACTACTTTAGGGTCCATAGGGCTCTGGTCAAAAGTTGTAGGTAATAGGGAGCCTCTGTTCTGTTCTGGATGTTTAAGGGAATGTATCAGTGTATTGACTCACATACTCTACAGTCCCTTTATTCTTTTCCACACCTTTGATAAATGTGTACAAAGGCAACAATATATAGACTACCATATAATTGTACATTTGAGTCATTTAGCAGACACTCTTATCCAGGGCGACTTACAATTAGTGCATTCATCTTAAGATAGCTAGGTGAGACAACAACACATCACAATCTTATCAAGTACATTTTCCCTCAACAAAGTATTTATCAGCAAAGTGTGGGGGGGCATATCAAATAGAAAAGTACAAATAATTATTAATTATTGTGCTCAACAACATGCATTGACAAAATGCTACCTCGAGTGATTGACAAGGTTAGTACTTCTTGAGTATAAATAAAATGAAGTAAATGAATATATACATAGCTAGCGCATAAAGTTCTGAGAACCATATGTTTCTTAGGTGGGAATTTCAGTACTTCAGCATAAGGTTTTCTGCAGATTTCCTCATGGTTCTATTTAAAGTAATGTTCTCAGAACATTAAGAAAACTTTCCAGAAAAACCACAAGAAAACATTAGTAACGTTCGAAGAACGTTCTAAGAATGTTATTTAAAACTATATACATTCTGTTCTCGGTGCCAACAAAACTCTCTCTATCCTGTTAAGTGTGTTCAGGTGTGTTGGCCGCGCCCGCTAATTGGCCACACTTGATCTTAATGAGTGCTTGTTTCTTTTGAAATGGAGTCTGTTTGAATAGACTAAAATGAACAGTTTTGTATGAGTTAAAAAAAACATGGCATGCCAGCTCCATTCTGGTGGCGCAGTGGACTAATTCCATGGATAGAGGACAGAAGAACAGAGGTTCGAATCTCACAGACACCGTGCCACAATAAAAAAAAGTAATGTGTTTGCATGATTAATGCCTAAGCAAATTAATTTCCATGTGTCCTATCTGTTCCTCAAGTTCAAAACAGTTAACCCAAATTAAGATAACAGTGTTATTAAAAGTCTTATTGAAACATGTTCTCAGAACGTTCATTAATTATCTTCAAATAACCTAAATCATTTCCGTTCTCAGAACATTAATAAAACCTCCCAGAAAAACTTTCAGGGAACCATAGTAAAACTTTCTCAGAACCTCTCTGCAACCTAAAAATTAATGTTCCCAGAACAGCAGATATTTTCACTTCCGTTTTCAGAACGTTTAAAAAACGTTACATTTTACCGGTCAGGAAACTTATGGCTTCGTTCCCAGAACCACTGGGAAACCAAAAACATACGTTCCCACAACTTCCAATTAACTAAATGGGCCAGCTGGGATAGAAACGGAGTGCACTCTAAATAATTGACCTGTATGATTGAGAAAGACTACATTGAAGTTCTCCATGGAGAGAAATACACTTTTGGAGAGTATAAAAGAGTGAAGTGTTCTGACTGACTCATCCTAAACAGCAGTAAAGATGGACTGGCCAGAACTTGTAACAGCCTGCAGTTCAATCTCAGCTGCCCTTGAACCATGCTGGCTGGCTGGCTGCTTCCCTAAAACGAGATTGGAAAGAATGAAAAGACACAGACACGCACGTACACACAAACGCGCGTGCACACGCTCGCCAGCATACACAAGCGCCAGGACACACACAAACACAGACACACTCTCTCTCTCTCACTCTCTCTCTCTTGCTCCCTCGCTCCCTCTCCATTTCACTCTGTCTTTTATTTTCTTTCTCTCTCTTTCTCCTTCCCTCAGTCCATCCCTCTCCCTCTCTCTCGCTCTCTGATCCACACACCTGAGTTGCGAGGGGGATGGCTGGTTGATGGGCAGCTCTATTAAAGGCCTGGTGGTGCTATGACTGATCTGATGTATAGTAGCCTTTTCCTCTGACAGAGTGGGTAATGAGCTTTTCTGGAGCGGCCTGCTGTTTCTCAATGATACGCCTCAGTTAGCACCACCACAACAACCACAACCACCAGCACCACTACCACAACCACCAGCAGCACCACCACCACCACCTCAACCACCACCACAACCACCAGCACCACCACCACAACCACCACCACAACCACCAGCACCACCCTACCAGCACCACCACCACAACACCAGCACCACCACCACCACCAGCACCACCACCACAACACCAGCACCACCACAACCACAACCACCACCACCACAACTACCAGCACCACCCCCACCAGCACCACCACCACAACCACCAACGCACCACCACTACTGTGTGTGTGTGTGTCACCTGTCAGCTCTATATCCTGGATGTTGACATACTAGCACAGTGCTTAGTTACTCTACTTTTATAGGTAGTTATACTGTTAACCGTCTACTAATAAGAAGGATATTGAACATCTGTGTGTTTATGGTCTTACCATTTAGTTTGTTTAGCAGTAGCTGGGTTTCCTAACCTGTCTCATTAATTTTTCATGGGTGTCAGCTGGTGTGAATTAGCGTGAAGCTAGTTTTTGCCTGCGCCTCACACTAGTATGCAAGTCTACAGGCCACGGAAATTGCCACATTTGCCGGCGTACGCTGTCAGACATTATTTTCCACAAACAATGACATTCCGACCGCTTCTTAGTCTGTTAAGGCTGATCTGTCAGTGTGTTTGTTTACATGTATACAACTAATAGCTTTAGACACACTACCATCAAAAAAGAGACTTGCAATTCCTTGCTGTCTCCCACTGTCCCAGTAATTAATGACAGATGAAATTAGAGCTCCTGAGTACTCCCTCACGCTGCTCCACTGCTCTGGAGGAGTGATGGGAGGGCGCATGGAGACGGGCTGAGATGCTCTGATAAGGCCTTGGATGATTAGAACAGAACACCTCCGTCTTCCATCCTTCCATTCAGAGTGTGGAGAGACAGAGAGAGACTGTGGAGAGATGGAGAGACAGAGAGAGACTGTGGAGAGATGGAGAGACAGGGAGAGATGGAGAGACAGAACACAGGGAGAGGAGGATTACCTCTGGATTCATTTGATTAGTTTAAAGTGACCCCCTGGATAAATGACTGACAATCAGGACACAAAGTGGGGGGGGGGGGGGGGGGGGGTGTGTGTGAGTGTGTGTGTGTGTGTGTGTGTGTGTGTGTGTGTGTGAGTATGTAGGTAGGTGCATGCGTGTTTGTGCATATGTGCTTGCATGTGTGTGTGCAGAGGAAGAGTTGCCTGGTCCCAGATTTGTATGTGATTTTGCCAACTACGATAGTCAGACCAGTTGGCTACGGTAAACACACATACAGATCTGGGACCAGGCAAAAAGCATGAGGGGTTCGCACATTTAAGAGGGCCTCCCATAAGGTTAGTCTGGAAATGGATGGCCTTGGCTAGGGTCCTGAAGTTTTGAGTAAGAAATCACGTCTTCTTCTTCTGAAATTAAATCAAAGTTTGTCTTCTTCTTCTCTGATATAATGGCATTCGACCAGATTTAATATGCATGCCGCCACCTACTTAACATTAGAATTATTCCACAATACTGGCAACGGATCAGTTCGCTAACCATCTCTGATTTGACTCAAACAACACTACAAGCTACGCTGCCATGTTCTGCACAGTCAATCCACCTCAGCAAAAACCGTCTCTCAACCTTACTCTGTGCTCGACAGTCCAACACTGACCCACCAAAATCACATGTCAATAGGCTACAATAAGTAATGTTGCAAAGGGTGCTTGATAGGAACGCCAGATCACAGGCCATTCCCAAGAGTGTTGTACTGTATATGGTTAGCTAGTGATGCTGCTGAAACCTGACGCTACCGGTTTCATGTAGTTCCTTCCCTATATAACTGCCTGCCTGGCTACCTTTTCTCTGGGCCTATGTGAGACCAGAGAACTAGGTGAGTTGACATGATCAGTGTTGAAGAGCTGCCTCTAAAATGCTGACTATTTGCTCTTCGCGGACCTGGCTTTCTGACTGCTCCCCGCCATGCGCAGAGATACAGGACTCAGACACTCATAAACATCAATGCTATCCAACCTGATTCGCAGGATGGTAGCAGTAGAGGTGAAAAAATTTGACTTTCAAATTACCATCAATTAATATTCAAGGAAGGAGACCTACATTTCCGTGATTAGAGCGAAGAGAAGAAGAGGAGTACAAATAGAATACGTGAGAAATGATGGGGCAGTGGAGGCTGGTTTAGCCAACTTGGAGCGGCGCTTCTCTCCTGCTGGAGAGAGAGTGGGAAAGCAGGCTTGGACACAGGGAAGGATCTACCTGGATCTGGAAGAGGAGGAGGAGCTGGGAGCTCCTATCTCTAGATCCTGTGGTGAATCTAGTACTGAGGTTATTTACTCTGAAATCAGTTTGTTCTGCAGTCCATTTGTGGTTGATTTGCTACTGGTGATTACTCAATTGTAAAGGGACTTTCTTCAATCCCATAGGTCAAAACTTGGACAAAGGAAACATACAGTGCATTCGGAAAGTATTCAGACCCCTTCCCTTTTTCCACATTTTGTTACGTTACAGCCTTATTCTAAAATCCTCATCAATCTACACACAATACCCCATAATGACAAAGCGAAAAAATGATTTTAGAAATGTAAAAAACTGAAATACCCTATTTACATAAGTATTCAGACCCTTTGCTATGAGACTCAAAATTGAGCTCATAGCAAAGAGATTTGGAAAGGCACACACCTGTCTATATAAGGTCCCACAGTTGACAGTGCATGTCAGAGCAAAAACCAAGCCATGAGGTCGAAGGAATTGTCTGTAGAGCGCCGAGACAGGATTGTGTCGAGGCACAGATATGGGGAAGGGTACCAAAATATTTCTGCAGCATTGAAGGTCCCCAAGAACACAGTGCCCTCCATCATTCTTAAATGGAAGAAGTTTGGAACCACCAAGACTCTTCCTAGAGCTGGCACCCGGCCAAACTGAGCAATCGGGGGAGAAGGGCCTTGGTCAGGGAGGTGACCAAGAACCCGATGGTCACTGACAGAGCTCCAGAGTTCCTCTGTGGAGATGGGAGAACTTTCCAGAAGGACAACCATCTCTGCAGCACTCCACCAATCAGGCCTTTATGGGAGAGTGGCCAGACGGAAGCCACTCCTCAGTAAAAGGCACATGACAGCCCGCTTGTAGTTTGCCAAAAGGCACCTAAAGGACTCTCAGACCATGAGAAACAAGATTCTCTGGTTTGATGAAACCAAGATTGAACTATTTTGCCTGAATGCCAAGAGCCACGTCTGGAGGAAACCTGGCACCATCCCTATGGTGAAGTATAGTCGTGGCAGCATCATGTTGTGGGTATGTTTTTCAGCGGCAGGGACTGGGAGACTAGTTAGGATCAAGAAAAGATGAACGGAGCAAAGTACAGTGAGATCCTTGATGAAAACCTGCTCCAGAGCGCTCAGGACCTCAGACTGGGGCAAAGGTTCACCTTCCAACAGGACAATAACCCTAAGCACACAGCCAAGACAATGCAGGAGTGGCTTAGGGAATGTCCTTGAGTGGCCCAGCCAGAGCCTGGACATGAACCCGATCTAACATCTCTGGAGAGACCTGAAAATAGCTGTGCAGCGACTCTCTCCATCCAACCTGACAGAGCTTGAGAGGATTTGCAGAGAAGGATTGGAGAAACTCCCAAACTCCCAAATGTGCCAAGCTTGTAGCGTCATACCCAAGAAGACTAGAGGCCGTAATCACTGCCAAAGGTGCATCAACAAAGTACTGAGTAAAGGGTCTGAATACTTATGTAAATGTGATATTTCAGTTGTTTATTTTTAATACATTTGCAAACATTTCTGAAAACCTGTTTTTGCTTTGTCATTATGGGGTATTGTGTGTAGATTGATAAGGATTTTTTATTTTTTATAAATACATTTTAGAATAAGGCTGTAATGTAACAAAATGTGGAAAAAGTCTAGGGGTCTAAATACTTTCCGAAGGTTCCGATGAGAGTAAAGATTGACGAACTACATATACTTGCTTCGTTGTAAAAGATGAAAAAGGATAAATTAATTGATGTAATTGTATTGTTAACAAACTATGTTCTCTTGTTTGTCTTCCCTAGGTCCAGGAGTGGCTCTGTCTCAACTGCCAGATGCAGAGGGCCTTGGGTATTGACATGACCACCCCACGCTCCAAGAGCCAGAAGCAGATCCACTCTCCATCCCACCAAGCCAAACCCATAGTCCAGCCACCACCTGTTCAGCCAGCTCAGCCAGCAGCCCAGCCAAAACCCCAGCCTCAGCCCCAGGCCCAGCCCCCACCACAGTCAATACCTCACTCCCAGCCCCACCACCAACCCTACGGTCAATCCCAGCCCCAGGCCCAGCCCTATGGTCAATCCCAGTCCCAGGCCCAGCTCTATGGTCAATCCCAGCCCCAGTCCTTTGGCAAAACTCAGCCCCAGCCCTATGGTCAATCCAAGCCTCAGCAACAGCCCTACAACCAAACTCAGCCCCAGCCATATGGTCAATCCCAGACCTATGGCCATTCCCAGCCTCAGCAACAGCCCTATGGTCAATCCCAGCCCCATCAACAGCCCTATAGCCAAACTCAGCCCCAGCCATATGGTCAATCCCAGCCCCAGCAACAGCTCTACGGCCAAAGCCAGCCCCAGCAACAGCCTTATGGCCAAACCCAGCCTCAGGTCAAACCCCAAGCTCAGCATCAGCCACAGCCCTCTCCTGGCCTACAGAGACACCCTGTAGCCGGCTCTGCCTCCCTACCCGGGTCAACGACAAGCTCCCCACAGCACATCCCATATGGCCAGAGAGGGCCTGGAGGTCCCGGCCAGCCTCGGATCCCCCACCCTGGGGCAGTCCCCCTGGTGGGCATGGTCAAGGCTCCCTCCCAGCCAGACCTTGGCCGAGGCTCCCCGATGCACCAGGGCGGCCGCCAGGCTGCCAGCGCTGGCTCGTCGCCATCCCATCGACACGCCGCCCCACATGGGCAACCGCCCCAGGACGGCCTGACCAAACTGTTTGGCTTTGGGGCGTCGCTACTCAACCAGGCGGCCAGCACCCTGGCCTCTGTGGACCCCCTCTCAGGGACACCATCCTCCCAGCCCTCCCCTGCCAGGGGTGGGCCTTCCAAGAAACAACAAGGACCTCCTGGTGCCAAACCATTCCAGACAGGTGGCCCCCATGCACCACAGATGGATGGCCCTCATGCACCGCAAATGGGTGGCCCGCAAGCACCCCAGATCGGTGACCCACATGCATCCCAAATGGGTGGCCCTCATGCACCACAAATGGGTGGCTCTGATGCACCCCAGATGGGTGGCCCACATGCACCCCAAATGGGTGGCCCTCATGCACCACAGATGGGTGGCCCTCATGCACCGCAAATGAGTGGACCGCATGCACCAACTCAGATTGGTGGCCCGTATGCACCACAAATGGGTGGCCCCGAGCGGTCAACTCAGAAAGGGCCCCAACAGCAGCAATCACCTGTGCATCATCAGAAGGGACCACAGCAACAACAACAGCAGCGGCAGCAGCCCGCCAGACAGGAGCCTGTTCCCAAGCCGGTGGAGCCCGAGAAGCCCAAAGTCAACTGCCCCCTGTGCAAGACGGAGCTCAACATCGGCAGCACAGCTGAGCCGCCCAACTACAACTCCTGCACCCAGTGCCACACCCAGGTCTGCAACTTGTGTGGATTCAACCCCGCGCCTCACCTGGAGGTAAGCAAGATTTTCCTTTTCCACATACTCTGACCTTTTTCTGTTCATCTCTCTTTCTATATGTTTCTATCTCCCCCTCTCTTTTCTTCTCGCTCTTCCTACCTCTCTCTCTCTCTCTCTCTCTCTCTCTCTCTCTCTCTCTCTCTCTCTCTCTCTCTCTCTCTCTCTCTCTCTCTCTCTCTCTCTCTCTCTCTCTCTCTCTCTCTCTCTCTCTCTCTCTCTCTCTCTCTCTCTCTCTCTCTCTCTCTCTCTCTCTCTCTCTCTCTCTCTCTCTCTACCCCTCTTATTGCCCCTGATCCTTCACTGAGGCCCGTGCTCCTGTTTGTCATTACATTGTGAGTAATGCAGCTCGCTCAGTTCTTTACAGTAATCACACCTAAAAGCGTCTTGGCAGGTCAAGCTTTACATCTCCATCATGTCTGCCGCGCAACAATTCAGTGCCCAATTGATAGAGGCAGTATTTCCATTTTGGCGAGTGGTTCTTTCAGAATACCTGGTCAAAAGGGGTGCGTGGGAAACACAACACATCAGTTTTTCCTTCCATTCACTGATAATGAAACTCTCCAAAGCAGGCCCTTTTTCCCTCTCACACCTTTTTCTATAGATAAGCACACAGACCTTGAGAACACTGCATGCGCATACTAAAGATTTAACGGTGGAGTGAAGGGCTGGAGCAAGGGATGAAATTAGATGGACAGACACAGTAGAGGAAGCTGTTGGAATGGCTTAGTAAAACCCTCCACATTAGGGATGTTCAGTCTCTAGGCCTTTTGTGGTTGTACTGTACGTGCCAGGCAGGCAGGCAGCTTCTCTTTTTGATGGAGATTCTCCATTGAGCTGTATTTTTAGTCCAGGACTAGGCTTCATCTGTGTCCCGCAAACTACCGCTATATTCTTATACTTCTTGTTTATTTGGTAGGCTTATACTGTGGTGAAAGCTCTCCTCATTGTCCTTAATACTTTAGTGAATTGTCCATAAACGGATGTTAGATGAGATGTTGACTAAATTGGTGAGGATAAGAAAGGATAAGAACCTGGATTAGTTTATATTATATTATATTCTCTCCCTCTCTGCAGAGAGCCAGGTCAGAAATCCTCCTTAATGGACGTTGAGGAGGCTGGGGAAAAGGTTGAGTAAATCAACATTGTGCATATTTGCAGGTTGCCAATTAAAGGCTGGGAGATGGGAGATGTATTTCCCGCTATAATTCAGCCCTTATGATTCAAGGAGGCTCAGGCTTTCATCTGTGAGTGTGACCAGAATGTAAAGAGCTGCTGTTGCAGTGTACCAGTCACTGGGTGTTTTTAATCCTCCACACTGACGCTGGACTCACAGCCTAGCAGATGCAACATAGGAGCAACCATAAAGCGGCATTTATGTCCCTGGGTTTGAATTCAGTCAAACCTACTGGCCGTGTTTTGGTGATGGATAGCTTTGTGAAATATGGGGGCCGGGGAGGGCTTGTGAGATGTTATTAGCTACTGCTATTCTCAGGTTGCCTCTCTGAAACGTGATCATATTCGCCTAATATAGGACTTTGTGATTTCGTACAGCTATATCAAATTGTTGATCACAATTTCATCCTAAGTGTTACCTTGAAATAACTTCATTATTCACATTAGGATTTGTATTTCAGATGATTGAGATCATGAAATCATTGCTCCTTTTGATCCAACAGTAAGTGTTGCAGATCATAGAGTTAGCATGCTGCTCCCCAAGGGTCTGTGGGGAATATTGTACAGTACAGTGGATCGATGCCAGAGCCAGTATTTTACTGTATGTTCATCCGTCCAGTCAGACCTACAGACAATGGCAGGGCTATAAATAGCCTCCAGAGTACAGCCTTAGTGACTGCGTGGGGGACCAAGATGCATTGGATCAAGTGATATACACCGAGAGGAATCCCAGCCCATTCAAACTGTTAGAGGTGCACAGAAAGAAAGGGGCAGAGGCGGTTTGCTGAATGTCGGCTCAATTTATGCTTCAAACAAAGGAGGCCAGGAAGCTTTCAAGAGTAGCAGGCCTCTTCAGGACCTTCAGTAGGCTGACTGTCAGTAGAAGAGAGGCCTGTCATGGTCTGCGGGCTCTGCAGCACGCCTGAAAATGATGGAGAGCCAGGCTGTGGAGGAGACTCTGAAAGGAGCACGCTATAGCTGGGTCAAGTGGCGTGGTGAGTCCAGAGGGAGAGCTACTGGAGAGCTGCTGGAGAGGGGGAGGGAGAGAGGGTAGAGGAAGGGATGAGAAGTAAAAAGATGGAAGAGAAGAGAGAGATAAGGAGAGAGATAAGGAGAGAGAAAGAAAGAGAGAGAGAGAGAGAGAGAGAGAGAGAGAGAGAGAGAGAGAGAGAGAGAGAGAGAGAGAGAGAGAGAGAGAGAGAGAGAGAGAGAGAGAGAGAGAGAGGAAATACGTATGACGTCCAAAGCAGTGTCTCAGGATAAACTAAAGAATGAGAGGGTGGGGGGAATAAAACAAAACCTGGGTCCAGATTCACAAAACACTTCTTACGCAAAAACATAAGAAGCTTCTTAAGAAAAAAAAGAAGTTCATAAGATAGTTTGGAAGTGCAATTCCTCAACAATATCTTAAGATTTATAGATTTTCTTACAAAGTTCTCAAATATCTTCTTACAAATCTTTAGATGTTTGTTGCTAGGCAACCATTTTAGCTAGCTATCTAGCTAGCAATGGCAATCATGTTAGCATATTTCTTACAGCATATTTCTTACTGAGATTACTGTTCTAAAACATATTCTTGGGTTTAAAATAATCAATACTGAAACTTTCAGATGAAGTTTATGAGTGAATTAAACATGTTCAATTGCTTTCATGAAATTTTTCTCTCACTGCCCTGAGTTTAAGACAAGGGTTTAGCTATCTTGGAATTAAGAAAATTTCCAATAACTTTATTTTCAATAATCTAATTTCTTGTTAACTTTTTGCTTAAGGAGAAACATAAGAAATAGCGCAAGAGAATTTCCAATAACCTTTGTGAGGAATAGCAACTTTGCTTAACTTTCTTCATAAGTCTATAGTTAATGAAAAAATTGCAGTTAAGAAGAAATGTATTCTTAAGAATGTTTTGTGAATCTGGGCCCTGGTGACTTTTCCCAGCTGGGTTGGGATTTGCTCAGCTAGCTAGACCTTGGGAGGGCTGTGGAGGGTAGCAGACCAAATGTTTTTAGCATTTCCTCTAGTCTGCCTGGAGTGCCAGATTGGCAGAGTTTTCATCATTGTGACTACTCCATTGGTTCCATTGTACCAGGACAGCTCATTCAAGCCCAGATAAAGTATTTCAAATAGTGTTGGAACCCAGGTCTGTAGGGTAGTGAGGGTACAGTACACTGTGCTCCTCTACATATTTAATCTCTCACTGTTTATAAAGCACATCCTCCGTTGAATTATTAATCAAGCACTATTCTTCTCTCTCTGCCCCTTCTGTTCGCTGTTCACACAAATGGATGTCACTAAACAAAATGTGTTCTCTACCGACATGCACTTTATATCAACCAAAGGCCAAAGTCCTAGCATCCTCCTCCATTTCATCCAGAATCCTCCCCTTCCAGGCTTAATAATGATATACAGATTAGAGCAGTGGGTTGTGGGCTGTTCAATGCCTGGTAGCGTTTCAGTACTGAAAATACTGTGTGAACAGAGAGAGAGAAAAATAGACATACAGTACCAGTCAAAAGTTTGGACACACCTACTCATTTAGGGTTTTTTCTTTAGATGGGATGGCGTATCACTGCAGAATGCTGTGGTAGCCATGCTGGTTAAGTGTGCCTTGAATTCTAAATAAATCACCAACAGTGTCACCAGTAAAGCACCCCCACATCATCACACCTCCTCCTCCATGTTTCACGGTGGGAACCACACATGCAGAGATCATCCGTTCACCTACTCTGCGTCTCACAAAGACACAGCGGTTGGAACCAAAAATCTCAAATTTGGACTCATCAGACCAAAGGACAGTTTTCCACCTGTCTAATGTCAATTGCTCGTGTTTCTTGACCCAAGCAAGTCTCTTCTTCTTATTGGTGTCCTTTAGTAGTGGTTTCTTTGCAGCAGCGACCATGAAGGCCTGATTCATGCAGTCTCCTCTGAACAGTTGATGTTGAGATGTGTCTGTTACTTGAACTCTGTGAAGCATTTATTTGGGCTGCAATTTCTGAGGCTGGTAACTGTAATGAACTTATCCTCTGCAGCAGAGGTAACTCTGGGTCTTCCTTTCCTGTGGCTGTCCTCATGAGAGCCAATTTCATCATAGTGCTTGATGGTTTTTGCGACTGCACTTGAAGAAACTTTCAAAGTTCTTGAAATTCTCCATATTGACTGACCTTCATGTCTTAAAGTAATGATGGACTGTCGTTTCTCTATGCTTATTTGAGCTGTACTTGCCATAAAATGGGCTTGGTCTTTTACCAAATAGGGCTATCTTCTGTATACCAACCCTACCTTGTCACAACACAACTGATTAGCTCAAACGCATTAAGAAGGAAAGAAATTCCACAAATTAACTTTTAACAAGGCACAACTGTTAATTGAAATGCATTCCAGGTGACTACCTCATGAAACTGGTTGAGAGAATGCCAAGATTGTTTAAAGCTGTCATCAAGGCAAAGGTTGGCTACTTTGAAGAATCTCAAATATAAAATATATTTTGATTTGTTTAACACTTTTTTGGTTATTACATGATTCCATATGTGTTATTTCATAGTTTTGATGCCTTCA